>NC_091802.1:14571363-14874393 GCF_041296235.1 Equus asinus
GCATAGAGGTGACGGTAAAGTATGGGTGTGCATGAGACTGCCCAGAAAGAAAGTCTAGGAAAAGTTTACTTCTAGGTCTGAAGCTTGTGCGATGCTTTCCTTTTAGAGAGTGGGTAGTCAGAGTAGACCTTAAAGTTATCTGTAAGAAAGGGAGGAGAAACCCTAGAGTACAGAGTTAGGAAGCTGAAGACAAAAGAATTTCAAGAAGAATGGGCTAATTGAGAAGTGGACACTGCACAGAGGTTGAGGACCTTGAAGGGTAAGGAAAGATGATCACCCACTTCAATTGGGTGATTGGATCATTGTGGCTGAGGTCGCTCTAGTAGAGTGGTGTGCGTAGAAGCCAAATTTCAAAAGATTCGGGAGGTAAGGAAGGAAGCAGTGAGCAGAGACGCTCTTCAGAAATTGGTGGAGAAGGAAAAGAGCGTGATAGACTAGGCATCAAGAGTGTAACAATATGGAAATATTTGTTTGGGAGGGGGATGCAGTGAGCATGTTTACAAGGGTCAGCTGGTGAGCTTGGAGAGAAGGATGTCTTCAAGATGTGAGGGCTTAGTGGCACCGAATTTGGTAAGGGGAAAGGAGAGGATATGGAGTTCGAGGCATTTGGGATGAATTAACTGCTTTCTTCCCTTTTCACTTGGCTCTTGCCATCATTTCAGTATACTGAGTCTTTAAAAATCACCTGGTTCAGGGGCTGGCGGGTGATGTAACACTCTGCTTCCGCGGCCTGGGGTTTGCAGGTTTGGATCCCAGGTACGGACCTACGTACCACTGGTCAAACTGTGCTGTGGTGACATCCCACATACAAAACAGAGGAAGACTGGCACAGATGTTAGCTCAGGGCCACTCTTCCTCACTGAAAAAAAAAATCACCTAGAACAGGGGTTTGATAAACTATGGTCTGTTGGTAAATCTGACCAGAGATTTGTTCTTGTACAGCCCTTGAGCTAAGAATTATATATATATATTTTTTTCTTCAACCATTTAAAAAAAATATAAGGAAGATTATGTGAAAATTATATTTCGTACAATTTTCAGTGCCCATAAGTAGATTTTTGAGGGGAACAGCCCCTCTCATTTATTTATCGTCAGAGCAGAGGTGAATAGTTGCCGTAGAGACTCTGTGGCCCATAAAGCCTGAAACACTTACCATCTGGCCCTTCACAGAAGAAGTCGGCCAACTCCTGGCCCAGATGGAAGAGTCTTACAAGGATCAGAGTTGATTCCTTTTCTGAGTCCCATGACTTGCTGAAGAAGTTTTCTGGTTGTTTCTTTTTTTTCAGTAGCTATTGGTCTCTCTGTTTTAGGCTATTCATAGTGAATGCAGATTTCTTCTTGTCTCAAGCATCCTTAGTTAAGTCAAGACTAATGAACTGTGAGAAGGCTCATCAGAATGTCTGACCTGAGACCACAGTGGTGAAGAGCACATGGGTGTTATTTGGGAAGAAACATGAAAATTAGAATGCAAGCTGCTGACATTCTTCACTGATACTTTGCATAGCTCTTTTGGTGAAACTATAGGTTTTATCTGTTATATTTCTAGGTTTATTTTTCAAAAGTAAAGTTGGAGGAAAAGAAAGAAGAACCACAGGTGAAAACTAGCCACTTGGTAAAAAGTACTAGCAGTAGTAAACCTTTAAACCAGACACTGTTCTAGATGATTTAACCTATCTTGACTCAATTACTCCTCCATAACACTCTGAGATGCTGTTATTATTGCCACTTTCCACGTGAGGAAAGCAAAGCACAGAGGAGTAGGTAACTTGCCCAAGGTCACGCAGCTAGTGAGTGGGCGAGCTGGGATTCCAGTCCAGTCAAGTGAGGCTCCAGAGTGCACGCTGTTAAGGACTATGCTGTGTGGCCTTTCTAAGAATTGTCATAATAGCTAACATTTATCGACTGCTTACTGCAGGGCAGGTACTCTCCTAAGGCCATTGTCTGTATTACACATTTAATGTTTACAGCATCCTTCCAGATGAGGCGACTGAGGCACTTGCCTAACGTGTCACAGCTAGAAAATGTGGGCCGGGATTCGATCCCAGTCAGTCCAGCTCCAGAGCCTGCCCACTTCACCACTGCACTGTGCTGTAGATTGGCCCTCCATTATTGCTCAAAATGGCCATTTCATACTTTTTCCTGTAGGAACTCTACAGCTTGGTAGGCTTCAGGACACACTTGCATTGCTGTTTCAAGCAGGCAGTATTCCCCATAGAATAACATCCCGGGTGGGTGCTGTCTCCATTACACCGTGAAGTGCTGTGGCAATTGCAGGACCCCTGGTAGGCACACTTGTGATGCAGGTTTCCCCCTACAAAAGATACTGGGCAGGGGAGCATCTGTGATTGCCAGAACAAGAACCCTAAATCATCCTAATTGCCTCTTCTCCTAATGGCTTCTTCCCCAGTCATAACCTTTGTAGTATATGTCTTGTGTCAATGTTCAGGCTGCAGCTAAAAATTTGAGTCAGGAATTCTGAGGAGAGACTAGAGCTATTGCTGTAGATTTTGGAATTATATGTGTATAACTGATGTCCAAAGAAATTTACGGGGATTCCTTGAGAAGATGATTGAAACCGAACTTTTAGGATCTCATTTTATGGGGTAGATAAAGGAGTCCACAACTTTCTGCTCTTGAAGGCAAGTGTCCTCGTAATTCCCCCACATAAATCAGTGTCCAGATTCTTTATGACTGTTAGTTTTATTGTGGCCCCTTCTGTTTGTGCATTCCTCGTAGATTCTGCTTTGCTTCTACGTTCGATACTGTTTGGTGCTACATTATTTGTTTAGAAAAGGTGCAAGTTAGACGGCCCTTTTAAGAAACCCAAAGAGGCAGCTCCTAATCTATTATAGTTCTTAGTGCATAGTGGGTGCTTCGTAAATACTTGCAGATTGATAGTTTAAGTGAAATGAAAATGCAGTTATTTGCTGATGCTATGGTCTTGATGGGAGGGAGCTCTTGAGGAGCAAAATTCTTAGGTTGGCTGGAAAACAGTGTAATTGAAACCTAGGTTAAAGGTTTCAGTTTGCTTTGCGGAAGAAAAATCTGCAACCCATAGCCATAGGCCTTGGAAAACCTGGCAGCTGTCTCTTGGGCAAGTGGGATGTACCCGTAACCACCAGGGTGAACTAGCAGGGCGAGGCAGCCTCCGGCCGTCCTTTCAGTCGACTCGGGCAGAGGCAGTGGAGTGGCCGGCATCTTTGCCAGTGAGCTCTCGAAGGACTAAGCTAGGCCTTGTCTTCTAATTGGTTGTATTTCTCATAGAGCCAAGTGTTATGTCTGTTGCACAAACCTGTTCACTGATACTAGTTTAAAAGGAGAATCTGACCAAGAAAGTAAAAGACTGAAGCCTTTTCCTTGCCTGTTCTGGGCCCAATATGCTACAAACACTTACAGGCTTTATTTACATCTTTTGAAGTAAAACACCACTTTTCCAGCACGTCTTTCCTTGCACTGGCTTAAGCCAGGTGATCTTGCTTCATGCTCTGTTTGTGTCCCTTGTCAGAGTGCTGTCAGGTTTTAGTGAATTGTCTTGTTTATTTGCCTATCTTCTCCATGGCCCTGTAACTTTGTAAAAAACATGTGCCAAGATGCTGTTCTTTACTTTGACACTGGCACTGCGTAGGTGCTTAATAAACTTTTAGTCAATGACTAGGTTATACGGTTGTCTTCTTTTTTTGTTTTTTTGAGGAAGATTAGCCCTGAGTTAACATCTGCTGCCAATCCTCCTCTTTTTGCTGAGGAAGACTGGCCCTGAGCTCACATCTATGCCCATCTTCCTCTACTTTCTATGTGGGACGCCTACCACAGCATGGCTTGGCCAAGCGGTGCCATGTCTGCACCTGGGATCCGAACCGGCAAACCCGGGGCCACTGAAGCAGAACGTGTGCACTTAACTGCTGTGCCACCGGGCTGGCCCCTGCAGTTGTCTTCTTAAGGGATGAAAATCTTTGAACAAGTCAACGAATGCACAAAAAGAATTGCAGTTCAGTTGGTCTTCTATCCGAACAGTGGCCTTCCCAGCGCAGTCTAACTGTGTGTGACTGGGGGAGGTGTGCGCTGGGGGCTGAACTTTTCTCCAGGGCAAATCTTTAAATTTGCTGTTTTAAAAATATACTTTTACCAACCTCACCCCAGATCTGCTGAATCTGGATGCATGCTCTCTAGTTCAAACTGCCTAAGTGATTCTTCCGCAGTCAGCCTGGGAGTAATGTCGTCGAGCGGGGGCTGAGAGGCAAGAGGTGGGTAGGCTGCTTGGTCGTCGGCTTGTCCCCCGTCTGCCTTCAGATTCATCGTCTGAGGCTTGAACTAAAGGAGATAGTCTTTGGGCTCCTTCCCTCCTAACATCTTGTGATATATAAAAGTCCTTACATGTGGGTATTAGAAAAGTATTTATTTTTCCTCATAATTGTAATTATTTTTCATAATCTTTAAAACTTGTATTTAGACAATATATTTGCTTTATTAGTGCACATAGATTAAAATTCAAGTAATATTGTAAGACTTATAACAAAGGATAAATTTGCCGCCTCTCAGTCCTGCTCCTCAGACTACTTTCCACTCTTCTCTGTTTACCTCTAAGTGATAATGCTTATAATACCGTTTCTAGATTGATCAACTGTAGATGTTGACTGACTTTTTGCTGTAGTAGATTAGGAGTTGCTTCTTTGAGAGTTTGTTTTTGTTTTTGCCTGAGGAAGATTCACCCTGAGCTGACATCTGTGCCAGTCTTCCTCTATTTTGTATTTGGATTGCCACCACAGCATGGCCGCCAACGAGTGGCATAGGTCTGCGCCCAGGAACCGACCCCAGGCTGTTGAAGTGGAGTGTGCCAAACTTAACCACTTGGCCACAGGGCCAGCCCCTGAGAGTTTTTTAAAGGACCACCTAACTTTCACCTCTTCCAAATGAATAATAGGGTTTTTAAAGCATGTTAGGCTTCGCATTTTGGTTTGGGAATTGTCAGTGCAGACTAGCTGTATGAGGTGACACAATGTTTTAAAGTAGCTAGTTCAGCGTTTACCAGTGTCTCCATTCTGGTTTTACTTTTGTTCTTCGCCTCATACTTCTGATAATGTTCTGTTAATTTACCGTGACTTTAATTGATCAATCTTAGTTCCCAGGTCAGTAAAACATTTGAATCCCATTCTCCTTTCCATGACTCCATAAAAAATGTTGTGTAAATTGTTATAATAGTTTAAACTGTTTATCTAGTTATTATGTGATTGTGGAATGCAAGGAGGGTGGAGGAAATACAATTTTGAGTGCATATACAGTGACGCTTTCTGTCATTTAATTCTCACAGCAGCACTGAGAAGTAGATTTTCCCCCTTACTTTACAAATAAGGAATCTGAAGCTCAGAGAGACAAACTTGCCCATCGTCCCAAGGCTAGTTACTAAAAGGGTTTAGATCTCCATCAGTTTGACTGAAGAACCCACTACAGATATATATTGTTTTTTTTAAAACTTTTTAATTGAAGCATAAGATCTGTGCAGAAAAGAGAAAACCCTAAGTGTAGAGCTCAGTGAATTATCAAAATGAAGCATGCCTGTAACCACTCCTAAGTTAAACAACAAAAAAGGATGTTAGCAGCACCCCAGAGGGCTCCCTCATGTTCCCTCCCAGTTACCACTCCCTGCCGTTCCTCCAGAGATAACCGTTGTTGTCATCTCTGACACTGCAGATTCATTCTGCTACAGGTGATAGCAGTTTTTGAACAAAATTTGATGTTACTCTTAATTGTATGTCCTTTTACATTTTGTTACTATACCTAGAAATTCAGCGCCATTTTTCTTTAAAGAAGCCAATCACTTCCATTTCTTTCTTTACAGGAGAAAAAGAGTATCAATTTTGTACCTTCATATGAACTTATTGTTTTGTGTTAAATGCTTCCTCTTTAAGGTGAATAATCGCAATTTCTTTGATTTTTAGTCTGAGTCACTGTGAAGAGCTCTTTAAAACCAGTGACCTCTGTACATTTTCACACCAGAATAAAAGCATAGAGCTGGGTCCTACCTAAGGGGTTTTGTGTAATTGTAAATGCTACTTGCTGAGACTTAAAAAAAATTATAATAGGATTGTTGTAAATTCTCTTTTCCTGTAGCCAGTGTTTTTAAAAGCAATATTTGGTTTAAATATTAGTAGGCCAAATAATTGGAATATTTTGAAAAAAGTGTTATGGGAATTCTCATCTGATATGTAACTCATGGACACAGTGTCAGTTTAGCAGCGGTGAGCAGATTTCCGTCTTGCAAGTGCCTCCTACTCTGTTTTCCTGGGAATACTGGTTTACACCTGAGACACATCCAGTTTTTTTGACTCCAGGTAGTTATTTAACGTGAATCCTCTAGAAGAGGAGAAAAAAGTTTCCTACTACATGTATGAAGAAGATAATCTATTAGTATTTAAACAAATTTCTCCTAAAATACTTTTTCTAATTATGAAAGCAGAACAGATTTGTTATAGAATACCAGAAATGTGCAGAAAAGTACAATGATGAAAAATTTCCATAATCCCCCCTCTCAGTGAGACCTGCTGATATTTTGTGGTATTTACTCTGTCTTTTTACTCATATATTTATAATAAATTTGAATATTTATAATAAAATTGAAATTGTAAAGTATATTTAGTTTCATAGCCTGCTTTTTTCTGTTAAAGTTTATTCCTTGAATATGCATATTTAGTGTTACATATTTCTTTGCAAACATTAATAGTTGCATAATAACTTCAAACTCATGTATCACTTAGTTTATTTAACCGTTCCTGTGTTTTTGAACCAGTTTTGATTGTCTCCATGTTTATAAAGAATTAGCTACTGGGCAGTGGGTGGAGGAGGCGTGAAGTTGAGGAGAGGAAAGAAATCCTCTTGGATAAAACTCGATCTTGTTGAATTGAATTGATCAAATGTTTAGTGAGTGTCTGCGTGTCAGGCCCTGTGATGGGCTCTCAGACGCAGATGTGCATCACTGGAGATCAGATATGACGAGTGAGGGTCTGAAGTAAAGTCATAGTGGAGAGGGGGTTACAGAAGATAGGAAGGATTCCCAGAGATGTTTAAGTGGGAAAGTGAGTTTTTGAGCTGGGGTAGGGTTGGGGCCATGTGAGTGGGTGGGAGACATCTGAGATTATCCCTACATGTCCTTTTCGGGTAAATGGATAGATGGTAGTGTCATTTTATTAGTATAGTGACCATACAAGGGAAGAGCAGATTTGCTTGAAGTTTGGTTTTGGGCATAGTGAATTTGAGGTGCCTGTGGGCCACTGGGGAGCAATGTCTGTTGAGCAGATGCATAGATGAAGCTAGAAAGAGAGACCTGGACTAAAGAGATGGATCTATGGATCATTTGCACCTAGATTGTGGTATCAAACACAGACCAAAGACCTAGTGGAGCTGCCTTGGGAGGTCATACAGTTGAGAAGAGGGTGAAGGATAGCACTGTGGGAATTGTCAGTGGTCAAGGCTTGGGAGGGATGCAGAGAGGTATGTGAAAGAGACAGAGAACCAGAATCTGAGAGGGTGGCATTGTGGTTGCTGAAAGAAGAGAAGAAAAGAGGGATGGACACCTGTATCCATGAGGAGAACCTCTGGCAAGTGTCTGTTGCATTTGACAGTTAGAAGGTCATTGGTGAGAAGAGTTTCAAGGCAGTGCTGGGGACAGAAGGAGAGAATGACAGGGGAACAGTGGGTGAGGAACTGGTGTGTGGTAGCTAAAGATGGAAGGGCAGAGGTTGTCAGATGTGGTGTGGCAGGAGATTTTGTTTTAATAGAGACTTGAACAGGCTTATGTGCTGACCAAAAGGACCTAGTTGAAAGAGATTGAAGTTGCTGGAGAAGGGATGGTTAGTGATAAAGCGAGACACCTGAGGAGAGTGGTTTGTTTGGAGCATGGTTGGAGGGATTAAACTTGGACAGGAGGGGCTACTTTCTCTGAGAAAGCATGAGGTCGGTAGGAGTGTTTGCTGGTACAGTGGGAATTGTTGGCAGTAGCTCAGTTTTCTCCAAACATTGGCTGAGAATGAGGCAGATTGGGTGGGAGATGGGCTTGAGGACAGTGTCTGGATTTGGACCATCTATACTGGGGAGTGGAAGGGTGAAGGGACCCAGGCCCACAGGATGACTATAGAGGCACTGTGGTTCTGTAATTAGAGACCTTGACTTACAGAGGTACTAATTTGCATGGTTGCCTGAATCCTCACCAAGCTTCTAGAGCCCAGGTAAAGGAGGAGAGAAGTTTCTTGACTATTTACTTCCTCAGGGAAGCCTTCCTTGACGTCCTAAATTAAATTTATTCTGGCTTCTCATAGCTCTGTTATTTCCTTCTAGTACTCCTTAGAGTTGTAGCTTTGCATTTGACTGTTGGAACTGTTATTAAAAAAGTTTGCTTTCCCTAGTAACTAAAAGCTCTGAGGAAAGATATGTCTGATTGTGCTTACCATTGTGTAGTGTCTGGCACCTAGTAGACACTGGCTAAGTGTTTGTTGAATTTAATCAATCAAATACCGTGGTTGTCAACCATTTTAATCTGCCCCAGCACACCTGTGGGACATGACTTGCTTCCGTCTGACCCTTTCCTGAAGGAGAGCAGGTGTCAGGTAGTGTGAGGTAGTGGTTAATAGATCACAGGCCCCGGAATGAGAATGCCTGGGCTCATATGCCAATGCCACCTCTCACCAGCATTGCGACCTTGGGCAAATTCTCTGTGCCCCAGTGTCGTCCTCTGTAAAGTGTGGCTAGTGCCTACTTCATAGGGTTGTCATGAAACTTGCATGAGAGAATTCACAGAAAGCTTTTAGAATAGCATGTGACATGTAAAAGTTATTACTTTTGAAAAAACTAGCATCTTATGTGTATCTGCTCATTGTTATTTATTGAATATTGATCTTCAGGGAAACTCAGAAGAGAAATCCCTGGACTATGATGGTCTTTTTGACCCAGTGACCCAGTGGCATCCTGAAACAAAGCCATTTTTAGTCCCATGGGACTATCACTAAGAAATAGTGGAAATGTCATGTGGCTGGTCATTTTCATAGCCATTTTGCGAGGAGGAGAGATTCGTGAATGCCATCTGCTTTACACCTGCCATGGTAAATTTGAGTCTTTTTTTCCCTTGCAGAGGAGGTGGCCAAGTTGGAGAAGCACTTGATGCTTCTCCGACAAGAGTATGTCAAGCTGCAGAAGAAACTGGCAGAGACAGAGAAGAGATGCTCTCTTTTGGCCGCGCAAACAAACAAGGAAAGCAGCAGTGAGTCCTTCATCAGCCGCCTGCTGATGATCGTGGCCGACCTCTATGAGCAGGAGCAGTACAGGTGAGCTCCACACAGGGCCAGTTTGGGGAAGCAAGCCCTTTTCCGTATTCCCAGGCCACATTGCACCTTCTCCTCTCTTACTGACTTTCTTCCCAAGCTTCCTTCTTTCTAATCAGGATATTAGCAAACCTTTAGTCTCTAGAATATAAGCTCCAGGAGGGAAGATTTTTGTCACTTGTTCCCTGCTTATCTTTAGCACAGAATGTAGGAGTCATGGTTATAGGATCACTAATGCAGATGGGAATTAGCTTACATGGCCAGGGCTTCGGAGGGAGAGGCCACTTTCTCTTGGGATAGTCAAGGAAGGAGTCTTGGAACTAGTGGACAGTATCATATGATGGCTGAGGGTGGACTCTGGAGCCACACAGCCTGTGTTAGAAGCTCAGCTGGCCACTTACTGGCTGAGGGACCTGCAATTATGTGACGTGCCTCAGGTTCCTCATCTGTAAAATGGGGATAATAGTACTACTACTTACCTCAAGGTTGTTGTGAGGATTAAATGAAAACGTGTCTTGAGTACTTGGAACAGAGGTTGGCACATAGTAAGTATAAGTACCCAGTTGTTAGCTGTTGTTATTAAGTGAGTTTTGAGGTAAAATGTTAAAAGCTGGGTAGGGTTTAATAGATAAAGACAATGCTATTGCGAATAGGGAGTGACCGAGAATAGGCTGAAACGTGGGAATGTGCAGAGGATTTAGAGGACAGTGAGGGGCCTATTTTAGGGTACAAGTTCATGTAGGGGAGCACTGGGAGAGGTGGGAAAGATAGGGTGGATTGCACTGGGATGCCAGGGTGAAGAACTGGGATGTGACCCTCTAGGAAGTGTGGAACAGAGTGTTTTTGAGTTGTAGGACTGTCATAATTGAAGTGGTGTTTTAGGAAGATTAACCTGCTAACATTATATGGGCAAAATTATACAGACAAGAGAGCAGGGGAGCAGCTGTGATGTTGCAAATAGTCCAGACCAGAATGATGAAGGACTGAATTGGATGATGGCAGTGGATATAGAAAAGAAACATGGGTGTGAATGTGCATCAGAGGAAGGATTTGGCTACTACAGAGATGGATAATTGGACTAGATAAGACTTAGTAAAATTTCAAAATAAATTACGACGTTTAAAATAGATCAGACTGGGGGCCGGCCCCATGGCCAAATGGTTAAGTTCACGTGCTCTGCTGCGGCGGCCCAGGGTTTCGCCAGTTCAAATCCTGGGTGCAGATATGGCACCACTCATCAGGCCATGCTGAGGTGGCGTCCCACATGCTGCAACTAGAAGGACTCACAACTAAAAATGCACAACTATGTACTGGGGGGATTTGGGAGAAAAAGGAAAAATAAAATTTAAAAAAAAATTTTTTTTAAATAGTATTTTTATGAGTATCTCAGTAACTGGAGTAACTAAAGAGTCGGTGTTAAAATGTTTAAACTGAGAAATGTTGAAGACATTGATACATTTATTTTTACTTAAGTTCAAGAGAAGGTGTTGTCCCATACGATAGTTAAAAATGATTGTTATATGTAGTTAGTTACTGCATTCATTCTTTTAGCAACCAAGCTTATATTTTTTCCTCTTAAAATGTTTGATTGAGAAACTCTAGTAAGAAGCTCTTTATTTATGCCTCCTCTCCAGTAACAACATCCTAGTATTCATATTTTAAAAGGAAATGTTGGGGCTGGCCCAGTGGTGTAGTGGTTAAGTACTCGCGCTCTGCTTTGGCAGCCTGGGGTTCACAGGTTCGGATCCTGGGCATAGACCTATACACCACTCATTAAGCCATTCTGTGGTGAGGAAGATTGGCACAGATGTTAGCTCAGGGACAATCTTCCTCAAGCAAAAAGAGGGAGATTGGCAACAGATGTTAGCTCAGGGTCAATCTTCCTCACCAAAAATAAAAAGTAAATACTCTTTAATTGACTCAAATGAAGTTTTAAAAAAATTACTAGCCTCCTAATTGTTTTTACACAGAGTCTTCGTAGAATTGATTTGTCCATTTTTGAAATTTTTTTTTTGGTGAGGAAGCTTCACTCTGAGCTAACGTCTGTTGCCAATCTTCCTCTTTTTTTTAGTTAAGGAAGATTAACCTAAGCTAACATCTGTGCCTGTCTTCCTCTATTTTGTATATGGGTCGCCACCACAACATGGCTTGATGAGTGGTGTAGGTCTGCGCCTGGGATCTGAACCTGTGAACCCGAGCTGCTGAAGCAGACACACCGGATTTAACCACTAAGCTCCATGGGGCTGGCCCCGAGTTGTGTTTTTAAAAATTATTATTATTAGAAATTATTCATGAAGTCCTTATCTTTTTACCCTTTGGTATGATAGACTACAAAAGAAAAAAAATTTTCACCTGACATCTATGAATAGTAGGAATTTTATATAAAACTTCATTTTTATAATTTTGTGGCTAAAAGTCAGACTTGTGGCTGAGACAGTAAACACTGAATATTCATTTAAGTTATTAGAATACTTTATAAATAAATTTAGAGTTTAGAAATTATTTGTGCTTTGTAAATAGCCAGCTTCCTGTTTTCGTTAAATTTTTTTATCATACAATATAATTTGAGACAGAGTTTTATGTTGTTTTAAAAAGAATATCAATTTTATTTCTTCTTTATTAATTGATTAATAATGTTCTACTTTGTTAACAGTAGTTTGTAATAATTTGAAATAATAAGTACCTTATTATTCTTCTGATTTAACATAATTAGTTGCAACTTGGTCTTTAATAGAACTAGAATTGTTGATATGCTTACGTATTATAAAGTGTGTTCCGGACAATGCTTTTGTGGGGTAAAATGTGACTGCATCAAGCATTATATAGAAACAGTATTCTGTTTGGGTCTCCTTTTAAGTGGATGAGTTAATTCATGTAACAGTTATTTTTTTTTCGTGTAATAGTTTTTGTGTGTTTAGTTTCTAAAGGCTTTCCAACTTAAATTGTTTTAAAGGGAAGTATGCAAATAAGAAAACAAAAATACAAGCAGGATGATGCTAATTAATGACTTTGGATCGCTGCCACCATAGCCATATGGCACATACATGCTTGTGTCAGTCCAGAGGGTCATCCTTAGGTTTTTGTTAACTGCCCATGTGCTTTCTTCCCTTAGCATTTGATGTTTCAGAGTTAAAGGTAAATAACTATTTGGAAAGCTCCTTTCATAAAATATGTCATAAATATGGAAATGTTTGAAAAGAAGATTTCTTCCATTTCTTAATAAATGGTTGAGTAAAAAGTGGCCAATAGTAAGTCTGAATGTTTCTGGTGAGAACAGGAGTCCGGATATTGGGTTTCATATTCTTGACTGCTTTGTCAACGCTTATTTGTTCATAATTTTTCTGTTTAAACTTGCTTGAGCCTTAATATGGTGTGCAGCACAGGAGCGCTGTACTTTCAGAGCTGTAATCACAATCTTTAAGCTTCTGTCTTTCTCTCCCCCGTGGTTTATCTTGATTTATTCTGCATAAAACTTCTTCAACTTTTTATATGGATATTAATCATCCTATTTAACTTGTAGGTTCGCCACCATAAGAATCTTATTAGGGGATGTCTTTGAAAGCAGAACACCCCATGTGAACTAAAGCCAGAAGTTAGAAATAGAAAACACGTCTAGAGCAACATCTTATAAACGTGCCCCATCAGAATTCAGTGCTGTGATTTTTCTTTTTCTTTTGCAAATGCATGTTGATCAGTCAATACCCATATATGTATTAGCTGTGAATCCTAGCTATATCTAGTTATGATGGCATTTTTCTTTTTATATCTGGATTTTTTTTTCATCAGTGATCTGAAGATAAAGGTTGGAGGCAGGCACATCAATGCTCACAAGTTTGTTCTGGCGGCCCGCAGTGACAGCTGGAGTCTGGCCAATTTGTCTTCCATCGAGGAGCTGGACCTGTCAGGTGAGCTTCTGACTGGCTGGGGACTCAAACCTGCCAGCACAAGAACTCGTGGCAGAAGGTTATGGTGTGTCATTTTGAAATATTTGTGGTTTAATGAAAGTGGAATACTTTTCTTATCAGTTGGTGGTGACCATGAACTAGTTAAATAGTAAATCAGTAGGTTGTACTTTGTGAATACTTCTGTTTAATACCTGGCTAATAAATCATAAATATTTGAATATCTACAATATTCTTATAATTTATAAAATATAAAATCTGCCCTGAAACTCTTTTTGTATAATAGTATGTTATAAATATGGGGGCATGTGTAGAAAATAATTTTTCTTCCACTCCAAGAAAGTCCTGCTGTTTGTTGCTTAAGTATTAATCGTAGCTGCCAAAGTACTTCTCCTGTCCTACAAGAACTGAATTCAGAAGTCACAGTGACTCCAAAGAATAAGAGTATTCTTCAGAATTTGAATACGTGCATTGAGCTGTTTAGTGTTTTTATTTGTTTTATGCAACATTATGTTGTGTAGAAGTTGGGTAAACGTGGTAAGTAGACTTAAAAACATTTTCAAAATTGCATTTTCATTTAGTAGTTGCCTAACTGCTGTTAAACAAAAAAGAAAATTTTAAGTTTAATTCTGCTCTTAATAGTCGTGAGATGGGACCGGCCCGGTAGCTCAGCAGTTAAGTGTGCAGGTACCGCTTCAGCGGCCTGGGGTTTGCCAGTTCGGATCCCGGCTGCGGACATGGCACCGCTTGGCAAGCCATGCTGTGGTAGGCGTCCCACATATAAAGTGGAGGCAGATGGGCACGGATGTTAGTTCAGGGTCGGTCTTCCTCAGTAAAAAGAGGAGGATTGGCAGCAGTTAGCTGAGGGCTGGTCTTCCTCAAAAAAAAAAAAAAAATAGTCGTGAGAGTTATAACATATGGTAAGGAGACTACCCAGGCATTAAAAAACTTGCAGAAGTGATCGGCTGTGAAAATTCTGCTGAATTATGTCTTTGTTCAAAGGGCTTGCCAATTCAGAAGGTGCTGTTTTCCATGTGCAGTGCTAGGAACACTGAGATGATTATAACACGGTCCTTGCCATGAAGAGCTCATACTCTGTTTGAGGAAATGGGCTAATAACAAATCATCTCAGGCCAGGGCTATGTGTACATCAATATAATTGCTTTATGTCTAAGGTCCCAAAGAGATTAACTTGGGCTGCTGTGGTATCGGAGGTGGCCAACACCTGAGTAGTGTTGCCGAAGTTAAGTAGGCATTTATTGCAAGGATTTAGGGGAGCAGATGTCTCATCCTTCCCCAGGGTGAGTGAACTCTGTCTCTTTGTGATTATTTCTAGGGGTTTAACCTAAGGTCCATAATTCAGAGTTGTAAACACATAAATATACACACATACATATGCATTCATGCCTGTAGCTCAGACGTCTGCTTGGGAAACCCTCTTTACTGGAAGGGCACCAGTCTACATGATTGAAATCTCTGAGCAGAGCTTTTCTTTTTCAAAAGTGTAATCTTCTGAAACCGTTTATCTTTGACTCTATATACGACAGAACTCTGGATAACTTTTACAACCCATTAGATCATGAAGTGTTCTTCACAAAATGCATGATAGGATCTTGATTACATGAACAGTTTACAAAGATTAAAAGAGATAGTAAAATATGGAAAATGTCCAACTTTGTTAGAAAAAAGTTTGTTACCATCTTTTGATATCTACATTTCAAAAATAGATAATCCCAGTAGTTGTGAGGCTAATGAAACTGGCACCCTTGCACATTTTATATACCCTTGCCAGTCGCGTTATAACTGGGTAAGACAGTTTTAGAAAGCAGTTAGGCAGCTGAGCTGTGAAATAGTCTTACTTTTTTTTACCTCATCCTCTGACTTCTGTCAGATGGATTGTGTTATAGGAAATTCAGACAGTGTAGACGTTCACCTTAGTTTTATGTGTAATTGTGAAATATTGAATGCAACCAAAAGGAATAAGAGTGGGAGAAATGCAATGTGACTGCTCCCTGGAGCAAACAAAATTACTTCAGAACACAGAATATCGCATTAAGGTGTAAAAAGCTTAATTTAAACATTGATTTTTAGAATTTTGCTTTTGATTTTTTAGTACATCATAACATTTAAGAGCAGCTTTAGCTCAGTAACTGTTCACAAGATTGCATCACTGTGAATCAGGAGATTTTCTAGAGTTTTAGGAAAGTGGAATGTTAATGCCTTTAAATATCCCTGGCCTCTTCTCCTGTTGTAAATAAGAAGCATGGTTTATCCTACTGTAAGCTTTGCTTTCAGGAGTGGTCTGCTGCAGAGCAAACGTTTTTGTGGCTCTGGTAGATGAGGCACCTACCAAGATAGCTGATAGTAGAGCCTATGGCGTGTTTGCTTTTCTTTATAAATTTATCTTGGAAGTGTGTCCTGGGGAGGGGGGTTTCCAGGGAGGTGGTAGCAGTTGTGGACCTGTTCGTACTTAATTGTATGTTTTGCCCAGCCGTCCTGCTGAATTGCCTGGTGGGTGTAGGTGTGATTGCCTAAATCTTGGGTTGCAGCGGCTGAAACTGCCTCAGAGGCCTGTGTGTTATGCGATACCTGGGAGCACTAACCTGCATGGCTGGCCAGCAGTTGGAGGGAGATTGGAAAGAGGCTCTGGTAAACAAGTATATAAATAGTGTAAGAGCTACGTTAAATGGTTGAACTTGGGGCCGGCCCCGTGGCCGAGGGGTTAAGTTCGCATGCTCTGCTGTGGCGGCCCAAGGTTTCGCCGGTTCAGATCCTGGGCAAGGACATGGCACTGCTCATCAAGCCATGCTGAGGCCACGTTCCCATATGTCACAACTAGAAGGACCCACAACTAAAATATACAACTATGTACCAGGGGGCTTATAGGGAGAAAAAGGAAAAAAATAAAATAAAATCTTTAAATGGTTGAACTTTTTCCACACTAATGGACTTAATAAAATCCTTTTATGAATTTATTAGTGTTTTGTTTCTTCAGAATTATTCCATTTGTATCACAGTGTTGAGTGGCAGGCATTTTTCGAGGTGCTGGGGATACAGCGGTGAACAAAAGTAAATTCCTGTTTGTGTGGAACTTGTGTCCTTAGAGAGACTGACTTTCTGAGCTCCACATTTCCTTTTGAAGTTCTCGTGTAGTTGGTATTTCTTAAAATTCAAAACAAACACAACTTTAATGATGTTAATTATTATAAGAATTTAGCACACATGGATGAAGATACAATAGGAATTATATACTAAAGCATTTAAAACATATTTGGATATATGAAAGTTTTCTTAATATAGACCTTGTTCAGAAAACTAAAATGTGTTGTGCCCGATAGGATGCGCTGACAAAGGCACAGTCACTTCTGTAGAGTCCTTACCGTAAACACATAGCCTCTGTCTAACTGTGCGGAAGCATCGGACAAACCCGGATTGAGGAACGTGCCACAGAATAACTGGCCAGTGTTACTCACATATGTTGAGGTCGTGAAAGACAAGATAAGACTTAGGAACTGTTACGGATTGGAGACTAAGTAGACATGACAGCTAAGTGCAATGTGGTGTCCTCAATTGGATTCTGGCCCATTTAAAGGGCATTGTTGGGAAAATTGGCAAAATTTGTGAAGGTCTATAATTGGTTAATAGTATTGTAGTGGTCCTAATGACCTGGTTTTGATAATTGTACTATGGTTATGTAAGATGTTAATATTAGGGGAATATCAGTGAAGGGCATATGGGAACTTTACAACTTTTCCCTAAGTCTGAAATTATTTCAAATATAATATAAAGATAAAAAAGGTATAAGTTTGCTTTTTATTTTTTACTGATTATTTTAAGTATAAAAATATAAGTTTGTAAGGATGCTGATCGATAACTGGGAAGAGTAAGAATATAATCATTAGCTCAACACCAGATAACAAATCTTGAGGCCAGGAGGAGAGCACTATGTTTGGTTCTTTGTGAAGGAAAGCAGTTTGCTTCAGGCAAAATGTCTTGTTTATAGCCTCTCTGTAGCACTTTAGTAACAGCAGCTAACACTCGGAGAGGTTCCAATGCCTTAGAATGGCTGTTTTGAAGCTAGAATTTCTTGCATGCTTTCTCCAGCGAAGATCTTACTGTTCTGGCATAAGCGTTTATGGTGAGTCATTCAGCTTTCCTGGAATGTGTCCTGGGTCCTGTCAAGCCATTTGAAAAAATAGAAACCATCCTCCTTCCCCCCTTTTCAGTTTGGTTTGGAAAGCTGTGCACTAAAACACCACCTGGGAGGTTTGCGCTGTGCAGTGGAAAGAGCATAGGTTCCCAAACTTTGTGCTGAGGCACACTAAGATGCTACGTCAAACTCACAGGGGATCTTTAAGTTTTCAAGAGAAATACAGCAATATTAGATGTCTGCTGGATTCCATGTGAACTACTAGCTCACGGTTGTTCAGTTTCAATATCAGATCATGCTATATTCCTTTTGATGATATCTGCCGTAGTTTTAAAATGTGTTCATAAATTATTTAATAATCCTTCCTTCAAAAGTGGGTCCTAGGGGCCTGCCCTGTGGCGTAGTGGTTAAATTTGCCACCGTCTGCTTCAGCAGCCTGGGTTCAGATCCCGGGCGTGGACCTACACCACTCATCAGCCATGCCATGGCCATGACCAACATGCAAAGTGGAGAAAGATTGGCACAGGTATGAGCTCAGGGCTAATCTTCCTCATGCCAAAAAAAAAGAGGAAGATTGGCAACAGATGTTAGCTCAGGGCTAATCTTCCTCAGCAAAAAGAAAAAACAAGGTGGGTCCTAATTCCCCCCTCTTGAGTATAACTGACTGAGCTCTAATGAATAGATCATGGTGGAAGTGACAATATGTTACTTCAGAGATAGGTTCGTAGAGGGTGTTGTGACTTCTTCCTTGCTCTGTCTTTTGGATTGCTCATTTTGGGAGAAGTTAGCTCCTTTGTCATGAGGACAGAACACCTTGTGGCTTCCTACCAACAGCTGAGACCCCCTCCCAAAGAACCTCTTAGAGCTTCAAAAAATCTATTTTATCTGTGGTTGTATCCCCTTACTCAATCCTAATGTTACTTTTGTGTTTTTCTCCCCAGTCTTTGGTAATGCTAAGTTTGTCTGTGTGTTGGTTTAAAATAGTTTGTTTTAATAATAATAGCAAATTTTTTATAGCAAGTAGTATGTGGTAGTAGTGTTCCGAGTGCTTCATATGTATGAAGTCATTTGTCTTTAGAACAACATTTTGAGGTAAGTGCTATTGTTTATTTCCGTTTTATAGATGAGGAAACTGTGATGCACAGCAGTACTAAATAACTCCCCCAAGGTCACACAGTAGTAAGTGTCCAAGCTGGGGTTTGAACCTAGTTGGTTTGGCTGCAGAATCCATTTACCACAATGCACGCTGCCTCTCACTTTGGGGTTTTTTTCTTCCAACTTTATTGAAATATAAAGGAGGTGAAATAAACTGCCTACATTAAAAGTGTACAATTTGCTTAGTTTAGACATAACTTGGAAACCATTATCACCACATGGAATAACAAACATTTTCATCTCCATAAATTTTCCTCATCTCTTTTTCCCTCCACGTCCCCAGGCAACCACTGATCTGCCTTCACTAATTGTAGATAAGTTTGCATTTTCTAGACTTTTATAAGAATGGAATCATAGAACATATAGTCTCTTGTTTGGCTTTGTTCACTCAGCATAAAGATTTTGAGATTCATCTAAAATATCGGCATGTTGTTGTGGTTTCAATTGTTCGTTCCTTATTTTTGCTGAGTGGTATTCCATGCATTAATTTACCACAATTTTGTTTTCATTTACCTATTGGTAGATGTTTGTGTTCTTTCCAGTCTTTGGCTATTACTAATAAAATTACTGTACTCAATTGTGTATATCTTTGTGTAGGTGTATGTTGTTGTTTCTCTTGGGTAAATATATAGGAGTGACTGTTTAATATTAAGAAACTACCAAACTGTTTTCCAAAATAGATATTTCATTTTGCATGCCCATCACGGTGTGTAGAGGAGTTCCCGTGGCTCCACTCCTCACCAACACTTGGTATGGTCAGGTGGTTGCTTTGGTTTTGGGGTTTTTTTGCTGAGGAAGATTGTCCCTGAGCTAGCATCTGTGCCTCTCTTCCTCTGTTTTGTTTGTGGGTTGCTGCCACAGCATGGCCCCTGATGAGTGGTGTAGGTCCGTGCTTGGGAACCAAACCTGGGCCGCTGAAGCAGAGCACACCGAACTTAAGCACTGGGCCACGGGGCTGGCCCCACGTCAGGTTGGTTTTTGTTTATAATTTTATCCATTATGTAGATGTGGAGTGCATTGTTCTTTTATTTTGCATTCCTCTGATGGCTAATAATGTTGAACATGACCAACCATTTGTATATCTTCTTTTGTGAAGTGTCTGTTCACATATTTGCCCTTTTGAAAATTGGGTTGTCACCTCAATTTTGAATTTTAAAAGTTCTGTATATGATCTCATTACAGGTTGTTTGAGAGCACACATTTTTGCCTTATTCCTGATCTCAGGGAGAAACAATGAGATCTTTAATCATTATGTATAAATGTTTTTTGTAGATGTAGTTTATCAATTTGAGTATTCCTGGTTTTTTGAGAAAAAAAAAAGTGTTGGTGGGGAGGTAGAGAAATTGGAACCCTTGTGCACTGTTGGTGGAAATGTAATATGTGCAACTGCTGTGGAAAACAGTATGGCAGTTCCTCAAAAATTTAAGAATTGAATTACTATATGGTCCAGCAATTCCATTTCTGGGTATAGATCCAAAAGAGTTCAAAGCAGGATCTTGAAGAAATATTTGTACCCTTAGGTTCACACCAGCATTTATTCACAATGTCAGGAGATGGAAGCAACCCAAATGTCCATCAGTGGATGAATGAATAAACACAATGTGGTATATACATACAATGGATATTATTTGGCCTCAAAAAGGAAGGAAATTCTGACACATACCACAACATGGATGAATCTTGAGAACGTTATGTTAAATAAGCCAGTCACAAAAAGACAAATACTGCATAATTCCACTTATATGAGGTAATTGAAGTTGTCAGATTCATAGAAACAGATAGTAGAATGGTAGTTGCCAGGGGCTAGGGACAGAGAGAAATGAGAAGTTGTTGTTTAATGGGTACAGAGTTTCAGTTTGGCAAAATGAAAAAGTTCTGGAGATTGGTTGCACAACAATGTGAATATACTTAACACGACTGAACAGAACACTTAAAAATGTTTAAGATGGTAAATTTTATGTTACATGTATTTTATCACAATTAAAAAAAAAGAAAAAATCTTGAAAGCAACAATTACATACAGGGGAAAGATTCCAATGACTACAGATTTCTTATTAAAAACTACAGAGGCCAGAATACAGTGGAATAACATCTTTAAAGTGAAAAAAAAAAAAAGGAACTGTCAACTCAGGTTTCCATATCCTTTAGAAATAAAGGGAAAATAAAGACGTTCTCAGAGGAGGGAAGAAAATTTGTCATTAGCAGGTACTGTCTATAAGAAGTGCTAAAGGAAGTTCTTCAGGCTGAAGGGAAATGATACCAGAAGGAAATCTGGATCTTGAAGAATGAAGGAAGAACAGAAATGGAAATATCTGAGTAAATATAAATGACTTTTTATTCTCTTAAATTTGCTAAAGTATATATGACTGTTAAGAGGAAAATTTAAACACTGGTGAGATTTTTAATGTATGCACATGTAACGTAAATGACAACTATAGCATGAAGGTCAATGGTGGAGGATTTAAAGGGACCTATATGGTTGGCCAAGTTTTTACATGATATAGTACAAATAGGCTATAGACTGTACATAGATTTTAAATATACTCTAAAGGGTAGGGGCTTATATATGTATTAGGGGTATTATTTCACTTTCTGTGGGTTGTGGACCAAATATCACTTCAGTTCTTAAGGCTGGGTTGGGACTATTCCATGCATGAGTAGCTTACAAGTGAGCTGAGGCCTGTGTGGGTTCACACACAGAATTAGGAGGCCTCCTTCTCTGGCTCTCTTTACCCTGGGATTCTCCCCTTCCTCTTCAGCCCCCCTGGGGCTCCTTTTCCTGGTTCATCTGGCCAGAGGATGAAGTTTTAGGCATCTCCGTGGTCAGTGCAGCAGTGTTGCTCCTTGACTGGGGTCCACCCTCAGGGCAAAGCCGTAGAGAGAAAAGCAAAATTGGGAAACTCATCCAGCGCAGCTGCTGCTTCAAAGTTTTGCTGCTCCCTGCAATTCGGCTGCTTTTGTTTACTTTTCAGAATCCTCAGGTAGTTGCTTTTTTTGTACTCTGTCTAGAGTTTTTAGCTATAATCAGTTAAAATAGGATGGGTTGCCACACTGCCGTAACAAAACTAGAACCTCTATCCTTTTATTTCTTTTTGACACAGGGATTATTTAGAGGATGGTTTAGGGTTTTATAATTTCCAAGAAATTATATTTAAGGGTGCATCCTTAAACTGACTAAAGACCATGTTTTTACTGATGAAAGATGCAGTCTATCACGATCTTTTAATTTTATGAATCAAAAACTTTTATGTAAAGTAGATGAAGAAAAAATAGTTGGAAACTTAAAGACAATTTAATTAAACCAGAGTCATAGTAGGAGATTCAAAACACTTTTCTCAGCTTTTGATGGATTAAATACAGGATTTACATAACAAAATTAATTTCCTCAGGATGGATCATTTAATGGTTAATTCATATGATGATAAATTTTATTCCCATTCTTTTTTTTTTTTTTTTTGAGGACGATTAGCCCTGAGCTAACATCTACCGCCAATCCTCCTCTTTTTGCTGAGGAAGCTTGGCCCTGAGCTCACATCTGTGCCCATCTTCCTCTGTTTTATCTGTGGGATGCCTGCCACAGCATGGCTTGATAAGCGGTGCATAGGTCTGCACCCTGGATCCAAACCAGCAAACTCTGGGCCACCGAAGCAGAGTGTGTGAACTTAACCACTATGCCACTGGGCCAGCCCCAAGTTTATTCCCATTCTTTTCAAATGTCTTATAAAACATTTAAAATCAAATCAAAACAAAAACAAGACTAGGCCACACAGAAAATCTCAGTTTCTTCAAAGTGGGACTATATGTATCCTGGACTACAGTGAAGTCAGAAGTTTGGGTGTTATTTTTCTTTTCATCCTTGCAGTCACAGATTTTTACCAGCTTGTGTGCTGGGCCCACTCGGTGACTGCCTCCAGCGGTAGGTACACCGTGCAGGTCATGGAGGCCAACTGGATTCACTTCTGAGTCTTCTTGTAAAGGTAACTCCTGGTCTGTGTGGTCCTCTGACTTCTACAGCCACTTATTTAAGTAGAATGGAAGCAGACAGACTGCATGATTTGCCTGAAAGTACACAGTTGGAAGCACATACACCTTGCTTCTTGTTTAGTGTTCTCTGCCCACCTTACACCACTGGCTGCTTAGTCGAGTCTCAAAATAGATTTATTCTCAGTATATTTTGGAGATTAAGGGAAGAGTCAAGGCAGGAGTGGGAAAGCTTGGAGATTACTTGAATCTTATTTTATTTGAAATTTGGAGGGCTCCCAGGAAATCCGTGTTGATGGTAGTTTTTAAGAAAATTATTTAGATTTTGTTTTATCCATTGTACAGGTCAAGTTTATTGGTTTGGACAATTGAGGGAGAGTTGTTAAAGGAAATTAGCCAAATTTTGAAACAGAATTAAAGAAACTAGCACAGAGAAGAAGTGAGGGTGTTGTTGTTGGGGATGCTGTCATTGTTAGGAATAAGCTATCTTTCCAAGATAGGGCTGTATGAGAAGAGTTGTATACAGGTTTTGGCATTTTGGGCGACTCTGGACAAATCACATGGCCTATATGTTTTTTCTTTTCATTATATGACTACCAAGGTATTAAACCCAATTTACAGAGCTAGCTTAGAAATTCACCCTACTGGGGCCGGCTGCATGGCTGAGTGGTTAAGTTCACTTGCTCCCCTGCAGCGGCCCAGGGTTTCGCCAGTTTGGATCCTGGGCACTGACCTAGCATCGCTCACCAAGCCATGCTGAGGTGAAGTCCCACATAGCAGAGCCAGAAGAACCTTCAACTACAATATACAACTGTGTACTGGGGGGCTCCGGGGAGAAGAAGAAGAAAAAGATTGGCAACAGATGTTAGCTCAGGTGCCAATCTTTGAAAAAAAATGAAAGAAATTTACCCTACTTCCAGGATCCGCTCTGTATACCTTTCACAGCTTAGTTGAAGTCCTTCAAGTAGATTGTTTAAATAAATCGATTTAGGTTTTTGTCTGATTTTAGAGTGTTTTTCTCTTTCTTAAAACATTTAAAAAGTGCTGTTACTACATTAACAGGTAAGAGAGAAAAAAAAATGAACCTTAACATAATCACTGTTAGCATTTTGGTGTATTTTCTTTCACTTTTTTTTCCATTATGCCTTTTTTTCTTTTAATATCTGGCTGTTTTAGGGGATGATGGTGAATTGATGTGGTTGCAAGTAAATCAGGGGCCTTCAATTTCCACTCATTTAACATTACTCCCTCCAACCCTCTCCTCCCTACTATAATGGAAGAGAAAGGGTTAATAAGAGCTAGTCAGTTGTTGCCTAATTACTAAGTTACTAAGATGTTCCTGGTCAACGTTACACCTTTTCTAGATACTCAAGAATTGAGTATAGTTTCTTAAACCTTAGCAAGCATCGAAATCACATGGAAGACTTGTGAAAACACAAATGCTGGGCCTCACCTGCAGAGTTTCTGATTCCGTAGATCTGGGGTGGGCCTAGGAATAAGAATTTCTTACAGGTTCCCCGATGGTGCTGACTTTGCTAGCCCAGGACCACACTTTGAGAACCACTGGTTGTAGACCATTATTTTAAGTGATCCTCTGACTATCACTGTCCTTATTCTCACTAATCAAGAGTTCACTCTAGTTGGAATAATAGTTTAGATATTTTATGCTACAATTTTCATCTCAAGCATTTCCCCAAGTTGCCATAGTCTTTATTTTAACTTAAAAATTACCTAAGTAATGCATGCTCATTAAATAAAAATCAGGAAAAAAATAGGCTAAAAAAAGCATTAGTTACAAATTCTACCAGGGTTGGTATTTTAGTGTATATCCTTGCAATCGTTCAATTGATAGGTAGGTAGACAGGCGAACAGTCAGTCTATCTATGGCCATACCACCTTGAATGTCCTCAATCTTGTCTGATCTTGTGGAGCTAAGCAGGGTTGGACCTGGTTAGTACTTGGGTGGGAGACAGAAACAACACTGTATGTGTGTGTATTTATTTATGTATGTATATACACACACAAATATGGCTAACAAAAAATGAGATCATTTAATACATATATTTTTAGCCTACTTTTTTTACCTGCTGTATAGTAAATATCTTTTTATGTTGAATATAGATATAAATTTAATTGATGCAAAATTTTCTAATGTGTGTATATACTATAATTTATTTAGTTCTCTATTATTTGACTCTAAAGATTTTTGTTCCAATTCTTTGTTATTAAAAATAGTACTGTCTTGGCTTAGTACATATATTTCTCTATATTTACTCTTATTTTCTTAGGATAATAATCTACATATATAATTGCTTTGTGAAAGGTTATGCACTTTTAAGAATCTTTGCTAGTCTGAGAGACAAAAAAAATGTATTCTAGTTTAAATTTGTATTTAGTTATTAGTAAGGTTTATTGGCCATTTTTATGAATTACCTGTTTATATCTATTGCTCATTTTTCTGTTGGCTGTCCATCTTTTCATTTTTTATTTGTAATATCTTTTTGTTAGAATGTAAATCCTTTGTCATATGTTTAAAATATTTTCCCACAGTTTGTTTGACTTACGTCTTTAGTGGGTTCATTTCCCCCACCTCCCGCCCCTTGTAAAACTTTAACACTTTTCTGGAGTCAGATGCTGCGTATCAGAATTTACTTTATTATCCTCAGTTTTTAGGTGCCTCAAGAGGGCCTAAGTGTGTCATCGGTGCTTAGTTTTCAGCTTTTCTACTTTCTTTAACCAGATGCGAACCCTGAGGTGACAATGACAATGCTTCGCTGGATCTATACGGATGAGTTGGAGTTCAAAGAAGATGATGTGTTCCTGACTGAGTTGATGAAACTAGCCAATCGGTTTCAGCTCCAGCTCCTTAGGGAGAGGCAAGTCACAGCAGATATATTGAAGCACCTCAGATGGTGGTGGCTGAGCTTTAATTATGCCAAGCTCTGGGAAAACAGCTTCTTCTGCTAATGTAAATAACTTTTGCAAGGTGTTCTTTTAAAGGCGATAGTGGGGAGAGAATTTTATCTCCCTTGCTTTGTGTTATCTTGTAAGCTAAATTTTGCCAAAGCTTTTAGGTATTCTCTTTTCTTTACTGGTTTATTAGCTGAGATTTCATACTTGTGTGAACTGATAAAATGAATATGAAATAATGTAATCCTGTGTCCAAACTCTCAACTTTCCCTCCTCTACCTTTTCCTTTGACATTTTATTCTGCCTTTTGATATATCTGCTTGGATGAAGTCCCTGGTCATATCCTCTTTGTTGGAAGCACATTAATGCCTAAATTAATATGTGAGAGTATGGCTTAATAAGTTTCATAGCCGGTGTTTCTGAGATCTCACTTCATTTGTTACTGCTTTTTAGGTTCCCAAGGAGATAGCCTGCTATGTTTTTTATATTTCATTTTCTCAGTTGCTCTCCCAAGTTGGCCTTTTAGAACAGCGGAAAACAAAACGTTCACCAAATAGTGTCAGGCGGAATGCCCTTTTGTTTCTGTTGGAGATGTGGCCCTTGGAGGTCAGCTTGGTTGATGGAGTGTCTCTTTACATCATTTAGTGATCTTTGTATTCTCCTGGGTGTGTGAAGGAATAGTTTCAGCCATCAAGACGCACTCTGCCTGTTGTTGTGTTGCCCTCAGAGAGCCAGGAGAGACCTTGCTGCCGAGACTGCCTGCTCTGTTTTCACTGTGGGGCTGATGTTTCCCAGGGGATGGCCCACTATGCCCACGTGAGTCAGTGCACGGGTTTCTCCTAACTACCTGTGATTGATGCGGGCTTGAGGCATTTTAATACCTAAATCCAATGACTAAGAAACAATCGAACAGGTCTACGATTTGTAGGCACATACAGCATTAGGTTAGCAGAGCTAACTTTACTGTCAAGGCCTTGCACTGAACTCTTTTGTTTTTTTGTTTGGGTGAGTTTTTGAACCATCTGAGAGTGAAATGAGAATAATTTTAATTAGAGTGTGATTTATATCTTTTTCCTCCTCAGGTTTCCTGAGCTTTCTCCCATTGACCTTGTCAAACTTACTTATAAATTAAATTGCTTTGATAAAAATGCCCTGGGGTTGGACTAGTTTAGTTAATTGTAATCTGTGTAATGGATTCTTTAATTAAAATGTTTGTTGTTTATTGGCTGATTAGACTTCATAACTATCAACATTGCCAGATGCTCAATTTTGTATTATTGGATGTGGGCATTAAGTTATCTGTTGTGGCTTTGTTAAGAGCTGGGATGGAAGAGACCCAGGAGTGGATTCAAGTGTAGGCTTTTAAAAGGGCATAGAGTGCCCACTGCCGCCTGCAGAAGAAATTACACATTTGAGATGGTAAAAGCGCTCCCACACAAATGTGTGCAGTTACATATGAGGCAGGTGTCCCTCATTTTTGTAATGTAGGGATCTCGGTTTGGGAATACTATCACCAGTTTGATGAAAAGGAAGTTTTTTAGTAACTATTATCAGGAAAATACTCTTTAAAAAAAAGAAGAATTAATAGTATATGCTAAAAATTGACAGTTAATATAATTTTTTTCCTGATTATAAAGTACATGTTCAGTGTATGGTATTTGGAAAATATAGAATGATATAAAGAAAAACACTGCCATCTGTAATTAAACCACTGTTAACCATTTGTTGTTTAGCTTTTCAATGATTTTTCCATGTCTCTCATATTCATGCACATGGGGTTGATAGCAAAAGTAGACAGGAATTTGTGAGATGCTTAAATATATGCTTGATTTTATACTTTAAAAATTAGGTTTATTGTTTTCGTGCATCTAGAGTATCGTTTTTGTCCTCTACAATGAAAAAGATGTATCAACAACACTAAAATCCCTTCAGAGCAAAGTTAGTCTGTCAGGCTACTTTTCAAAGAGAAGATATGAAGTAAAAATCTGAATTTCTAAATAAGATTACATGTTCTTCAGTTGTGTAAATCATGTCAGTTACTATTAATAGGCTGTCCACATAGTGAATGGCACTCTGGGGATCCCAGAGTTTAGTGAGAATGACTTGTCTGCCAGTTGTAACAAAACATCTGTCCTCGGGAAGCATAGTTGAGTGTCTTGATGCAGTGTCATTTGGCAGTAGGAAGGAAGAGAATGGAGTTTAGCATCTGTCTGTAAATGTGCTTTGTAAAGTGCTCTACGAATGTGAGTCCATGCTCCCCAAGGTTATACCACATGTTAGGACGTTACAATGGCAAGACCGTGGATATTTGTCATTCTAAAAGTGGTAAAAGTTTGGTATATCTGAAAAGAAGACTTTTCGCCTGGAATGCTCTGACTTCATAGGCGAGGTCAGAATGACTTCATCGGCTGTGAGTTTAAGGAAACTAGTGGTACAGTGGAGGCCTGGAAATAGAACATTGTTACTCATTATTATAGTAACTTCTTTAGATCTTTAACAATATGGTTAAAAGTGCCCTGAGGGAGATGCTTCTTTCCACCAAGTCAGCTGTGTTACTTAAAAACAAAGCACTTAAGCATAGGTCTTGTAATAAAATAGGTGCCTACATTTACTGCTAGCTGGACAGATGACTCCAGGATTATTCTTGCTTCTAACCAATGGTCTCACAGGGTTTTGGAAGTTTGTTCCTCGTTCTTCCTAGGTCTTTCTCATGACTCGCCTCCTTTCTCCCCCCATCTCCCACTCCCATGGTTTTTTCAGCTTCTGTTAACTAAACTTCATCTGTTAAAATTGGGAATTATCTGCTAGCCAGTCATTCTTATTTATAGTAGTACTAAAACCCATTCATATGAGTTATTACATTCTGCAAATTCCTTGAGAAAGACCTCAAACTTACGAGCACACCTGTTGTGTACCTCATGCTGTGCAGTTTATATAGTTTTCCTTTATCTTGCAGGACACACGCAGATCTTCTAAGCCTCTGAAATAGAGTATTATCCTCATTTTACAGAGGGGGAGATACGGGCATGAGAGCGCATATAATTTGACCGTAAAATTCAGTGGATCTCAGCTCAGGTTTTCTTACCTCACAGTTCATTTTGCTCTCATCACTACATTCCACCCTATGTTATCAGAAAAAGGTTTTCGTGGGGCCTCTGGGACAGAGGAAGCAATGGTGGGGTGTCAGGGAATACCTCTGTGCTGCGCTTGGAGGGGAACTTGATTTGCAGGGAGATGTGCAGGTAAGGGGGGAGGAGGGAGCTGCCGCCGGCCTCCTTCCCCGCAGGCCTGGTCCGTGGAGGCTCACTAGGGTTCCCGGGGATTCTAGGGCGGTAGAGGCCTGGGTCTGTCTGCCAGGGCTGCATCTTCTACTCTAAGATGTGTGCCAGCTTTGTGCTACCGGAGAGAGGCCTCCTCGCCTGCGTGCAGCCCTCTCTTGCCTGACATGGTTGGTGCTTTCTTATTAAGGATTGTGAGAGTCCCATTGTTGTTGTTACCAAGCTTTGTGGGACATCTGGTGTAGCCAGTTTTTCTCTGTCTTGGTCTAGTATGGTTTGACTCTCTTAACTCAGTTGTTTCTATACATGGTAGGGTATTTAAGGGGGCTTTTGAAAAAACAGCTTTATTGAGTTATAATCACATACCACCCAGTTCACCTTTCGGGAGGACTTTTAAGGAGGTGTTAATGTATTGAGACATAGAGCCTTGTGTTTGAAGCTATTTCTACGCCACACTGGTTGCATAATGGAGTTGTGCAGGTGGGAACTACAAACACGTCCTATACAATTAAATACCAAAGTTCTGGATTTGATCCATTGTGTGTTTGATTTTATAATTTCCTGTGTATATGATCAGCGAGTTTCATGTGATTACTTTTAAGGCAGTTGTGGGGTTGTGCTTAGCGTGTTTATTTACAGGTTATTTTGATTCTGACCAGAATGAACAATATAATATCATAATGAAATTCTAATACTTTTAAAATATGGTAGCTCAGCTATAATTTATTCTTAACTTCTTTGCTTAACCTTACATTTTAGTGTTATTGGACATAGCCAGCCAGTACACAGATGATTTGGTTTGCTCATTTATGAGTGTATTTGTCCTAATAATACTGTTCATTATTAACGTTCTCTTGTAGATGTGAGAAGGGTGTTATGTCTCTGGTGAACGTCAGGAACTGTATTCGCTTCTATCAGACTGCAGAGGAGCTGAACGCCAGCACACTGATGAACTACTGTGCGGAGATTATTGCCAGTCATTGGGTGAGTGAGAGATGGAGGCGTGTGGACAAAGCACCCTCACTGCAAGTCAAAAGACCTAATCTCCTAATCTCCTCTTATTACAAAATTGAAGGCTAAGTAGTTGTGTCTGATGATCTGTGAGATTCTTTTTGGCTATAGAAGTCTCGTAGTTCTGATTTCAGAGTAGAGGGGCAGAAGATAGCTCAGGTCAAGAAACAAGCTTGGAATGAGGGCACACCTGCCTTCACCCTCCATCTGCAGAAGCTGCAGCTGTGCCTGAGCTGGGAAAAGGCGGGGCAGCAGGCCGGAGGTGCAGCGCCATTTTGGGGCTTTCCCTGGCTTTCTCCATCGTGAAGAGAGCATTGTTAAATGTAGATTTGCCCTTCTTAGGTAGCTTTCATCATAAAGAACAGCTTTTGCATTTCTTTGATATGTTGTCTGTTTTGCATTTTTAAAAAAGTCGTGGCTAGTGCTATGTTTTATAACCTAGTTTCTGCAAATTGTTTGGTATTCAGTAACATTGTGAGGAAAAGTGTCTAAGAGAACTGGATTTAAAATTTGAAACAGAAATGGTAACCTTTCTGCTAAAATAGTAGAAACTTAGGGATCTGCCATAGTAGAGACCAGCTGTGACTAGGTGGAGTGAATTGTTTGTGGAAGTTCCGGTTAGTTCTGTAATTGCCATCTTTGTAGGGTGGGGTGGGGGAGACTGTATTCTCTCCCCTGTGGAGGGCTCCTCCTGACTGCATCCTTCGTGGGCGTCAGCGTTGCTTGTGCTTTGCCGTCTCACTGAGAGGCACCGCAGTGCTGTGGGAAAGACAGCAGGCTCGGGAGGGGCCCCTCTGGGCTCCAGATCCTGGCGCGGCCATTGACTCACTGTGTGAGCCTGGGCGAGTGATTGAGCCTCTTGATGCTTTACTTTCTTCGTCTGTAAAGTGAGGGTGATAGCAGTACCTACCTCCTAGGGGTTCCTTGAGAATTAAATGAGTTGGGAAACGTTAAGCCCTTTAAAGTAAGGCCAGACACATTCTAAGGGCTTCTTAGTAGATGTCAGTTGTTGTTATTGTTATGTTGAATCCGTTCTGCTTCTCACTATTTTTTAATCCTTAGGATGACTTACGAAAGGAGGACTTCAGTAGCATGAGTGCCCAGTTGTTGTACAAAATGATCAAATCCAAGACTGAGTACCCATTACATAAAGCTATCAAAGTAGAGAGAGAAGATGTGGTCTTCCTTTATCTAATCGAAATGGATTCACAGGTACTGTAGCTGTTTTTGCCATTTTTCTTACCTTTTCCCAAAACTATACTTCATTTGTAATGCTCCTCACTTCTTCCTGAGCCATCACTGGCATAATCTTTAATGTATATATTTTTGCTAGTAGTTTGTTCAAGGAAATCTGAGTCTTTTTATCATGCTCCTCAGAATTCTTCCATCTTCTGCCCATTGCCCAATTCCAAAGCCACGTCTGCATGTTTAGGTTGTTGTTACAGCACTACCCAATTTCCAGTACTAAAATCTGTTGTAGTTTCCTTTTGCCGCTGTGAGAAATGACCACAAACATAGTGGCTGAAAACAACATCAGTTTATTACCTTCCGGTTTTGTAGGTTGAAGGTCTGGTACAGACATCGTCCGTCTAAAGCCAGGGTGTCGGCAGCTGTGCTCCGTTCTGGAGCCTCTAGGGGAGAATCCGTTTCCCGCTCGTGTGGGTTGTTGGTAGAATGCAGTTCCTTGTGGTTATGGGACCAACGTCCCTGTTTCCTGCTGGCTGTTCGTGGAGGGCCATTTTCAGCTTCTAGAGACCACCACGTTCCCCAGCTCATGGCCCCCGCTCGCTATTTTCAAAGCCTATGGTGGTGAATCAGGTCCTTCTCATGTCACATCTCTCTGACCTACTCTTCTACTTCCCCCTTTCCCTTTTAGGGACTTATGTGATTAGATAGATTGGGCCCTCCTGGATAATCCAGGACACTGTCCCCACCTCAAGGTCCTTAACCTTAATAGTATCTGCAAAGTGCCTTTCATCACGTGAGGTGACATACTCACAGGTTCCGGGGTTTAGGACATGGACGTCTTTGGGAGCTATTATTCTCTCTACCACGTTGCTTTAGAAGAAAGCCAGTTGCTCTTGCCAGATGGGAGTGTAGTGTGTTTTATCTTGGGTGTCCACTGTGTGGGGAAGACATGAAACTGCTGGGAGGAATTAGATAGCTAAGCTGCAGTCTTTTGTAAAAATGTTAGCTGTTTTCCATCAGGCTCTCTGAACCTCTGTGCTGGCACTCGTGTTCCTACAGCACTGTTTGCCTTCTCCTTTAGTCCTTATATTGTCTTCCATGGCGCTTGGTCTGCTCTGTGATCCCCATTAATTCTGTGCTCCCCAAAAGGCATGTGCCCTGAGAAGGCCTTAGGGAAGTTTGTGAATTGAGTTGAATTTAGGGAGTAAGCTGTGTTAGAGCGCTAAAATTTGACATTTTTATAAGAGATGATATTTAAGAGTCAAGATGGGAGAGATTAAAATCACTTGTATTCTCTACTGGCCGGGTGCTAATTTACAAATTTATCTGTGCAGCTCCCTGGGAAGCTGAATGAAGTGGATCATAATGGAGATCTTGCTTTAGATCTCGCGCTTTCCCGCCGACTAGAGAGTATTGCCTCCACGCTGGTTAGTCACAAAGCTGATGTGGACATGGTAGACAAGAATGGCTGGAGCCTGTTACATAAAGGAATCCAGAGAGGTAGGAAGAAGTGGGTATTTTTCTCTGTGGGCAATTTTACTTTTATCCAAGTGATTTTTGACAACCCTCTGACCCTGTTCCACAGATTCTCAAAGGCTTCTTGCATCTGTACTCACAAGCTGCATGATTTAGAATTTGTGATCAGTGGGTCAGAGGAAGGACTGAAGAGCTATTGCCTATGCCTTGCTGGTTAGGCTCTTCATAGTGTCAGTAGGGCCCCCAGAAGAAGGGCTGGAAAGATGGTACTTTCAGAAGAAATACCTTTTACTTGTAAACAGTTGATGTGTTTGCTTATTCAATACATCGCTTTCTCCAGGAATTGTGTTAGAAAGACTGTACTTGTATTGGTTACTGTAAGAGAGGGAAAGTGTCAAAACCATGAATGTTTAGATATATTCTTGGTTTCAGATTTTTCAGTTTTACAGACTAGACTTCCCTTCTGTCATCGCAAAGTGATAAAATTTCATTTTGTTGCAGGAAAGTTATTTGAAATTGTAGCTATATTTTGAGTATATTGCCATGAGTAGTGGGAAGAATATGGAAGTGATAGAATTAAGATCAAAACATTTTAATCTTAATGAATTAACTCTTCAAGGGAAAAATGTGCTAGTTTTGTTTTGTTTTCTTTTTCCCATGGCCTTATTAATTCCTAAGTCCCAAATGGATCCTGCCTGATTCTACTTTGCATTAGTCATTTTTAAACAGAGTGGGAAGCTCTGTTAGGTGTAGAGTTCTAGTATTCAAAGTGAAAGCCTTATTTTGTAGAGGGATAGATGATTTGATTGAAATACTTAGCCATGACTACTTTTTTGTTTACATGTCGACATCATAAGCAGAATATATTAGGGCCAGCCCCGATGGGCTAGTGATTAAAGTTTGGCATGCTGTGCTTCTGTGGCCCTGGTTCAGTTCCTGGACGTGGAACCACACTGCTTGTCTGTCAGTGACCATACTGTGGCGGCAGCTCACATAAAAAATTTGTTAAAATTTTTTTAAAGAGGAAAATTGGCAACACGTGTTAGCTCAGGGTGAATCTTCCTCAGCAAAACAGCAACAGCAACAATATATTGGTTTCCCCACATCTTAATCATGTATATTTACTCCTCCAATTAGGCATTATTTTACTATTATTGTCTCTGTTGTACTTTTAGCATCACAAGTTGTTCCTAATTGGTGGAATGTAGTTACTTCAAATATGGTCCTGTTGCAGCTGTAGCTCTGCCCTTTTTGGGCATAGGTTTGAATATAAATGTCCCTTGGAGCCACATGTTAGAGTGTTAAGCTTGCTGGCTGCTGAAGAGGAAAATTTTGTTCATCGTTGGGAAGGAAATCCTTAGAGTGTGTCAGTGTCAAGAGCAGATGCATTTTTCCCAGGCGCTGCTCTGCACTGTGTAACACCATCCGGTGCTCAGCGCTGGGGGGGTGTTCAGTGGGGAGAGTTTCCACCACATAGGGAATTCTTCTTTCCCATACTGTTTAGTGTCTGAGATGTTTATTTTGGAAACAAATACACTTGTTACTAAAAAAACAATCTCAGAATTATGTTTCTTTCCTCTTAGGGAGCTAAATTCTTATGTGTGATGAAAAAACATGTTTGACGAGTTATTAAATATTTTGGTGATTGCTTAGCTACGAGAATTGCCAAGAATTGGTGATGCATTTTGATGCTTGTTTTCAGACAATTTAATCTTCCACTCAGAATTTATCAGTTGTCTGCAAGCCTGTGGATTACAGTGTGGGTGTGATAAATTTGATCGTTGCTAACTTAGGAGAGTGTGGCGCGGTGTGGCAGACAGAGCACTGGCGTTGGAGCTTGGGTGTACCAGGGTTTGAGTCCTGGCTCATCCACTCACTCTGTGGCCTTGGACAAGTCACTTAACCACGCTTGAGTCTCCTTTTCTTCGTCTGTAAAGCGGGACTCATTTCTGCTTTACTGGTGGTTGGGAGAGTGAGAGACAGTAGCATACGTAGCACAATGGCTGCCATGTGATAGGGTCAGCCTGTGGGTCTTACCTTGCTCCCGTTTTGGATTGCCATACCCAGCTCCATTTCCTGTAGAAATTTTTTCACTTTTCCTTCTTCAACTTGAGCTGTCAGTCTGTTGACCTGTCCAAATGATTAAAATGAGTAATATACTTAAATTTACCTGTTAACCTTACTTAAATTTTGTTATAAGATGAGTGAACATCTTTAATATCTGAGATTTAGGTCTGGTTCTGGACAGGTTAGAATCCATAAATGAAATAGTAAGTGATCCTCCTAAGAACCAAGTATACCATTCAGTTTGTATGAAGAACGAAACAGGCAGCCAGTGTCTGAGAGTCCACAGGAGACATACATGTGACCAGAGGGATGCCATCTCCTCTGATGAGCTTGATCTGGGCAAGAAGATGAATCCTTCCTTTTAAAAAAAATCTAGTTCCTCTTGTGCTTATTTTACTTAATAATTAACATCAGTCAATGGGTCTCTTAAATAGGATACTCCTGTCTATGCATTTGTAGTAGATTTGCAGACAAAGCCACCAGCTAGAGCAGCATGAGATACAGTTTGTATTAGTTAAATAACGAAAGTTATTCAGGCTGTTCCCTGAATAAATTTCTGTCAGGAAGCTATGTTGAAAGAAAAATTGTATGTGGGTTTTTTAAAAATTTTAATTTAATTAATTTATTTTATTGAGTTCATAATAGTTCATCATTGTGAAATTTCAGTTGTACATTATTACTTATCCATCACCATATGAGTGCTGCCCTTCACCCCCTGTGCCTACCACCCAGCCTCTTTCCCCTGGTAACCACTGAACTGTTATCTTTGTCCATATGTTTATCTTCCACAATGAAATCATCTGGTGTTTGTCTTTCTCTGTCTGGCTTATTTCACTTAACATAATACCCTCCAGGTCCATCCATGTTGTTGTGAATTTTGTCCTTTTTTTTAATGGCTGAATATTATTCCATTGTATGTATGTACCACATCTTCTTTATCTAATTATTCGTCGATGGGCACTTGGGTTGCTCCCATGTCTTGGCTATTGTGAATAATGCTGCAATGAACATAGGGGTGCATAAGTCACTTTGAAACGTTGATTTCAAGTTCTTTGGATAGATACCTAGTAGTGGGATAGCTGGATCATATGGTAGTTCTATTTTTAGTTTTTTGAGGAATCTCCATACTGTTTTCCGTAGTGGCTGCACCAGTTTGCATTCCCACCAGCAGTTGTATGAGGGTTCCCTTTTCTCTACACCCTCTCCAACATTTGTTATTTTTTATCTTAGTGATTATAGCCATTTTAACAGGTGTAAGGTGATATCTTAGTGTAGTTTTGATTTGCATTTCCCTGACGATTAGTGATGTTGAACATCTTTTCATGTGCCTATTGGTCATCTGTATATCATCTTTGGGGAAATATCTGTTCATATCCTCTCCCCATTTTTTGATCAGGTTGTTTGTTTTTTGTTGTTGTTTAGTTGTGTGAGTTCTTTATATATTATGGAGATTAACCCCTTGTCAGATATATGATTTGCAAATATTTTATCCCAGTTGGTGGGTTGTCTATTTGTTTTGATCCTGGTTTCCTTTGTCTTGCAGAAACTCTTTAGTCTGATTCCCACTTGTTTATTCTTTCTTTTATTTCCCTTGTCTGAGAAGACAGACATTCGAAAAGATCCTTTTAAGATCAATGTCAAAGAGTGTAGTACCTATAATCTTCCAGAAGTTTTATGGTTTCAAGTCTTACCTTTTGATCCATTTTGAGTTTATTTTTGTGTATGGCATAAGATAATGGTCTACTTTCATTCTTTTGCATGTGTCTGCCCAGTTTTCCCAACACCATTTATTGAAGAGACTGTCTTTTCTCCATTGTATGTTCTTAGCCACTTTGTCAAAGATTAGCTGTCCATAGATGTGTGGTTTTATTTCTGGGCTTTCATTTCTGTTCCATTGATCTGTGTGTCTGTTTTTGTACCATTACCATCATGTTTTGATCACTATGGCTTTATAGTATATTTTGAAGTCAGTGATTGTGATGCCTCCAGCTTTGTTCTTTTTTCTCAGGATTGCTTTAGCTATTCAGAATCTTCTGTTGCCCCATATGAATTTTAGGATTCTTTGTTCTATTTCCGTGAAGAATGTCATCGGGATTCTGATTGGGATTGCATGGAATATGTAGATTGCTTTGGACAGTATGGACTTTTTAGCTGTGTATATTCCTCCAATCCATGTGCGTGGAATATCTTTCCTTTATGTTATCATCGATTTCGTTCAATAATGTCTTATAGTTTTCATTGTATGGATCTTTTCACCTCCTTTGTTAAATTTATTCGTAGATATTTTATTATTTTTGTTGCGAATGTAAATGGGATTGTATTCTTGAGTTCTCTGTTAGTTCTTAGAGTATAAAAATGCAACTGATTTTTGTAAGTTGATTTTGTACCCTGCAACTTTTACTGTAGTTGTTGATTATTTCTAATAGTTTTCTGATGGATTCTTTAGGGTTTTCTATATATAAGATCATGTTGTCTGCAAACAGTGAGAGTTTCACTTCTTCATTTCCTATTTAGATTCCTTTTATTCCTTTTTCTTGCCTAATTGCTCTGGCCAAAACCTTCAGTACAATCTTGAGTAAGAGTGATGAGAGTGGGCACCCTTGTCTTGTTCGAGTTCCTTTTTATTTCTGTTCACTATCTTGTTAGGAATTTTTTTTTTTATTGAGTTATTGATAGGTTACAATCTTGTGAAATTTCAGTTGTACATTAATGTTTGTCAGTCATGTTGTAGGTGCACCACTTCACCCTTTGTGCCCACCCCCCACCCCACCTTTCCCCTGGTATCCACTAAACTGTTCTTAGTCCATAATTTTAAATTCCTCATATGAGTGGAGTCATATACAGATTATCCTTCTCTCGCTGGCTTATTTCACTTAACATAATTCTCTCAAGGTCCATCCATGTTATTGCAAATGGAATGATTTTGTTCTGTTTTGCAGCTGAGTAGTATTCCATTGTATATATGTACCACATCTTCTTTATCCATTCGTCTGTTGCTGGGCACTTAGGTTGCCTCTATGTCTTGGCTATTGTAAACAGTGCTGCAGTAAACATTGGGGTGCATAGGACTTTTGGGATTGCTGACTTCCAGCTCTTTGGATAAATACCCAGTAGTGGGATGGCTGGATCGTATGGTAGTTCTATTTTTAATTTTTTGAGGAATCTCCATACTGTTTTCCATAGTGGCTGCACCAGTTTGCATTCCCACCAGCAGTGTATGAGGGTCCTTTTTCTCCACAACCTCTCCAACATTTGTTGCTATTAGTTTTAGATATTTTTGTCATTCTAACGGGTATAAGGTGATATCTTAGTGTAGTTTTGATTTGCATTTCCCTGATGATCAGCGATGATGAGCATCTTTTCATGTGCCTATTGGCCATCAGTATATCTTCTTTGGAGAAATGTCTGTTCATGTCTCCAGCCCATTTTTTGATTGGGTTGTTTGATGTTTTGTTGTTGAGTTGCGAGAGTTCTTTATATATTATGGATATTAAGCCTTTGTCAGATATATGACTTGCAAATATTTTTTCCCAGTTAGTGGGTTGTGTTTTTGTTTCAATCCTGTTTTCATTTGCCTTGAAGAAGCTCTTTAATCTGATGAAGTCCCATTTGTTTATTCTTTCTATTGTTTCCCTTCTCTGAGAAGGCATGGTGTCCGAAAAGATCCTTTTAATACTGATGTCAAAGAGTGAACTGCCTACGTTTTCTTCCAGAAGCCTTATGGTTTCAGGTCTCACCTTTAGGTCTTTGATCCATTTTGAGTTTATTTTGTGAATGGTGAAAAAGAATGGTCAATTTTCATTCTTTTACATGTGGCTTTCCAGTTTTCCCAGCACTATTTGTTGAAAAGGCTTTCTTTTCTCCATTGTATGCCCTCAGCTCCTTTATCAAAGATAAGCTGTCCATAGATGTGTGGTTTTATTTCTGGGCTTTTAATTCTGTTCCATTGATCTGTGCACCTGTTTTTGTACCAGTACCATGCTGTTTTGATTACTGTAGCTTTGTAGTATGTTTTGAAGTCAGGGATTGTGATGCCTCCCGTTTTGTTCTTTTTTCTCAGGATTGCTTTAGAAATTCGGGGTCTTTTGTTGCCCCATATGAATTTTAGGATTCTTTGTTCTAATTCTGTAAAGAATGTCATTGGGATTCTGATTGGGATGGCGTTGAATCTGTAGATTGCTTTAGGTAGAACGGACATTTTAACTATGTTTATTCTTCCAATCCACGTACATGGAATGTCTTTCCATCTCCTTATGTCGTCATCCAATTCTCTCAGAAAGGCCTTGTAATTTTCATTATATAGGTCCTTCACTTCCTTAGTTAAATTTACCCCAAGGTATTTTATTCTTTTTGTTGTGATTGTGAATGGTATTGTATTCTTGAGTTCTTTTTCTGTTGGTTCATTACTGGAGTATAGAAATGCTACAGATTTATGCAAATTGATTTTATACCCTGCAACTTTGCTGTAGTTGTTGATTACTTCTAACAGTTTTCCAATGGATTCTTTGGGGTTTTCTGTATATAAGATCATGTCGTCTGCAAACAGCGAGAGTTTCACTTCTTCCCTCCCTATTTGGATTCCTTTTATTCCTTTTTCTTGCCTGATTGCTCTGGCCAGGACCTCCAGTACTGTGTTAAATAAGAGTGGTGATAGAGGGCATCCTTGTCTTGTGCCTGTTTTCAGGGGGATGGCGTTCAGTTTTTGCCCATTGAGTATGATGTTGGCTATGGGTTTGTCGTATATGGCCTTTATTATGTTGAGGTAGTTTCCTTCTATGCCCATTTTGTTCAGAGTTTTTATCATAAATGGCTGTTGGATCTTATCAAATGCCTTCTCTGCATCTATTGAGATGATCATGTGGTTTTTATTCCTCAGTTTGTTGATGTGGTGTATCACGTTGATTGATTTGCGGATGTTGAACCATCCCTGTGTCCCTGGTATGAATCCCACCTGATCCTGATGTATGATTCTTTTGATGAATTGCTGAATTCTGGTTGCCAAAATTTTGTTTAGAATTTTTGCATCTATGTGCATCAGTGATATTGGCCTGTAGTTCTCTTTTTTCGTGGTGTCCTTGTCAGGTTTTGGTATCAGTGTGATGTTGGCCTCATAGAATGTGTTAGGAAGTGTTCCATCTTCCCTAATTTTTTGGAATAGCTTGAAAAGGATAGGTATTAAATCCTCTCTGAAAGTTTGGTAGAATTCCCCAGGAAAGCCATCTGGTCCTGGGGTTTTATTCTTTGGGATGTTTTTGATTGCTGTTTCAATCTCTTTCCTTGTGATTGGTCTGTTCAAATTGTCTGCCTCTTCTTGGGTGAGCTTTGGGAGATTGTAGGAGTCCAAGAATTTATCCATTTCCTCTAGGTTATCCATTCTGTTGGCATATAGTTTTTTGTAGTATTCTCTTGTAATCTGTTGTATTTCTGCAGAGTCTGTTGTTATTTCTCCTCGCTCATTTCTGATTTTGTTTATTTGAGCTTTCTCCCTTTTTTTCTTTGTAAGTCTGGCTAGTGGTTTGTCAATTTTATTTATCTTCTCAAAGAACCAGCTCTTTGTCTCATTGATCCTTTCTACTGCCTTTTTCGTTTCAATAGTATTTATTTCTGCTCTGATTTTTATTATTTCTCTCCTTCTGCTGACTTTGGGCTTCATTTGTTCTTTTTTCTCTAGTTCAGTTAGGTGTGCTTTAAGGTTGCTTATTTGGGATTTTTCTTGTTTGTTAAGATGTGCCTGTATTGCGATGAATTTTCCTCTTAATACAGCTTTTGCTGTATCCCATATGAGTTGGTATGGCATGCTATCATTTTCATTTGTTTCCAGGTATTTTTTTTTTTTAAAGATTTTATTATTTCCTTTTTCTCCCCAAAGCCCCCCGGCACATAGTTGTATATTCTTCATTGTGGGTTCTTCTAGTTGTGGCATGTGGGACGCTGCCTCAGCGTGGTCTGATGAGCAGTGCCATGTCCGCGCCCAGGATGCGAACCAACGAAACACTGGGCTGCCTGCAGCGGAGCGCGCGAACTTAACCACTCGGCCACGGGGCCAGCCCCTGTTTCCAGGTATTTTTTTATTTCTTCTTTAATTTCTTCAATGATCCATTGCTTGTTCAGTAGTGTGTTGTTTAGTCTCCACATCTTTGTGCCTTTCTCAGCTTTTTTCTTGTAATTAATTTCTAGCCTTATAGCACTATGATCTGAGAAGATGCTTGTTATTATTTCAATTTTTAAAAATTTGTAGAGGCTTGCCTTGTTTCCCAACATATGGTCTATCCTAGAGAATGTTCCATGTGCACTTGAGAAGAATGTGTATTCAGCTCTTTCAGGGTGAAGTGATCTGTATATGTCTATTAAGTCCAATTGTTTTAGTTTTTCATTCAGCTCCACTATTTCCTTGTTGATTTTCTGTCTGGATGATCTGTCCATTGATGTGAGTGGGGTGTTGAGATCCCCTACTATTATTGTGTTGTTTTTAACATCTTCCTTTAGGTCTGTTAATAGTTGCTTTATGAATCTTGGTGCTCCTGTGTTGGTTGCATAGATATTTATAAGCTTTATTTCTTCTTGATGAAGTGTCCCTTTGATCATTATATATTGTCCCTCTGTGTCTCTCTTTACCTGTCTTATTTTGAAATCCACTTGGTCTGATATGAGAATTGCAACACCTGCCCTTTTTTCCTTGATATTTGCTTGAAGTATTGTCCTCCACCCCTTCACCCTGAGTCTGTGTTTGTCCTTGGGGCTGAGGTGTGTTTCCTGGAGGCAACAAATTGTTGGATCGTGTTCTTTAATCCATTTTGCCACTCTGTGTCTTTTTATTGGAAAGTTCAATCCGTTCACATTGAGAGTGATTATTGATGCATGTGGACTTAGTGCTGTTAATCTGTCGCTCATTATCTTGTTTTCCTGCATTTCTTTTCCTGTTTGCTTTAGACTACCCATTTAATACTGCGATTTCTTATGCTGGGTTTCTTAGATTTTTCCTTATTTATGATTTGTGACCCTGTTCTGTACTTTATTTTAGTGTCTACCTTGAAGTTTGTATTTAGAATCTCGTGTATAATATAGTCTATTCTCTGGTGGTCTCTTACTTACTTGACCAATACTGATTAAGACCCTTTGCTCTTCCCCTCCTAAATAATTATTTTCATTTTTTATTCCAACTTGTGTTATTAATTGGTAGTTAGAGTGCTAAGATCGTCCTTGTTTTGGTAGTTTCCTTACCTTTACCCTAATGCTATAATTGAATATTTGCTATCCTGTTCTGGTTCTATCCATCGGTCTCCCTAGTCTGTGGATTGTGTCCCCTTTCTCCCTTTTTTCTTTTTTCAGGTATGAGAGCCTTCTTGAGGATTTCTTGTAATGGAGGGTTTTTGGTTACAAATTCCCTTAACTTTTGTTTGTCTGGAAAAGATTTAATTTCTCCCTCATATCTGAAGGAAATTCTTGCTGGATAGAGTATTCTTGGCTGAAGATTTTTATCCTTTAAAGCTTTGAATATGTCACTCCATTGTCTCCTACTTTGTAGGGTTTCTGTAGAGAAATCCGCTGACAGTCTGATAGGGGCTCCTTTATAGGTTATTCTCTTTTTTTTTCTTACTTCCCTGAGTATTCTTTCCTTATATTCCCTTTTTGCCAACTTTACTACTATGTGCCTTGCAGTAGGTCTTTTTACATTGACAAATCTAGGAGATCTAAAACCTTCCTCTACACACATTTCTCCGTCGATCCCTAGATTTGGGAAGTTCTCTTCAATAATTTCGTTAAGCACACTTTCTGCTCCATTTTCCTTTTCCATATTCTTGGGAATTCCTATGATCCTTATGTTCTTACTCCTCATTGAATCCATTATCTCTCGGAGATTTTCCTCATTTTTTTAAATTCTTAGTTCTCTTTCTTCCTCTGTCTGGTGCCATTCAGCCTGTCTATCTTCGATTATGCTAATTTTCTCCTCTATGTTGTCTACACGGGCATTCAGGGAATCCGTATTCTGTTTTATCTGGTCCATTGTGTTTTTCATCTCAAGTAATTCTGTTTGATTCTTCTTTATGTTTTCAATCTCTTTTGTGAAGTAACTCCAGAACTCGGCTTGTTTCTCTTTCTGTCTACCTCATTGAGTTTTTTGATTATAGCTGCTCTGAACTCATTATCACTTAGTTTACCTACTTCCAAGTCCTGAGGACTTAATTCTATGTTTTTATTGTTTTCCTTCTGGTCTGGGGCTTTTATAAATTGCTGGATGGTAGAGGAGCGGTTTTTTCTCATGGTGGTAGAATTCAGTGGCAGTTACAGCCTGTCGCCACTAGATGGGGGTCGAGAGCAGCGTGTTATGAGCTCTCCGCCGTGGGGCAAGATGGCTGCACCCACTGGCTTTGCGGGGGGGTGTGTGTGGGGGGAGATGTTACTCACATGCACCGGTCTGGGTTCAGATCAGTTCTGTTCTCTGATCTCCCAAAGCCCTTGATTTATGGGCTCCCCACGGTCGGAAGCTTTCCCCCCCCCGTCAGCGGGTCTCCACTGAATCAGCGGCAGGAGTCCTGGATGATCCCCCGGTCGCGCGGCCCCTCCCCCGCTCCTTCCCGACCCCCGCCGCAGCGATCGCAGACTCTAGGGGAGGGAGCGACGTTCTCTCCTACCATTCCAGCGCCTCCGAGGGTGTAAGCAAGGTTTATGATCTCCACCTTCTTGGTATTGTAGGTCTCTAACGAGCTGGCATTATGTTTATTCTCTGAAATTCAGTTCTTCCAATCTTTTGTTGTATTTTGGAGGGGAGAAAATCCCGGGTCAGCTCACCCTGCCATTTACCACCTCTCTTGTTAGGAATGTTTTGATGTGGACAAGTCATTATAGTAATGCCTCATTTACCTGTCAGTCTCAATGCATGAAGTGATGAAGTAACTGAAAGTTTTAAGCACCAGTTTTTAACTGTTTTTGGTGGAAATCTTTCTAAATGTATTAGAAATTTTCTTAATGACAAACTTTATACGTGGTGCTCTTGGTGTCCTCTGTTCCCCACTTTTGTTCAGCACCTTTCATGTCAGTTATCTTATTCCTCTAGATTGTGTACCCATCTGACTTTCTTTTAATGTAAAACATTATCAATTTTCAATTTCCAATAATTCCTAAATAATTTTTTGTGTGAGGTGCATATGTGTATGTATGTATAAGTAAAAAAAAATTGGCTTGTATTAATAAAGGAAATCTAATCTAAAAGCTATAATCCTTTTAAGAGGGCTTAAGATAGAAAATTTTTTTATTCCTTCCATCTGAATCCAGCCATTGGTAGGTTTTCCTGTGCTCTTATTTCTCTGTGCAGTATTGCCTGGTTTATCTTCCGCATGTATACTATATTATAAGTTTTCATTGACCTATCTTGTTTTGCTATCTGTTTATCTCTTAGTGTGGAATATATGCCAAGCTTAAGGGTAATGAAACCATATTCCACCTCTCTCCCAGTATCTTATATATCAGAGTTTTCATTTTAAGGCACTCTGTCCTAATAATTCTAAATTTTCTTTCCACTTCCAGAATGTAAGTGACTTTTCTCTAGGATATCTTATTCTATTACTAATGTGTTGTTTTTCCATATTTTCTCCTAGACTGAATCTCTGTGGGGTTTGTTCCTACTACTCATTAAGGCTCTACTGAGAACCCTACTATGTGTATGTATATACAGATAGCAAAGGCCTGACGCAGCCTAGGCCCCTGGTATGCATGTTACCTGTTGCTTTCAGAGCTCATCCAACATCCTATTGTAAAGAAATCTAAGCTTTGATCCTTTGCACATGATGTGTGTAAAGATTGCACCTTCCCCCACCCCCTAAGAAAAGATTGGGGGCAGAAGAATGAAAATATTTCGGAAGGGGCCAGAGAAGTCTTAAGTTATCTAAAGTTCTAACTGACTGGAATTAGAACCAGTATGTTAAAGTGTAACCTAACAGCCTTGACCAGTGAATCCATTTCCTTCCCAAACATTTCCCTGGTGCCTATTTTGTACAAGACAGTAGTGGATACAAAAATAAATCAGACATGGACCAATCAACATCTGAGGGGCCTGTGGTGGCCTAGCCACCTTAATGCCAGAGCTCACATTCTCTAGCAAGATAGTCCCTTGGACAAAAGTTAGAGCAGGTGGGAATTGTTGAAAACTAGGTGATTTTGAAATTCCATGTCCACAGAAGACCTGAGGAAACCCACATATTCAGATGAAAATGAGCATAGGCATACACTCATGTGTTGCTTAACAACAGTAATACATTCTAAGAAAGGCATCATTGGATGATTTCGTCATCGTGCAAACATCACAGAGTGTACTTACCTAAATCTAGATGGTGTAGCCCACTACATACCTAGGCTATATGGTACTAATCTTAAGGGACGACCATCATATATGTGGTCCATCATTGACAAAACGTCATTATGCGGCACATGACTGTACTGACAACAGACTTGAGAGCTCCATCACTCCTGAAATTCTAGATGTTTATACTGCAGAAGTATAGTTGAAGAAGATGAAATGCTATTGCAAGATATAAAAGAAAACTTATAAGTGACTTTGTAAGAGAAAACCATCATCTGGAAGTTGTGATTCAAAGGATTGTGCATCTGCAATGCTAACAGAATTAGACATAGACAAAAGTGTCCTGATGCAAAGACAAAGACAGACCAGCTATAGAGACAACACCGTTGCTTATGATCGATATAGTAAAGAAGTTCCACGGCACCTTCAACAGCCTGGAATTCATCCCAAGACCTCCAGCAAATTTAAGAAGTGGGGTCAAGGACCATGGGGCCAGCAAATCAACCTGGGAGATTGCTCTGCATCTTTGGGATCTTCCACCTGAAGAAGGAAGTAATTTGCAAGAAATTCATTCCGTAGATCTTGGTGAAAGGGACAGAATCTACAGAAAGTACCTCTGAATCCCAGATGAGCTTTTGGGAAGACTTAGATGTGTACTTTGACACACTTATCAAAATGAGACATGTGGACTGACCAGGAAAGGATAAATTTGATTTGAAAGGCCATGAGCTCAGTGGTGCCACCTGGAGGCCACTGAAAGAAACAATTGCTTTCACCCAACTAGATGGAATGCCTTATAGAGTAGGCGTTGTGCGTTTATAACTGGATGATTTCTTTGTTAATAATTCATTATCTTGTGATGCATTGTTATCGTGCCTTATTTTATTAGGAAACATTAATTTTATGTATAGTGAGTTTTTTTGCATGTTTTAAATTGTAAATGGAACTAAATCCAAGGAATATTGAATTTTAAGTAATTTTACAACAAACTTAATTGCTTAATCCCTATCATCCTCCAAGTTAACTTGACAAATATACTTTAACTGGTTTTCCATAGTATTTTTAACATGGAATTGCCGCCTGTTAGGTTGCTTGGTTCTGAATTTAACCACATATTCACAGAATCAATCTAGAGTCAGCTTTTCTTTGCTTGTATCTGACAGAGTATTTTCAGAATTGTATACCTTTAATATCTTTGCAAAAAGTTAATTCTTGACCTTTTGTCAAGGTGTCAGGGTAGTTTTTTTTCCCTCATACAGAACATGGAATAGTCAAAGATGATAGTTTGAGCTGTTGAAATTATGGGATTTTATGTAAGTTATTCAGTCTTAATTTGGTATTTGTAAGTAGTCCTAGATAGACTCTTCTGCCTGTACTGCTCCAAGAGTTAAGGCAATGGAAGGGACTCAGAAAGAAGTTTTGTTTTTACAACCAATTAATTTAATGTGAATTTTCTGTAAATGGTAATGTGTACAGATTCTTTATTAAATACTCAATTACAAACTTCTTTTTAAGACTGTTATATTTGTATGTAATGAGATTGAGAAACTCAGAGAATCTTTGTAATGATAATAAATCAATTAGACATGGTCTTGCTCTGAACAGGAACCTGTCTGCAAGTACAGCAGGTTGGGGGTAAGCGTAGCTTAGGTGCAGATGTGGCCAGGAGATGAGAGAGGGAGACAAGTTGTGTTGGGGAGGAATCTTGGAACCCTTTTTGAGGGTTGATTGTCAGAAAAGGCCCATTTTGAATTTAAATTATAACTTCATGATCTTGATGATGAATTTCCATTAACAGGTGTCCCAAGAGGTTCCACTTTAGACGTGCCTGTTGTCTCTCTTCTTTGTCTATAGTTACTGGTGCCTTTTTTTTTTGCTGAGGAAGTTTAGCCCTGAGCTAATATCTGTGCCAGTCTTCCTCTGTTTTATATGTGGGTCACTGCCACAGCATGGCTGATGAGTGGTGTAGGTCTGTTCCTGGGATCTGAACCCACAAACCCAGGCTGCTGAAGTGAAGCGCACTGAACTTAACCACTAGGCTACGGGGCCGGCCCCTGCTGGTGCCTTTTTGAGGAAGCATTGGCCAGAATAGCTTGCCCTGGGTGGTCTCGTATGTGACCATTTCTTCTATTGTTTCTTTTCAAGGAGATCTCTTCGCTGCCACTTTCCTCATTAAGAGTGGGGCCCATGTCAATGCTGCTACATTGGGTGCCCAGGAGACACCATTGCACCTTGTGGCATTGTACAGTTCAAAGAAACACTCAGCAGATGTGATGTCTGAGATGGCACAGATTGCAGAGGCCCTCCTGCAGGCTGGTGCCAACCCCAACATGCAGGACAACAAGGGCAGGTAAGTTGGGGAACAGATAGGCTGCTCTTAGCACTAATCTCAGAATGTTATTTTATAGTGGCATGTGACTGGTGGACAGGGACTTCTTCATGTCTTTTAGTTCAGCATTATTCAATCTGAGTTTTATTGAAGACACAAACATTGATTTGTTATGCAAATGAGAGGCACAGCTAAGGCCAGAAGCATTTGAAGAAACTATTTCCATCCTGGGTAACTGAGGTCCTTGGATTTTTAAGCATCTTCAGAGTGGTCATCTGGTCCAACTCTTCCCAGGGAACCTTCTTCCAGCAGCTTTGTTAGCGTTGCTTGGATGCTTTGAAGAGGGTTACACTATCTCAAGGCAACCTGTTCTATTTCCATGAAGTCTTATTGTTGGGAAATTCTCTGTATTAAACCCAATTCTACCTTCTTGTAAGTACTCCCACTTCAGACGACTCTGTCTGCACAGCCTGCTGTCTCCTACGGCACAGCCCTCTGCATATTTGACAGTAGCTGTCCTGTTCCTTTTGCCCTTTCCCAGAAATATTTAGTTGAGGATTCCTTGTGGTTTAGAATCTAAGAAAGGGCTTCTTGTCTTTGGGACAGCAGCGTGGGAAGCACTGAAGGGGGGTTAAGCCTCCTGAATCACCAACAAACGGGACCCACTTTTCATCAAAGCAGCTCAGTATTTTATACCTTTGAAAACCCTCTCAAAAAATAAGAAAAGAGTTCTGTGAAGTTGTCAGAATAGGAAAATAGATTTATGTGAAGGATAAATTACTTAAATAAGATGGATCTCCGTGAACTCTCAATATCATGTGATAATTACTTTATTTCCCTACCTAATTGCATCCATTTTTTTTCTTCTGTTGATTCTTTCATTTTTTTCCTCCAACTGCAGTAAACTCTGGAAGTCTGTACCTCTCAGACAGATGCCGCTGGGGTCCCCATGCTCTGCAGTGGCAGTCTCCTTCACGGCACTCAAAGGCTGAATAAAAGCAGTGAAGAGCAGTTAAATGCCACTTTAATCACTGCCTATCTCTTGCCACCCTGAAGGTGTTTGAGTATAGCAGAGAATTATGGGGAGAAAAAAATTTCTTTTCAGAATTGTGTATGATAGGTAAGGGAAAATATGCATACCTATGGCAGAAACTGCTGTTTTAAAAACATGAGTTTATACACACTCAGGAAGGGTCAGAATTTGGTTGGAGAGCATTTTATATCCCTTCCTTTTATCAATTCTTGTCCTTTTGGCCACTGAGTAAATGGTAACTATATATAAGCAAATCCATCTTCATTCTTTAATACGTGGTCATGGTTTTGGAAAACTGCTTGCCAGGGTAGAAAAAGACACTGTTGCAGAAGGGTGGAGTTTCTTGCGGATGGTGATCCTGTCTAGGATTCTAGTCGCCTCCCACTAGGAGCAGTACCGGCCTGGGCCTGTCCTGAATTGACCCCTCTTCCTTTTCATCCTGCAGGACTCCCTTACACTTGTCCATCACGGCCAGGAATGAATACGTGTTCAATCAGTTGCTGCAGTGTAAACAGTACGTAGGGATACATGGAGAAATGAAAGAGCAGTTGTGAGGGTGGGCTTGTGAGGGAAAAATAATTCTTTCGAAATGTCTTTTAGTGTTATAAATTTTAATACGTAAAATTAAAACAAAAAGTTCTCATTCAAAAAGTATAAAGAGAACGAGTGAGAGTATTGGCAGTACAGTGTCTGAAGAAGACTGTTGGCAGTTCACGTGGCTTTGTTATTTCAGGTTAGATTTAGAACTGAAAGATCATGAGGGCAGCACCGCCCTGTGGCTTGCAGTGCAGTACATCACCGTGTCCTCCGACCAGTCCGTAAACCCCTTCGAAGACCTCCCCGTGGTAAATGGAACTTCATTTGACGAAAACAGCTTTGCAGCCAGACTCATTCAGCGTGGCAGCAACACCAATGCAGCTGATACAGTAACAGGTAAAGCACAGATCCCTAAGAACTAACGCTCGAGTCTGGAGGTTCCGTGAAATATCGTGTCCGTGTTTTTTCCCAAAAATTTAGAGACTGAATGGCATACTATTATGAGAGTGATTTTGTACTTAATTTTAACTGTGGTAAAAGCCTGAGTTTATTTTTTTTGATCTTGTGCTTCAAAAAATTTAGCCAGACTCCGAATTGAATCCTTTAATAAAGCTAAAACACTGCCGTTTGTTTAGTGTAGTGAGTTTCAGACGTTTTGGTCTCTGAGCTCCTTTTACTCTCTTAGAAATTATATCCCAAAGAGCTTTTTGTTTAGGTGGGTTGTGTGTTTGATATTTACCATATGAAAAATTAAAACTGAGAAATTTAAGAGATATATTAATTTAGTAATAACAAGCCCTTATATGTTAACATATAACATTTCTTATAAAGAATGACTTTCAAAATAAATTGAGTTGGGAGAGTGACTGGTTTCTTCTATCTGCATCTGTATTCAGTCTTTTGAGATATGTTGTTTTGGTTAAAGTATATGAGGAAAATAGACCCTCACACAGTTATGTAGCTGGAAAAGGGAGGTGGATTTTAAGAGCCTTTTCAGATAATTGTGGATATATTTCTTTGATACCACAGCAAGCAAAATTCATCAAGTGATAGTTTCTTTGAGGTTAGTTGCAGTGTGGAATCTGAAACCATAATAGTGAACTTTTTTACTCTCTGATATTAACATCTATGGTCTGTTTGTGCTTTGAATGGATCTCTGCTCCGTGCGTGATTTTGTAACATCATGCCTTAGTCATTTGGAAAATGTTGGTTTACTGAGTTCTGCAGATCTTCCGAATGTTCATTTATTTGAGAATCACGTTTGTTAATATCACCGCTGATCTCATCAGAAAAGTCGTTCAGTATTGAGAAGCTGTTAAAGTCACACTTGCTGATAAAATTTTTCCAAAATTCTAATTTTCACTTGCAAGATCAAATTTTATCATTCGGTACAAATATTGCCAGTTGTTTGTCTTAAAGAGACAGGCTTACTTTGTTCATTTTCAAAAAAAAATATCTGCCAAGTACTCATGTTTGAATAATCATAGTTTATTAATCAGTCATTCTTTCAAGTAAAAATTTGATGTTCTGTGAAAAAAGCTGCAGTTCACCTTACAGCGTAAACAATGACACAACTGCTTTTCCCCCCAAGACAGCTATTGTACTTTGGTACACAGCAAATGTGGCTTTATGCATACTTATTTTGTCACATAGACTTTTAAAAAGACGTATTCAATGTTTAGATTTAATGAAGTTAGTAATTTTTACTGCTTTATCAAGGCCTGCCTTAAGTGAAACTGGCTCTTTTTTTGACTGGGTGCATGGTGGTGAAGAATACAGTGGCTCCTAGTACACTTTGGGGCCCGTGCTTTGATTTGTGTTAAGGCTCTCCAGTTTGATCCACCTTTGCTTTTGCACCATCAGTGCAAATGTCAGCACAGTGGGGAAAAGCAATAACATCAAGTATTACTATTATGAAAATAGTTTTGACCTCATGGACCCGCCTGAAAGACTCTCAGGATCCCACGGAAATCCACAGACCACACCCTGAGAATCACTGTTTTAATAATGTGAATGTTTCCTTGATCTGACTAAGTAAAACCTGGGGATATTTTAAGGAAGAGATCCCATATAATTCAGTACTGATTACTAGCAATGTATAAAGCATGGGTGGGTGCCACTTATGAGGGGAATTAACCAAAAAAAGATGGATGTTAAACAGCCCTTTCCCTAAAAGAAGTTAATAATTAATTTCTTTTTTTTTTTAAAGATTTTATTTTTTTCCTTTTTCTCCCCAAAGACCCCTGGTACATAGTTGTATATTTTTAGTTGTGGGTCCATCCAGTTGTGGCATGTGGGACGCTGCCTCGGCATGGCATGATAAGTGGTGCCATGTCTGCGTCCAGGATCCGAACGGGCAAAAGCCTGGGCCGCTGAAGCCGAGCGTGCAAACTTAACTGCTCGGCCACGGGGCCAGCCCCAATAATTAACTTCTTTAAAACAAAAGTCAAATGAAATCACCCCTCTGGGTGACATAAACTAAAAGTAGTGGTACTATGGGAAGGGAAGTACAGGAAGAACTGTGTTTTAGACTAAAGACCTTCTGGAAATGAGATGGTTACTAAATTGCTTTTAATTTGATAATGTGTGTTAATTATTGGCCATAATTTTACTGATTTCTAATTTAATAGCGTATAAGAGTGTGGCATGTGAGAGATTGGTTCTTTGATATTTAGGACTTGAATATTAGACTCTAACAGATCCAGTTTTTATAAACGCTTGACATGTACTTGAAAAGAATGTGCATTCTTCAATTGTAGAACGCAGAACGCTCTATGTCCCTTAATTCGAGCTTCTTCATTATGCTGTTCAAATCTTACTCATTAACTTTCTTATTAACTGTTGGACTGCTTGATCTGTCAATTTCTGGGATGTATATTAAAATTTTTCACTGTAGTTATGGATTTGTCCATTTTTTCTTTCTAGCTCTGCCAGTTTTACTTTCTATACTTTGTTTTAATACAAGTTCAGGATTTTTTTTTTCCTTGTTCCATCTTTCATTATACATGTAATAACCTTAGTCCCCTGTTTTTCAACATTTCAGTCACATTTTAGCAGTCACGGGTTACCTTTGTTCTATAGGGAGGTATATGATTTAGGTCGTGTGTACCCTTGATGACTACTGAAGTGAAAATGGGCCTCTCATTAGGAGTCTCTCAATTAGAATGACTCAGCTAAGGGTGGAATCACTTCCTTGGAGAGAAAAGGAAAAAATGCTATGAAAGCAAAGCAGTGCTTTGTCCCGTTTCTTTACCTTGTTTTTAGTCCTGGTATTTAGTTTAATTTGAGTTTCAAGTAGAATGGCTGTAGCACATGAGATTTTGTGTTTATCCAAAAAGGAAATGGATTTTAACAGAAAGAGAAACACTGCTCCAGGGCTAAAACCATTTCTAGAGGAAAAGAAGAAACAAATTTTGTTTTTTTCTTTCCAAGATTTTTATTTAGAAAAGAGTGATACTGCTACGGAAAACATTTCTAAGCCAAGAACAAACGTATTTAAGGTCCTAGGAATAAAACCGAAGTGTTAAGGGGTGTTTTCTGGTAGAACTTCAGCTCACGATGTCTTCAAAATGGTCATTAGCCCATAGGTTCTCAGACAGGAGCCACCTTCCCTACTTTCCCGCTGGATATTTGGCAACATCTAGACATTTTTGATTGTCACAACAAGGTCAGGGGTGCTCTTGGCATCTAGCAGGCAGAAGCCAGGTGTACTGCTAAATATCGTACAGTGTACAGGACAGACCCCTCACAACAAAGAATCATTTGGCCCCAAATGTCAGTAGCACTGCTGTTGAGGCACAGTGTTCTAACCCAACCCCGCTAAGGAGACATAACTTACCTCTGGTCCTGGGTGGTGCCTGGTGGCAAACCCAGGGAAGAATGGCTGTCTCCCGACTTCCAGACCAAGTTGTTGCTCCGCCCAGGCTCATCCACTATAGTCTCTCTGTCCACATACAAGGACTGTGTGGACTTAAATGGTACCTGCTTCTGCTGTGGGCTTGTCAACTGTGAAAGATGGTGGGGAAGGGCAGGGTGTGGTGCACTGTGGAACTTGCCCTCATTTTTATGCAAATGGAAGAATGAGTATGCCCATTTTCTCCTAGGAAATTGCTTACTACAGCAGGCAGCTGAAGCAGGAAATGAGGCAGCAGCTCTTTTTCTGGCAACCAATGGTGCCCACGTCAACCACAGAAACAAGTGGGTAAGTGTGACAGGGCAGCCCAGCAGCAGCTTTGGTCTATGGAAGAAATGGCGGTGGTGGATGTGTAAGGAAAAAAGAAGAATGGACTCATTTTTCAGTTTTTTTCAAAATAATACATGCACATGATTAAAAAACGAGAGTGAAACAGATGCTTTTATCCTCAAATATTGGGTGATTGATTCATTCAGCCACTGTTTCCTAAAGCATATTGTGGATTGATGGTCTAGTAGAGATTAGCAAACGTGTACACAAAAACCTACCGTAACAGCGTCTTAATTTCTTATAACATTTCACATTTGCTGAGTTTTTCCTATGTGAGTGCTTTTTAAATCTGTATCTCAAGCTAACAAGGTAGACTGTATAGTGTTAGGGGTAAAACATGGCCTTTGGGGTCGGACATTCCTGGTTTTACGAGATTTTCCATTTCCCAGCCCACCATATGTGGTCTTAGGCGCATTACTTAACCTTCCTGAGCTTCAGTTAGCTTATCTATAAAATTAGGTTAATATTGATTTCATAGGGTCTGGTTAAGATAAAAAGAAACGATATATTTAAGTGTGTATAGTATAATATCTAGAACATTAACTTCTAAATGATAGTTATTTTACTTTATTATTTTCAGATGAGGGATGTACTTATCTTTAGGATCACATTTATTTTACAACTACTTTGTGCTAGGAACTTTAAGGATATTATCCCATTTAATCCTCATAATGGACCTAGAAGTAGCACGTGGTGAAGAGACATTGTCGACATCTATAAAACCCTCATTTCAGGGTAGAGAACCTTGAGGTTCCAAGAGGTTAAGTGGCTCATAAGTAATGGAGCCAGTATTAAAACTCGGATACTAGAATGCGTAGTTGGACACTCTCAACAATTCTGGACAAGGCAGGAAACAGTGAGCTTGGGATATGAGATACACAAAGTGTCTGGGAAACTCAGCGGAGAGGGCATTGCCATTCTTTGCACCATTAAATCTGCTTGTTTATCTGCACTTAGACCCACACATGGCCCGTTCTCCACTTGGAATGATGGCATGTCCCTGTATACACTAGGAGCTGGTTTCTTGATGTGGCTCCTACTGTTACGTGTCTCTGCCTCTGTCTGTCTGTCTGTCTCTCCTGTATCATCAATTTTGCCCACTATTCATCTCTGTTAGCTTACAGACATGCTTTTCTATCTCCCAACTTAAAAAATCCCTCCTGGGGCCAGACCGGTGGCTGAGTGGTTAAGTTTGTGCACTCCGTTTCAGCAGCCCAGGGTTCACAGGTTCAGATCCTGGGCACAGACCTAGCACCTCTCGTCAAGCCATGCTGAGGTGGCCTCCCACATAAAAAAAGTAGAGGAAGATTGGTATGGATGTTAGCTCAATGACAATCTTTCTCACAAAAAAGAAAAAAAAATTCCTCCCACATTGAACCCACATTGTCATTGTCTACCAGCTGTTCCTTCTGTGATACCCTTCATAGAAAAACTGGGTGAAACCTAAGATGTCGAGGCGCAGAGGAAACCTGACTTGAAAGCAAGTAAGAGCGACACTGGAGAAGGGTCTGGAATGCTGGTTTAGGGTTTTTGGACTTTATCCTATGGGAAGAGAAGATGCATAGGAGGGTTTTGAGTAGATAAGCAGTACGATCATTCTACAATTGAGAAAGCTTCCTGGGATAGCTGGCGTGGATGCACCATTGAGGCCCAAGCAGGAGCCAGGTGGGAGTCATCTAGACAAGCAGTGGCTTGTCTTGACCTCTGATACTGGATTTGGATCCAAAGGGGCAGGTTTTAGAGGAATTACAAAATTACAGTCAATGGGACATACCTGCTTGTGGCTCTCAGAAGCAAGAGCGAGAGAGGTGTTAAAACTGTTGTAGTGTACCCATGAAGAGAGAGAGAGAACTGGCCAGGAAGGAGGACGGCTGTGGAGAGAGTGAATTCAATGTCATGATTGTTATACTCCTTTTAAAACACTCAGGCAAGGATATCTAGCAGGCAGTGGGAAAACTGGATGCAAAAGTAGGGCTGGAGATCTGGGTTTGAGAGTCTCCTGCTTGTAGATAGTGGGGGAAGTCATGGGAGTAGATAAGCACACCCAGTGAGGATGTGGAGAATGTGCAGGAGCAGAAGGGAGCCCTGAGGAGGAGGAGGACATCCTTGTGAGGGCTCTCACCGTGACTATGAAACAGCTCCATGCAGGGTGGGTGGGAAGGGTGCGTGTGTACACGTACACGCATCACATACATCCACTCGTGTATGTGCCTTTCTGTGAATATTCTGTCACATGAAACTGGTAATAATGGTTTCTTAGGGGAGGATAATCGGGTGGTAGGGGCAAGGTGTGAGAGGAAACTTACTTTCACTGTATATTCTTGGACCTTTTGAATATTGAATCAAGTACCTGTAATACCAATTTAAAATGTTTTTAATTTTAAAAAGTAGGGGAAGGAAGTCTTGACCAGAGTTCAAGGTGAGGTTGCTATGAGCAGGTCAAAGAAACAAGGCCGAGATGTGCTGGTGGGGGTTAAAGAGCAGTGATGGCTACACTGACGGCCCTGCTTCCCTCCGGGGCCGTGAGCGTGAGGCTCTGCCACTTTCTACAGTGCTGATTTTAATGCCACTTGGAGGTCATCTGTTGTTGTTGTTGTTTAATCATAGGTCATTTTTATAATTAGCAAAATAATTATAAAAACAAAGTGAAAGGTGGTTAAGAAGGTCATTGGAAATGCAGAAGATGAGGAGCCAGGGGCGTTTGGAGGGTGCTTGGGAAGACGTTAAAGAAACAGGATGCTGGCACAGGGGAAAGGGAAGGAGAGGCCAGGCAGAGTGGGACAAAAGTCCTGGAGGCCAGCGGGTGACGGGGTGAGCCAAGGGCTGTGACAGATAGCTAGGGAGCTGGGTTTCAACACTTGGGTTGTCATTATCCCTTTGTGAAGGGAACTCCCTGCCTCTGAAAGTGCTTTGATTTGGGCCCCTTGTTTCTGTTCAGGGAGAAACCCCATTGCACACAGCCTGTCGGCATGGCCTGGCCAGCCTCACTGCAGAGCTCCTGCAGCAAGGTGCCAACCCAAACCTGCAGACAGAGGAGGCTCCGCCTTTGCCAAAGGAGCCTGCCTCTCTGACCAGCTCCGTGGACAGGGTCTCTCTGCAGACGCCGCTGCACATGGCAATTGCCTATAATCATCCAGACGTGGTCTCCGTCATTCTGGAGCAAAAAGGTAGGTAGTTGGGAATTACTGCCCATCACTTGGAGCTTCAGACAGTCGTTTTGAGTAGTTACAGAGCTGATGTTTCTTCCATTGGTGAGTTTTCTTACCCAAAAAGTCCTTTCAGTTCAAACCAGATAAGCTTATAGTCTGGCTCCTGACTACTGTGTTTCCCTGTGTACATTTTCAGAACAGGGCCTGCCCATCTCACCTGTTGGGTTAAGGTGTTAGAACCTTTGACTACTTCTCTCTTACTTTGGAGTGTTTCCCTAGGCTGTTTTGGTGTAGGTCAGGCAAAGCTTTGCCCTGGCATGAGCACTGTCTTGGAGAACTCTGCTGCGGCAGTCCTCCACGAGCTTGTCAGTCCTCTCCTCTGCCTCTGAGCCTCCCTGGCAGGAGAACCATGAGAGAGGAGCTGCAAAGAGGGGCCAAGGGAAGCCCGCGCGGTAGGGCAGGCCCATTCTCCTCAGAAAGTCATCCTCAGATTTTTCTTTGTTCTGTCCTGCTATTTCTTTTACTCTTGCCTGCATCCTTGTTAAGGCCTGCATTTTTAGCACTGTGCTTGTGGAAGGAAGTGGGGTTTTAAGTAGAGTGCCTTGTTCTTGGTCGTCACAGGAGTTGTAAGATGGTAGGAAGTAGGTGTTAGGAAAACATCACCAGGGCACTGTTCTGATCCTCTTTTCAGTAATCTAGTAATTAATGTGTATTTCCATAGTGGAATCTGGTTTCCTTTTGTGAAGATTCAGTGTTTTAAGCTTTAAAAACATTCATTTTCCCCCATAAACTTGGGTCCAAAATATCAGATTTCTGGGCTTCCACTCCCCATAAAATTTATCAGTTCTGTTTGTATAGAAATGATCGAATTATACCCAGTTAGTCAGTTTGACACTGAGCTCTTATTCTCTTGAATACTTTAAGTGTGATCCATGGGATGGTGAAATCAAGTGTTCTTTTCCTTTTAAAAAATTTAGCTAATGCTCTTCATGCCACCAACAACTTGCAAATTATTCCGGACTTCAGCCTCAAGGATTCCCGAGACCAGACTGTGCTGGGCCTGGCATTATGGACTGGTAAGGCGATGCCAGAGGGGTTTGACGCCTGCAGACAGACAGATGGCAGAAGGTTAGATGAGAGAGAGAGGGAGGTGTGGAGGGTTGGAGCTAATCATTTGGTTGTAAACCTTTCTGTTTGGGTTAAGACTGTCATATCCAGCAGAAAACTGCTGGCTTTGAGAAGTTGAGAGGGAATGTATGTTGTAGTAAGATGTTGAGGCAGTGGGCAAAGCTAAGCCTGCATTGTTTATTTCCCAGGCATGCACACCATCGCAGCCCAGCTGCTGGGCTCTGGGGCTTGCATCAATGACACCATGTCGGATGGGCAGACCTTGCTGCACATGGCCATGCAGCGCCAGGACAGCAAGAGCGCGCTCTTTCTCCTGGAGCACCAGGCGGATATAAACATCAGGTGGGCCGGCACAGCTCTCCACTGAACACTAGGTCACATTTAATTGAGATGGTTCAAAAGCATAGCATTGCCTGTAGACAATGTTTTTGTTCCTTTTTAAATAAAGGAAGGGAAACAATGACCCTCAAGAAGTACAAATACAATGTTGTAACTGAATATAATTGTGGACTCATGAGATGGAGAAGGGGAATTATACTTTGCGCTTGTTTGAACCTTTCAAAACTAGTGCACAATATTGCACGTCTCATTAAACAGGATAATCCTAAATCAATTATTTGAGTAGGAATTTCAGTTATAGCGAAGAACATTCCAACAAATGGGCTATCAAAAAAACTTGAGGAGAAAAAAGTATAGAGTTAAATTTTTATTGTTTTTATATTTTCAAAGGAATTTATCTTTGTCTCCAATGGCAAGAGACCCTGAATGACTGTGGGTGAAAGAAGTGTTTTGTCAAGTGGGTAGTTGGGGTGTCATTTTATTAAGATGCTACTAAAGCAGCTGTATACTTGTAGGATTTCAACACTTGGATGTTGGTCAGTTAATTTTCTGGGTGCAATAGGATGGCATGGCTATGTTTTTTTAAAAGGTAGAAGGGACAGATGCTATTGACAGGTTAAATTTCTCTGAAAGAATATTAATGAATGTGAGTGAAGTGTGTTTGAGGGATACAGTGGATTCTGGCCTCTGGAGTGCCCAAAAGGGCACCCTTTGTCATTTGGCTTCAGCTACAAATGTTGGTTTTGGTGTTCATGTCCTAGCAGGACCCAGGATGGGGAGACAGCCCTTCAGCTGGCCATCAGAAATCAGCTTCCCCTGGTGGTGGATGCCATATGCACCCGAGGAGCTGACATGTCGGTGCCAGATGAGAAGGGGAACCCTCCTCTGTGGCTCGCATTGGCAAATAATCTAGAGGACATCGCATCCACGCTGGTGAGAGAAGCTCAGCTTTAGCCTCTGTTTATGCATGGGGATATTTTGTGTCAGAGATGGATTTAGTGCCTACATTGCAATCACAAGAGCAAGAGATCTGCCAAGGAGCAAATTGGGTCAAGGATGAGCAAGGGCTGGCCCCATGGCTGAGTGGTTAAGTTCATGTGCTCTGCTGCAGGCGGCCCAGGGTTTCGTCAGTTCGAATCCTGGGCGCAGACATGGTACCGCTCATCAAGCCACGCTGAGGCGGCATCCCACATATCACAACTAGAAGGACCCACAATTAAGAATATACAACTATGTACCTGGGGGCGTTGGAGAGAAAAAGGAAAAAAATTAAATCTTTAAAAAAAAAAAAGAAATTGCCTGTTAATTACAGGTATGTATTACTGGGGGCTTATGCGTGTGTGTGCATGCACTTCCGTGTGTTTTCTGTCCCTTCTAGAACACAGTTCTAGAAGGCATTAATTAAACATGTCTTTCCTGTATTTCCCAAACCCATCGCACAGAACCTAGTGCAAGAACTTACGCAGAAGCAGATTTTAATTATTTTTTGCTGAGGAACATTCGCCCTGAGCTAACATCCATGCCAATCTACCTCTATTTTTTAGTATGTGGACCGCCAGGACAGCATGGCTGCTAACAGAGTGGTGTAGCTCCACGCACAGGAACCAAACCCAGGCCACCAAAGCAGAGTGCACTGAACTTAAACCCGAGGCCACCAGGGTTGGCCCGCACAGAAGCAGATTCTAATCAGTGTTTGTAAAACTAATGAATGAAAGAGATTAAAATAATTATCAGTTAATTATCAACTGTATCTTGCCTGAAAAAATGGATCTAATAATGTGCATAGAGCTCAGAGATGATGATAAAAATTTTCACCTTTGCTAAGTAGCGTTTATGAGTAAACTGTTTTTTTCTGCAGGTCAGACATGGTTGTGATGCCACATTCTGGGGTCCAGGACCTAGTGGGTGCCTTCAGACACTCCTTCACAGAGCCATTGATGAAAACAATGAATCCACTGCCTGCTTTCTTATTCGCAGGTCCGAGAACCCTAAGTATCTCTTCAGATCTTATTCAACTTGTTGCAAACTGGCTCTTTTCTCATTTAATCCAACTACAGTCTTGACATGCCTGTGTAATTTACTTTCATAATTAAGGCTATCAGAGAGTTACTCTTCTGTCAAGTCAAGTCAGTCAAGGGGCTTGACTCACTTGTGAGGAGAGGGGTTCGTGTGCCCAGATCAAAGAATCTAAAAGCTAAGCCAGCTTCCTGCTTTGGGAGTCATATAGACTCCCGTAATCAAATCAGACCAGTTCACACAGTGAAGCCAGGAGGCTGGGGCGGCCTCTGCAGGGCCCCAGCAACATGTATGAGCCATAACAGGCTCCATGGCCTCTTAGAGTCAGGATGTGTGGGAGGCAAGGTTATTCAGGAAACCTTTAGAACAGTGGTTCTCAGACTTTAAATGCGTGCAAATCTCCTGGGGGAGCTTTTAAGAATTTTGATACTCAGATTGCCCCCAAGACCAACTGCAGAAGAATCTATGGGAGTGGGAGCTAGATACCAGTATTTGAGGCCCAGGCCCAGGCCAGCAGTCCTGGTGGCAGCAGCTTTCCTGTTGGATTAGATGAGCTGCTGCTGTACATTTGTCAGCATGCCTTTAGACTAGGTGGAAGCATGGCTCTCGAAGCCTTCCTTTTATTGCCCCCTTCCTTTTAGTGGCTGCGATCTGAATAGTCCCAGACAACCCGGTGCTAATGGAGAAGGAGAGGAAGAGGCCAGAGATGGGCAGACCCCCTTGCATTTGGCAGCCTCCTGGGGACTGGAAGAGACAGTACAGTGTCTTCTGGAGTTTGGTGCCAATGTAAACGCACAGGTATGGAGAGTTTCTCTTTTCCAGAGAGATAGATGGTAACCTCAGAATTAGGGAAATCTCCTCTTATGGCAAAGGACCTTGCAGATTTTCTGGTCCTGGGCCTATGATTTACTGTGAATGGGGATAAGATACAGACAGATGAAGTGACTTTCTCTGGGTCATACAGCCTGCCTAGTAATTTTAATGATTTCAGTTAAGACTTTTCTTCTTTGTGCCTTTGTCCTTTTGACAGCGTGAGGAAGGTTTGTCCAATCGACTTTTCTTTGCCTCCTATCCCTGTTATAGATTTCCACTGAAAGTTTATTCTAGTCCCAAGCTGAGCACTGTGTTTAGGAAGATGTCCTCATAGCTCAACTGAGCACCTCTGAGTTATGTTCCTTGATGCTTTTCAATGTTCCAGCCTGTGAAGATCCATGTACGCAGCCCTATACAGATAAGATCTGAGTAGTATAACTTAGAGGTGAGGTTGCCTGCATACCTTCTAACCCAAATGTGTCTTTGCCTGGGCCACTGGAGCAGGAGGGATGATGAGTGGCTCTCGGACATCTCTGGCCTCTTCACAAGCTGATCTCAAACACAGGATGGCAGTGTTGATTCTCAGAACCGACTTTGATTTAAAAGTTATCCCCCTTCATATTTTTCCTGAGTTTTATCTTTCATTTGGACATTGAAATCTGTGCCTTGTCCCCATAGGATGCAGAAGGAAGAACACCTGTTCATGTGGCCATCAGCAACCAACATAGCGTCATCATTCAGTTGTTGATTTCTCACCCTGATATCCACTTGAATGTACGAGACAGACAAGGGCTGACCCCTTTTGCCTGCGCCATGACTTACAAGAACAACAAGGCAGCCGAGGCCATCCTGAAACGAGAATCTGGGGCTGCTGAGCAGGTGAGTGACCAACACCCAGCACTCTCCATGTTGCTGAACACAGCAGAACCTGTAATGGAGACTAAACAGATGTCACCAGCTAAACAGGTCTCTTCTATATAAAGACATTTGTTTTGCAATTATATCCCCTTTTCTTAAAATTTGGCCATTCAGATGTCTTGTCAGTGCTGGATGAGATTTAACTGCTCTGCCCTGTATGTCAGCCACCTGATGGTACCCCATGTAGAAGGAAGCTGGGGGTGGCTGGGCCCAGTAGTAGGAATTCTGTGGCATGTACAGCTGAAGTCATTCTTTGCTTTTGCTTGGTTGTTTAACTGCCCTAGTAGTGAATGTCTTAAGAAAATTTAAACTGAAGTTGAGGAGCTTTTGGTGTGATGTTGGGGCAACTTTCTCAGTGTTTTAGAGTTCAGTTGTTATCATTCAGCTCAGCATGTTTAGTTGTCCTTATTTGTGGTTCTTTACCAGCTGCTAAATCTGGTTGGTGAACTGTTGGCCTGCAACAGCAGATTGGGTGGGAAAGGACAGTAGTAGCTGATGTGAGGTGGGAGCAGGGATGGGTTTAAGTCAGTCCTACAGACACTTGAATCTCCATCCAGCACTTAGAATACTGCCAAGATTTGTGAATAGCCATTTATGAAGGTAAGATGGAAACTTGGGGCCTGAACAAAATGGAATCCTAACATGGTTGAAGACCATTGCTTGTTATTTCAGTCTTCGGTACATCACTTTCCTTCAGCATTTGTGTAATTGTGCACATGTTAACCTCACCCTTGCTCAGGTAGCATAAAATTTTCGTGGATGGAGACAGTCGTCTCACATTTCCTCTCCATCTAGTATGAAACTGGTTCTGTTGATCAAAGTCCTTTGATTGCCTGTGATACCAGTACATGCCGTGGACGTGTGTGTGTGAGGGAATGTGATGTGTGTGTGCCATGTTGGTGTCTCCCTCACTTCTCACTGAGCACTCATGCTGACATGACAGCTCTTGTAACTCCATTTTCATCCGTGGTTTGATTTTGAGTGAGCTTTTGTATGCCTTACGTCAGTGGAGCAGCGTCTGTGACGTACTGTTGGCTGCCTCCCTTAACATGTGCTATTATCCTGTGGCTCGGCAAAAGAGGAAAATTTCTGAAGATTTGTTTGACTGCTCAGGGTCAGGCTGGCATGGTAGGCTGGGTGCTTGTTTAAGCCAAAGCAAGACTCCCAAGGCTAGTCTCCACCTTTGCCTTTCCCTGAGCATCCCAGGATCTTGGTGCCTTCCTTTCCCTGTCCCTCGGGTTGTCTCTTTCTTGGCTTTCCAAGTCCAGCTCCTGTAGCAGGAGGATGCCGGGGCAGCTTGGATCAGTGTAGTGGGTCCCTTTCCCTCACCACATGAATGTGACCATGCACACGTGGTCATGTGCACAAATATGTAGAATGGGTGTGTGGGGGGGGAGGCACATTTAGTGTTGGTTCTTGGAAGGGAGCCTCCTGGAACTGAGGAAAGGACTAGACCATGACCTCTGCAGTGGTTAGCACAGCTTACAGGTGCTCATGAGGCACTCTTGCAAGGGAGAGCCCACTAATTGGTTCCTACTTGTTGCCTTAGGTGGATAACAAGGGCCGAAATTTTCTTCATGTGGCAGTCCAGAACTCTGATATTGAAAGTGTCCTGTTCCTGATCAGTGTCCAGGCTAATGTGAATTCCAGAGTCCAGGATGCCTCCAAGCTGACCCCTTTGCACCTTGCGGTCCAAGCAGGCTCAGAGATTATTGTCCGCAATTTGGTAAGTGTCGCTGAAATGTTATTGCATGTAACTTGTAGGCAAAGCATGTTGTGTAGCGTGTGTGCAGAGTCTCTCATCACAGGTGTTTTGCCAGGTATTGTGAAAGGCCAGCACAAATTTGGGGGCTAAGCCAGCAAGCTCAGGAAAGCAGGGTGTCAATCGGCAGCATGTCCTAAGTGCCCAGGGGGCTGCTTGGGCAGGCAGCTGCTGGAGTGAGGCCTTGAGGGAGAGCAGGACTCGATGGCAGAGGCAAGTGGGAGCAGGAAGGAAAGGGAGACCCGCTTCTATTGTCTGCCTGCTCTGTGTCAGGAGTTCAGCCAGTGCTTTCCAGGGAGCTGTCTCTCTCCTGTTTTTTGTTAGTCTTTTTTTACTGAAGTATAATTGACATATATTATATTAGTTTTCAAGTGTACAACATATTGATTTGATATCTGCATATATTGTGAAATGATTGCCACAGTAAATCTAGTTAACATCTGTCACCATACATAGTTACAAAAAAATTTTCTTGTGATGACGACTTTTAAGATTTAGTCTCTTAGCAACTTTCAAATATACATACAATACCATATTTGAACTATAGTCACCATGCTGTACATTACATCCCCATGACTTATTTGCTTATTTATTTTATACCTGGAAGTTTGTACCTTTAGAACCCCTTCACCCATTTCACCCCCTCCAAACTCCCCCTATCTGGCAACCAGCAATCTGTTCTCTGTATCTGTGAGCTTGGTTTTTATTTGTTTTTTAAATTCCACATAAAAGTAAGATCATACAGTATTTGTCTTTCTGTGACTTATTTCACTTAGCATAACCATGCAGGTTGTCTCAAATGGCAAGATTTCTGTCTCTTTCATGGGCTGAATAGGATTCCATTTATATATACCACATCTTCTTTATCTATTCTTCTATCAATAGACATTTAGGTTGTTTCCGTATCTTGGCTATTGTAAATGATGCTGCAGTGAACATGGGGGTGCATATATCTTTTCAAATTAGTTTTTTGGGGGGTAAATACCCGGAAGTGGGATTGCTGTATCATATGGTAGTTCTATTTTTAATTTCTTGAGGAACCTCCATACTGTTTCCCTAGTGGCTGCACCAAATTACATTCCGACCAACAGTGCACAAGGGTTCCCTTTTCCCCACATCCCTGCCAACACTTGTTATCTCTTGTGTTTTGTTTTTTTTTTAACCTAGGCTAACAACTGTTGCCAATCTTTTTTTTTTTCTGCTTTATCTCCCCAAACCCCCCCTGTACACAGCTGTATATCCTAGTTGCACCCCCTTCTAGTTGTGGGATGTGGGACGCTGCCTCATCTTGGCCTGACAAGCGGTGCCATATCCGCGCCCAGCATCCGAACCCTGGGCTGCCGTAGCGGAGCGCGCGAACTTAACCACTCGGCCACGGAGCCGGCCCCTCTTGTGTTTTTGATAATAGCCATTCTAACAAGCGTGAGGTGATATCTCATTGTGATTTTGATTTGCATTTCCCTGATGATTAGTGATGTTGACCCCTTTTTCATGTACCTATTGGCCATCTGTATGTTTTCTTTGGAAAAATGTCTGTTAGATCCTCGGCTCAATTTTCATCACATTGTTTGATTTTTTGCTATTGAGTTGTATGAGTTCTTTATATATTTTGATATTAACCCCTTATCAGATATATAATTTGCAGATTTTTTCTCCCATTCCATAAGTTCTCTTTTCATTTTGTTGGTGGTTTCCTTTGCCCTGCAGAAGCTTTTCAGTTTGTAGTTCCACTTGTTTATTTTTGCTTTTGTTTCCTTTGCTTTTGGAGTCAGATCCAGAAAATCATCACCAAGCCTGATGTCAGGGAGCTTACCGACCCTCTGACTCTCAAAACCAGCTGGAGGGGTGTAGGGAATTTTTTATATTTTACAAAGGAAGACATTTAAGCTCAGAAAGAATTTTTTTTCCCCTAAGATTATCAGCTAGTCAGTAGTGTAGCTGAGATTTTAGCCATTTCTATTTGACTTCAAAGCCTGCCTTTTCCAGTACAACATGATGCTACCCAGGCAGGAAAAGGATCTGAGCAAAGATGTGGAGACTGCAAAGTGCATGGGGCGTGTTTCAGTAGAAAAGTGTGGTTGAAATTTGGGTGGAGAGTAGAAGGAGACCTGGTTGGAACGGGAGGTAGAGACCAGATTGTGGGGTGTCATGTTTCAGACCAAGAACTGTGAGCAGCCTTGATCCTTTTGGGAGTGGAGAAACCATTGTAAGCGTTCGAGCTAAGACCATGGTCCAGAGCCAAGACCAGGGCTCCATGTCACCTGGCCACCCCCTAAGAGCTGGCAATTGCTGGTACCTCTCATCAGCCCCAGGTGCATGTTGCAGAACTGGACACTGGGACTCTTGACCAGCCTTTGGTCCCCTGCCATTTTTGTTTTTGAAAAATACTTTTTAGAAAAACCTTTATGGCTTGATAGGTGTTAGAGGTGAGAGACATTTACCTTGGGGGTGGGGTATGAGGAGGTGGGGTCACCAGTGAAGAGGTCAATGGGAGGCAATGGCAGTGAGGGATGGACTGGAGAATGATGGAGGAGGTGGGGTCACCAGTGAAGAGGCCTGTGGGAGGCAATGGCAGTGAGGGATGGACTGGAGAATGATGGAGGAGGTGGATGGACTCCGGGCACAGACTGGACATGGTGCAAACAGCTCAGGAGGCAGAGATGGGCCTTGAAGTAGTAGGGAATCGGGCCATGTGTTCATTAATTTGCCTGCCACCCTGAGAGCCTAGGGAGGTTTGAAGACCATGGCCCCTTCACCACGGTCATGCCTCCGCCTTCCTAAGGACCCTGGAGGTGATAGGAGGCCCTACAAACAGCTGGTCTTCCAATGGCCATCCAGTCCTTCCTCTGTGAATTGGTGCAGCTTAATGTGGGAACCTGTTCATATTGAAACAGTACCTTTACGCAGACCTCTCCCCTTCTGCCCAGTTAACCAACCTTGGGGTTAGCTGTGATCCCCAGTACAGCACTCGTGACCGTGAATACCCCTCTATGGTATATCCTGTACACCTTCAAAGTTTGTATATATTTGTGTGTGTGTATACATTTCTCTTTCTCTCTCTCTCCAAATGGAATCATACTATCATACTGTCTTCTAACTTGCCTTTTTCTAACTTACTGTAACATAGATATTCTTCCATGTTAAACCATAAATTTTTATCATCTTAATGGCTACCTATTCTATTGTTTGTATATATTATAATTTTCATAACTAAATCCTTTTTGCAGTCTGGTCTAACTTTGATAAGCAGTGGGCGTCCTTATATAGTGCAGTGGACATCATTGCAGTCCTGTGTAGTTTTTTTTTTTTAAAGATTTTATTTTTCCTTTTTCTCTCCAAAGCCCCCTAGTACATAGTTGTGTATTTTTAGTTGTGGGTCCTTCTAGTTGTGGCATGTGGGATGCCGCCTCAGCATGGCTTGATGAGCGGTGCCATATCCACGCCCAGGATTTGAACTGGCGAAACCCTCGGCCGCTAGAAGCAGAGCGAGCGAACTTAACCACTCGGCCATGGGGCCAGCCCCCTCCTGTGTAGTTTTATATACCAAAGTCTTAGAAGTAGAATTTCTGTGTCCTAAGGAATGGCTTAGTAACATTTTGATAATTGCCTGTTTGTCCTTGGTTCAGGTTTTGCTGGCTTATGCCTCACCAGGAGTGTGTGTGAGGCCCTTATGCTCCCAGCTTTGGCAGCAGGGCAGACTCCATGGATGTCAGAAGACAGACAGGCTTGGCTCCCTTAAGTGGGACCTTGGTTGGTTGTGGTAGAGAGGCTGCTCATGTGATCAACTTCAACAGCTTCTTGCAGGAGCCAAAGTGAATGAATTAACCAAGCACCGCCAGACCGCCCTCCATCTCGCTGCCCAGCAGGACCTGCCCACCATCTGCTCAGTCCTCTTGGAAAATGGTGTGGACTTTGCTGCTGTGGATGAGAATGGAAATAATGGTAATTCCCAGGCACTCCCTGTGTCCGGTACTGATCGCCTTAAGCAGTCCCTCCGTTCTAGGGCAGGAGGTGCACTGCACCCTTGAGTCTGCTCCCCCTTCAAGGAGGGTGGCTTTTACAAGGGCAGAGCTGTGACAGGAAATGCTCTGAGTCGGGCATCCAGTCTGTCACTGACCAGGCCCTGGGCAGCTTCCCAATCTGAATGGTAACCCTAGAGGCCTGAAGTGGCTTCTTGTGAAACCATTAAATCTCATCTTTAGATAACTGTAGAAGCGGGAAGCAAAGTCTTACAAGGTTGCGTTTATCACTCATTCTTGGGGGGTGGTGAAGACGAGAAAGGATGGCTCTGTGATTGGACAGTGGCTGCTCTGGCTAAGGCCCATTTAGAGGGAGGTTTGTAAGGGTGAGGAGGAGTTGGGATTTTCTGCATGTGCTTCTTGCACAGTAAGAGGATTTACTCCCCAGCTCTTCATCTCGCTGTCATGCACGGTCGGCTCAACAACATCCGGGTCCTCCTGACAGAGTGCACTGTGGATGCTGAAGCCTTTAATCTGAGGTGAGTGTGTGTGGTCCAGAGCAGAGGCCAGGGCTCCACGTCACCTGGCTGCCCCTCAGAGCTGGCGGTCACTGCTGCCTTGCATTAGCCCCAAGTACACACTGCAGAACTGGCCATAGGGCACTTGACCAGCCTTTGGAACCCTGAAATTTTTCATTTTGAAAAATACTTTTTTAAAAAAACTTTTACGACCTTTTATGTGTGCTTTAGATTTATCCAGCATCACAGAGTTCAGAAAATTCCATTTCTTTTGTGCATGACGGTGTGGCAGATATATACCTAACTTTTTCAACTTGTTTTATCAGAGGCCAGTCACCACTGCACATTTTGGGACAATATGGCAAAGAGAACGCAGCAGCCATCTTTGATCTCTTCTTAGAGTGCATGCCTGAGTATCCTCTAGATAAACCAGATGCAGAAGGCAACACGGGTATGTAATGAGGTGTTCGTATGTCCTGTCTCACTTGCATTCCTTGCTTCCTAGAGAAACAAGAGCCCAGGCACACATGTCTTTATTTGTGGGCATTCAGCCCAATGCATTTCGGCTGCATCACTGCATCTGTCACAGATCCCTGCTGTGGAATTTGGCAGTGTCTGCTTTTAGGCACAAGCACATCTGAAGTGTATCTAGTGCTGCAAAGCCGTGCCCATGTCCAAACAGGCCTGCCCACCTGTTCTTATTGCCCTCGTCTACCTCTTACCCGGTCAGCTAGGGCCCTGCCCAAGCTCCCACATGCCAAGAGAGAGAAAGGCTATAACCACCTCACAGATGCTTCAGAAGGAAGAAATGTGCTGCAGTCTGTGTAAACATGCTTTGAAAGAGTGGCAAGTTATACAGTCATGTGCCAGATAACGACGTTTTGGTTAACGGCAGACCGCAGGTAGGATGGTGGTCCCTTAAGATTAGTGCTATATAGCCTAGGTGTGTAGTAGGCTATACTATCTTGTGTAAGTACACTCTGATGTTTGCACAATGACAGAATTGCTTAACAACACATTTCTCCGAACGTGTCCCTGTCATTAAGCGCTACATGTTTGTATACAGATAAGGGCTGATGTCTTATTGAGGGGGATAATAAATAGGCCTCTCTGATGGTATTGCTGTGGCTACATGGTCACTATGTTAATTTGTGTAGCTTTCATAGTTTTTTAGATGTACTTTTTGTAATACTCACAACAGCCCTGTAAGGTGTGCAGCGTAGATGGTGTAACCCCTTTTTTAAATAAGAAACAAAGGTGAAACCAGAGCTGTCTGAGCACTTTGCTGCTGCTGTAGTCCCACTCATTTGCCCTCATGCCAGACAGGGCCTCCACGGCCTTTAGCAGAAATGCAGCCACCAAGGTGTCCTGAAGATTAGCATGGGACCAAATATTTTGTCATTAGGCCTTGGCCTTGATACATGAACATGTTTTTAAGCCAGCAGTGATGAGCCTGAGCTTCAGAAGAGTCAGCCCTGGGAGTGAGCTGCTGGACCCAGCACCCACTCCAGTGCGCCCCAGTGTCCAGGAGCAGGTAAACAGGAAGGCAGGCAGGTGCTTCCTGCCCAGGCTTCTGAAGTACGTAGACCTGGTTTCAAGTACCGAGCTCTGTCATGTTCTAGTGGGATGACTCTGGGGAAATTCTGTACCCTCTCTATGCCTGTTCCTCATTTGAAATAATAACCCTCATCTTACTGGATCATTTAAGGAATTAGATGAAAGAATTTAAATCAAGTGTCTGGTCAAGGTAAGCAAAGGGGAGCTGCTGTTAGCTGTAATTGTTAGCGGGGAGGGCCAGCAGGATGGCCTGGCCAGAGCCTGGTTCCCACTGGGCCTGTACCTGCACCAAAGAGAGGCTTCATGGGGTAGAAGAACTTTCTGGAGCATGTTCCCCAAACTGATTTTTTTCTCCATGTGTACACACTTCACGGATCTTTAGATTTAGTTACATTGTGTAAAAAGAGCTTTGTCCTCCCAGTGTTTCATGCCCGAGGAAGGCACCTGAGACTGGTATATTTTTCCTTCAGTGTCTGATCCCTCCTCAGTTCTCTTGTAGCTGAAGCTCTAAGTGGGTAAGAATATGTCACTGGAGCTGGAGCTGCCTGGAGTCCCCTAGCTCGTGGCCGGGTCCTTAACTGGAAAATGCTGCAGATCCTCTGCGGAGGTCTCACCAGAGCTACAGGGCCTCTATTTGTCAGTGGCGACTTTCCTAACAAATGTCCTGCCAGGTGTCTGTCCTGCGCTCAGCTATCCTCTACCAACCCTTTGGCAGTGCCAGGCTGGGCCCGGGTGGGAACTAGCCCTGCCTGTGGTTTTGTTTTCCAGTGCTGCTCTTAGCATACATGAAAGGGAATGCCAACTTATGCCGTGCCATCGTCCGATCCGGGGCTCGCCTTGGGGTGAACAATAACCAAGGAGTCAACATTTTCAACTATCAGGTTGCCACCAAGCAACTTCTGTTTAGACTGTTAGGTGAGTGGCTCACTTTCTGCTCTTTCAGTGCATGCACAGTTATAACCTTGATTATCTAGATGTTTTAGTGATCTTGAAATCTCATAGTGACTTGCTCCAAGAGCTGAACCAGTAGTTTTCCAGGCACCATATAGGACTTTTTCTATGAAGGCTGCGAAGGCCCTTGAGCAATGTTGGGAAGGTCACTGTTGGCAGTCTCTTTTCAGAGTGCTCCCCGTTGGGGCCCCTGTCAGTTTCCCATGTCCCCTGATGCTACCAGAAATCCATAAGCTCCAGGCAGGTCATCCTGTACACCCTTGTCCTTCAGCTGATTCAGATTCTCTGCATCCTTCAGAATGGCCTTCTGCTTCAGCCCCCACTGACTCTCCCTTCTCTGTGTTCCTTTTATGAAGAGGAGAGCGTCACTCTTGAAGATTTCATATTAGCAAGTGTTTACTTGTCCCTGTTGAGGTGGCAGAAAGAATCAGAATGCTTCAAGTGCCTGCATGTCACTGTGTTGTCATCACCCGCAGTGGAGACAGATGGGGGTTATTAGCCCCATGGTAAGGGCAGAGAAACAAGCTCAGAAGTACTTAGTAGCTATGAGGTCTTGATGTAGGTGACTTGCCCATGTCGCAGAGCCAGTTTGTAGCAAACTAGTCCTAAAGCACAGTGTTTCTGCCATACCCAGTCTACTGTTGGCCATGCAGTTGGTCAGCCTTTTCAGAGCTCAGAACAGGAGCCTATCACAGTGCCGCTGTGTGGTTGCTGGATAATGATTGACTCACGTGCTGCTTCCTCCCTGTGAGCTCAGGCTCCTTCTGTGTAGAAAGTGTTAAGAACTATGCCTGGCATAGAGTTGAGCATTTAGTAAATAAGTACTAGTGACTGTTGCGGTTATCTACCCTGATAAATCCTAACCTGAATGCCCCACAGCTTCCGGAAACTGAAAACTGAACTCCTCATCTGCTCTGGTTCTTTCTCTTACGTCTTTTGTCTGACGGTGGTCCCACCACAGACTCAGTCATTCCATCCAGAAACCTGGGAATCACCTTTGTCTTCCTCCTGCTCCCTACCTCCCGTCACACCCCTCACTTCTGTTCAGCCGCCAGATCTCACAGATCCTGCCTCCTCACTTCCTCTTGTCTTGGTCGTCCGTCCCCCCCACCTTGCCATTTGGCCCTGCCATTCTTTATAGCTGTTGGTTTCTGCGCTCTCCCTGTCATGCCTTATGCTCCAGCCATCCCTGACTGCGTGCATTCCCCCAGACACTGTGCTGTTTCACTGCCTTGGACACTGCTTCCCTCTCCCCAGTCAGCCTGGCAAACGCTGGCTCTCCAGATTTCTCCTCTGTGACACTGTCCCTGATCCAGTTAGGATATATTCCTCCTTCATCCCTGCTGTCACTCTGCGACGTGCTGCTCTGTTTACTGGTCTGTTTCCCTGCCACCTGTGAGCTCTGAGTCTTGCCTGGCACAGTCACTGTCTGACAGGAACTAGTCTTCTCCTGCCTGTGTTACAGATATGCTGTCCAAGGAGCCTCCGTGGTGTGATGGCTCCAACTGCTACGAGTGCACTGCCAAGTTTGGAGTCACAACTCGCAAACATCATTGGTAAGACCCTGCTACACACTTACCAGAGGAGTGAGGGGACTTCTGCTGATGTCATTGTGTCTACCTTTTTCCATGATAAGCCATGAACTTGCCAGGGCCCCGCACTCTCCTGGGTAAAACCTGACCAAATGGAGTGATGAGGTGACACGACTCTGCACACCGGTGGTGATGTAGGGAGGGCAGAGGGCAGTCAGACTGGTGACTTTCCTGCTGAATTTTGGGGTCTCAGGCCCCAGGCAGCCTGTCAGGCCTTGTGTCATCGTCCCCAGGCTTCCTGCCTGCGGCGGAGCTGACTGAATTACTTCCCTCAGAGGAAGTGTGCTTCTAACCTGAGCACACTCCGCAGAGAACTGAGGAGCTGTTCCCATTAAAACGAGACAGTTCCTTGGCTACTGCTGAGCCCCTCTTGATCCTGAAACAAAAAGCCTTCTCCAGTATCATTTTAAGTATTGGCTGGGATTTTGTTTTCATGGACTAATTATACATGTATTGGTAGAACTTGGCTGGCAGGGGGCAGAGCTGACCCCAGAGTTCCGGCCATGGGCTTGCCTGTCTGCCGAGGGTGGTGCTGTGGCCATCCTCACGTTCTGGGAAGCAGTCTGCTCCTTAGTACCACTCTCATATTTCCTTTCTTTGCTTCCACAGTCGTCACTGCGGACGTCTTCTTTGCCATAAATGCTCGACCAAGGAGATTCCTATTATAAAGTTTGATCTGAACAAGCCTGTGCGAGTTTGCAACATTTGCTTTGATGTACTGACTTTGGGTGGGGTCTCTTAGTGAGCCCCCAGGAGGGTCCAGGCCATATCTCCGGTCATCTCCCCAGCAGCTGCTCTGCTCACCAGCCTGACCCACCCAGAGCAGGAGCTGGCAGTTGTCTTCCTGCGGCAATAGACTGGAACAATTAAGGACCATGGTGTGACAGATCCCGTTTCAAATGATTCTGTATGATTGTTGGTGTGTCAGACTGTGACAGAGTTCACTAGAAATCTCACTCATTGGACCAGGCCATTTAGCCTAAGTGGTAAATGTAATAGGAATTAAACCCCATTCTGCTAGCAGCATATAAGGACACCTTGAAAACCATTTTCCCTTCCAGTAGCTTAATGTCCATCTCAGAGCATTCATGAAGTCTTCCTGCCTGCGCGGACTTACTAGGAAGAACCTAACAGGAGGAAGCTGGCGTCTGGCTGCTCCAGGAGAGCTCGCTTTGCTCTAGAGTAAGTGGCTGTGGACTTTTCTGCACAGTGTTTTCATAAAGATTATAGGATCCTCTAGCCCTGAAGTCTTTTTTTCTTTTTTTTTTGAAAAGCTAAGCTGTATTTTTAGTGAGCTACCCCTTTAAAAAAGATGAAATCTTTCTAAACAGGGTTCAAAGATGAGAGCTAAAAAATCGTGGCCTTAACAACTGAAAGCTTTACCAGTATTCATGCTCCTCGGGTGTCAGAGGTGCAGTTTGGCAGCTTGACACCTCCCAGCAGCCATCTCATTCTCTCATCTTGCTGTGTCCTGTCTGTGGAGTCCTCAGTCCCTCTGCCACTAGGGAGTGGTGGAGGAAATGCACCTTGTGCTGCACTTTTTATATAGCTGCATTATTGGTAATTCCAATTTAAAAATCCATATTCAAAAATATCCCCACACGTCCATGCATCAGTGATTCTAATGGTCAGCTTTGACTGGGCCTCCCCATACACTAAGTCTTGAAAGAAAAACCCCTGTTGAGTGTCATTTGGAGGAAGAGAGTGAATCACACAGGCCCAGAGATGAGAGGGGAAGTCTCCAGCCTCAGTCTGTCCCATTTCCTTGACGTGAATGCTTCTTGCTGGAACCTTCCCTGGTTGTGCTGTGAGTGTTGTTGTCCCAGGTCCCCGTTCTGTGTAGCTTGCCCTGCCCCTTTAGAGCCAACAGCCAAAGGCCCCGGCCAAGCGTGAGTGGCCCCATTTTGGAAGGCTCTGGCTTGTGTACTGAACGAGGCCCCCAGAGCTTACTGGGCCTTAGTCGCTGCTAGTATATATGTTAACCCTGAGGTGTTAAACTTCTTTTCTTTTGAAGGTTTGGCCAGTTTTTTAAAAATGCACATTTAAAGAGAAATTTCTACCACTGCTTTAAAGAAAAAACAAACAAAACTCTGAGATGAACAATATGTGTTGTACAGTTATACTCGGAGATTAACAGTCTCAATCATACATACTGATTTTTTCAGACATTTAGTAACCACTGCATTGTTTTTTGCATTAATGAAGTACGGATACATGTATAAAAGGGACTAAATATTTTTTTTGCAAGAGCTTGTTTTTTGTTTGTTTTTTGGATAGTGGTATGTCCTTTATGTTGCTGTAGATTTATACATTCTGTTGCCTAAATATGTGTGTAAAATGAGCTGATAAACCAGAGTGCTACTTTTTTTTTAAAATATTTCTGTGATTTATAAGATATATATGCTTTCTATGTTAATATGAGCTTGTGTACAATGTTTAAAAGAAAAAATTAATTAGAAGATTTCCCCTGTCCTCCAAAGTCTGTGACATATTTCATATAGAATTTTTATGGAAAAACAGCTAGTCTTGGAGCGGTGAGGCATGTGGTCAGTTTCCATTTTCTGTTGCCCGAACAAGGCCCCGAGGAAGTCAGGCTTTAGTTAGGTGGCTTGCTTCTTTAATTGGAAAGTAAGATGATTCTGCTTCAGATATGAAGCGAAGTGCTCGGTACTTTTATTCTTGTTCTCTTAACGTTCATGGTGGAGGGAGGAGGACGGGAATCCAATCAGGGATGAGGCTGGTTGTCCTGCCCCTGCCCTGCCACACCAATTTCAGTAACAATCTTGCCTCTAATTGCACTTAAATCTTAAAATCATGTTTAACATATGTTGAGTGAAGCTTCTCTTTCTTCAGAGTCCAGGCCAGCTCTGGTTCTGAGCAGCCGTGGATTGGGGGAACGTTTGTGGGTTCTGCACTGGCGTCAAGGGGCGCTCTTGCAGACCTCGAGGAAGCGCCTTTCCCTAGGCCTAGGGCCCTCCCTGCCGCCGCCAGCTGCACTCAGCAGGTCCCTTGAGCAGCGGCTGCCCTGCCGGGTGAGACTCCCTCATACCCTGCCCTGGCTGGGACTTCACGCACCTCTCCAAGCCGCCAAGACTTGACAACAGAACTGCTGCTCCTGTTAAATTTTAATCCATAGCTTAAATACTAAGTAGCAGAAACTCAATTTTCTTCATTCAGAAAGTTGCCAGTTGTGAATGAGTAGAGCAGGAAGAATAAATTTTACTGCAATATAATTTGCTGTTATCAGTCAACATTGTTACGCTGAATTAGCTTTTTAACTGCCTCTTGCTCATCACTGTATTTATTATACAGCATATTCTTAACAATCCTTTTTTTAAAGATGAAGGTACAAACCATGTGCTACATGTAAATCGAATGGCTAAAACTAACTGGCTGTGATCCTCGAACAGGAATTTCCCACAAACGTAAGTGCCTACTCTTAGGACTTTTTACCTTTCAGTTATCTTTTTAGTGGTGTCTCACTGGATGACGTGTTAGAACATGTGTTCCATTTGGAGTTTGCTGCCTGTGCATTGTCAAGCCCAACTACCAGTTCAGTCGAGGCTGGGTTAGATTGCTCAGTTCACCTGCCACATTCTCTCCAGGAGTGGGGTCCATGTGACCGTTAGTCCTCTACCTCAGAGCCCTGAGTCATTTCTGACTGCCCTGTTCAGCTTCCTCACTCTTCTCCCTGAATGGGGTCCCTGCTTGGAGCTCAGCGTGCTTGTGGGTTCACCACCACTCCCGATTCGTGTCCCCCACCTGTCGTACTAGATGGTATTGTGTTAATCTTGTCTGTAGGCATGAAGTGGAGGGAAAGTCTTAGGAGCAGGGAGAGCCTTGATTTCTACCTAGGATTCTTTTAGCTGGAGAAAAAGAACACTATTGAACTATGGAATGCTTAGACCTGAAAGGCAAACTAAGTCCCCAGGTGACAGTAGCATGAGCAAGGAAATGTAATGCCTCCATGACAGATTCACCTGGAGCTCGCAGGTTGAGACTGGGGAAGAGCTCCTGAAACACGCTTTCTTCAGGTCCTGGGATTGCACCCCCCAGGACGAGCCCCAGAAGAACTGGACGTGGCATTGGCAAGCCCAGCCCCTCCTCATCTGAAGGACCAAAGCTCCCCACCCCTAGCCGGGGGCAGGAGGGAGCAGAGGGGAAACAACTTTCTAAAGGGGTTTGGAAGCCACATTCTCACTGGGTGGAAGTACTTTAGTGAAGAGCTGACTGTTTCACAAGATATAAACTAAACACTTACTAAATTCCCAGAAGTTACAGATGCCTTAAAGACTTCCTTTGGAAGATCATTGCCTGTACAGTTCATTTCTTGTGTGGCATAAATAATATATTAACCTGTTACAACTGACAACATTGGTTTTCTGTAGCTAAGGAGTCTTGAGTTGGCAGACTATTCAACTTACTGACTTGTCCTTTTTTGGCAAATGTGTGGAGTTGGCTGTTACCATGACATACTTGTGTGATACCAAGGGGAAGGGCAGCAGCCGGGCAGAAACTCAAGCACACATTTGAGTTGATCACCTTGGCTTCCAAGCCGTTCAGGGTGATCTCAGGGTGGGATGATGGCATCATACAGGACCATGGCGCTTATCAGCATTGTTTCTTTGGAGTCCATGTAATGGAATGTATTTTTCAAATATTGATATTTGCATTTTCTGTAACAATTCCTTATAATAAAATGAGGTAAAATTGTGCATTTAAAGTGGAAACTTTAATAAGACATTTGTAGTTACTTTTAATGCAGAAGTACCAATAAGCATTAAAAACAAACAAGCAAATATTTTAAACTTCCAATATGTGAATAAATTTCTTTAACAGCTACCTTCTAGGAAAGTTTGAATTTCCAACACTTTTCAGAAACATATTGTTGACAGTAGTCAAAAAGTAGCTCTTTGGGGCATAATGACCAGCTGCCTGGATGACTGTGCTCTTGGCCCAGACTTCAGCTCATGGCAATGCCTGTGACCACAGCTGCACAGTCCCAGTCACCCGACCCCACAGAAGCTCTCCAGCGGACGCTGGAAATTCCCTCCTGGACTCCATTATTAAGGAGCAACTCAAGAGGATCCGCACCTGGGGAGTGTTCTGCTGGCCGCAGTCTGAAGGGAGGACTGGCATTTCGGGTGGCAGTGGTGACTAAGGCAGGTTTTCAGGGCTTGCAGATGGTGCCGTGAAGGCCCTGGACAAATCGTACAGTCTAGTAGCTCACCTGGCCGCACACCCTTCAACTAACCTTCCCTTTCTTTACCTGTCTTCCACTTCGCTTACCCCCAGTTCAGACTGACTGTGGTGACAGATCTCATTCTCTGGGGGCTTTTCTCACAAATAATAGGCACCGTTAAGTGCTTCCACATCATAATCCCAAGTAATCTTAATAGCCGTCCTTGAGGTGAACACAGGTCATCATACGTCGTAATGTGAGTACAAACAGGAACCAGACATGCATCGACTCACATGTTTTTGCCCAGCCAGAGAACAGCACTGGGTTTTAGCTCTGCTCCGTCATTGATCAGGTGACAGTACTGGGCAAGTTTCATAATTTCTGTGCCTTCGTTTCTATATCTGTAAGATGGAAGTGACCGAGGTCCTTCCTAGCTCACAGGGTTGCCTTGAGGAAGCTGCTCAGTAATATGTCCTTCCTCTCATGCAAGTACACAGATCCTCATGTGCACACCAAGAGTCCCCTCCCATGAGGGCTCACGGGGGCAATGTCTGCTGCCTCCTTGCAGGAATCTGGGGGCTTTGGTAGTAGGAAGTACTCTCAAGGGCGGGGGGTCAGCCCAAGGTCATCCTCCTCCTCTGAGGGGCACCACAGATTTTTTTTTCCTTTTGAGGAAGATTAGCCCTGAGCTAACTACTGCCAGTCCTCCTCTTTTTGCTGAGGAAGCCTGGCCCTCAGCTAACATCCATGCCCATCTTCCTCTACTACTTTCTATGTGGGACGCCTACCACAGCATGGCTTGCCAAGCGGTGCTATGTCCGCACCCGGGATCCGAACCAGCAAACCCCAGGCTGCCGAGAAGCGGAAAGTGCAAACTTAACCACTGCACCACCGGGCCAGCCTCCCACAGATTGTGAACAGACACATCTCCAGCCTGTTCATAGGGTATGTCTTTCAGATCACAGCTTGTCCTGGAGCCAAGCAGCAAGGGATGGGTGTGGTGGTCTGATACGGCTCCCTTTGCTGTACAGTTGAGCTGTGAGCAAACACTCCCAGGCTCTTTGCTCTTAGTTCTGTGTTTATAGAAAACAGGAATCTCAGAATGAAAAGGCAGACGTTACAGTTTCCTTCGGCATGATGGAGGGCAGCTGCCCGGCCTTAGCTTTAACACTGAACTCTGGTATGTACGGCAGAGAGAGCAGACGTGGGATAAAAGCTCAGCTCTGTTGTGCGATGTCTGTTGTAACCAGTAGAAGATGTGGGGGAGGAGATTTATGCCCTTTTCTGGACCATAAAATGAGACCCTCTCAAGGCTGGCATAGAGGTTAAATGAGAAGAGGTGAAGGTCCTGCCCAGCATAATTGCCCAACACATACTAGTTTGCTTCATTTCCCTCTGCCAGCCTTAACTGCCAGTCTTAACTGCCCAAGCTGAACTTTCTGTGGCTTCCATCAGAGAGGGCTGCCTTCCTCCTCCATAGTTTTGCCCAGAGCCACTTCTACTGGAGGGAGAAACTAGAGGCATTCCTCCAGTAACCACTAGCTTCTCATGGCTGACCTCTTCGGACCATTAAAATGACCATTAAACCTACTCTTGCTGAATCCTTTTGAAGATTCACCCACTGCCCCGATGTGAAGAGGCTTTTTACTATGAAGTAAGTGGTTGGCGTCAAAGAGGAAATGAATTCTCATTGAGCAAGGCGGTGAGCAACCTGCTGGGGCTGGCTGAGTGCGTCCTGCACTGTGTCCTGCAGTTCAAGGGTCTCGTATCAGTCAGATGAGGCCCCTCTAGGAGCCTCCCAAGTCCATACTTGGCTGGGATGACAGTAAGTGGGCCTTGTTTTGCTCCTTTTCTTTTTCAGCCTGTTTTTGGAAAGGTCTGAACATCTCTGGACCTGGCCCCAGACTATCCCTGCATTCCTACCCCAGGAATGGCCTCTGAGTGCTCCCACCAGGGGTTTCCTCTGCCATACTGTAAGCTCCTTGAGGTCAGCAGCCTCGCCTTCCCCCAGCCCCTGCCCCATGGCACACAGGTGCTTGGTAAATATCTGTTGAGTGACTAAGAACCAGAGCAGTGACAGTGACTAGGTCCCAGTTAGCCTGGAGCTGAGGGCTGCTGCCAGTTACCAGGGATGCCTCAGGCACCGAGTTCAAGGGCTGGGTGGAACTTGGAACAAGGTCCTCATTTCAGCTCTCCTTTCTGTTTGCTCCTGCTCCAGGGAGGGCAGAGACACACTGAACTATGAAGGAGTTGAAAATAGCACTGTGAATCTGGACGAGAATCTTGAGTTCTAGGCTCAGCTCCATTGATTTGTGTCCTTATTGAGTTCTTTGGGCCTTGGTTGCCTCATCTCCAAAATAAGAACTAACTGCGCACTTAGCACGTGCTAGTACAGTGGATATGGGGGTACACAGCTCAATGCCTCTTGGTTCCTGTCCTCAAAGGGTCTGCAGTCCAGTGCAAGAGGCTGACAGGAAATTCGTGGTCACAGAACACTGTGATCTTTGCTATTTTAGACGCAAACACAGGGTGTTACGGGGACCTAGGGAGAAGTGCATCTAAACCCAACTGGCGGGCCAGCGATTAACGAAGGTTCCCAAGAGGTGCTGATTGGGCTGAGTTTTGAAGAGAAGAGAGGTGGACACGTTGAGCGGAGGAAGAGGGGTCATTGCAGGCAGAAGGGCCAGCCTGGCTGAGGGCCGTGGAGGCATAATGCAGTGAGATGGAGGCTGGAGGGAGCGGCGCCTGGGGCTGTGGCGGGAGAGACAGACGCTGAGAGGAGATGACCGTAGAAGGACCTCGTGTGCCGCGCTGCTGAAGAGTGAGCACTTGCTCCTTACAGAAATGGGGAGCCACTGAGGAGGCTTAAGTGGGGAATGCCCTGATGGCAAACATAGCTGGCGGGGGGGCGGGGGGGTGGACTGGAAGGAGGGAGTGCAGTTCCATTCCTGCAACAATCTGGGTGGGAAATGACAGCCTAAACCAGAGGAGGAGTGCTGGGGACAGACAAGAGGGAATAGGGAGGAGAGAATAAGCAGGTAGAATGGCCAAAACTTGGGGACTGGACGGGAGAAGGGAACAGGAGAGGAAGGCGTTGTGGATGATTGCCAGGATGTTGCCAGGCGGAACCATCACCAGGGGAACTAGAAGAATCACGAGGGAGCAGGTGAAGACTGAACGCCAGAAGTGTGGAGTTGGAGGTGCCCACCAAAATGCCAGGAAAGCCGCCTGGACTGGACACAGATTTGGTGGTCTAAGCTGGTGTGAGGAGAGCTGGTGGGAAGGAGTTCACAGAGGAGAGGCGGCTTTCAAGGAGACTGAGAAGGAAAGGCCTGAGGGAGAAAAGGCAAGGGAGGGTTCTGTGGAGGCCTCGACTGTGACAGGTCCAGGTAGGTGATAACTGAGCGTGGCCGTGGGCTTTGCCAACACAGAGTTTATCCTGCTGTTGAGCAGAGAAGGGCAGAAGCCAGGCAGCTGTGCTGCCCAGTAAATGGGGCTGAGGAGCAAAGATGGTGAGTATGCACAGCATTTTCAAAAAGCTTAGCCGTGACAGGACATAGATAGGGTGCTCCGGAGGAATGTGGCGTTGAGGGAGAGTGTATTTATGATGTGAGGGAAGTGAGCTGTTTAATGCTTGCTTAGGGGGAAGAGCCAGGAGGCAGGGAGAGGTCACACGTACTAGAAGGGCAGGTGAGGAGATCTTGGGGTGGCAAAGGAGGCAAGAGTCAAGTCCAGGCGTCAGGAACACTGTGGCCACAGGGCAGGGAGCTATGAGTCTGCAAGTGAAGCGGGGGCAGCCTCCATTTTCCAGTCAGTGAATCTGGAAAGCTATTTAGTGAGATGAATGATAAAGGAGAGAAAAAAGGAGAAAGGAAGAAGGATAGAGAATTTCTAGGATAAGAGTTGAGGGGCCGGGAACAGCAGCTGAGGGGAAGGCTCAGAGGAGAGACATGGACTGTCTGCATCTCCTTATCTGTAAAGGAGGAATACTCCTGCCTCCAACTACTTAAGAATCCAAGAGGTCATGGGCATGCAGTTTGTCAAGTGTAGGAGATTACAGGTGACCTTGGACACAGGATCCACTGGAAAAGGTGCGAGCCCAGCACCGCTAGGCCAGGGCTGTGTGTGCTGGCGTGTGCAGGCTTGCCCAGATTGGACGCTGCATTAGCCAGTCCTCTTGTGAGAGCTGTGAAACTACCTTTTGCTCAAAATGCAGACCTCTCCCTTTGAAAACACACCACACCTAATTTTAAGTGTTTAAAAGAGAAACAATATCCTAGCTTCAAATTGTTGCTTTGTTCAGAGGTATCTGGATTTGCTGGATCTAAGCAAAAGCATTTCCATTTCCAGAATTAGACTCTCCTATTTTATCGTCACTTCTCACTGTCTTGGCGCAGGTTCAATCAACTCTGTGTGACTTTTGGTTGTAAATTCAAGTTTGCCTTAGGGTTGAGGTCTTACATATAAGAAAGCTTATAAAAGTTAGGGGTCACAAGTTTAGCCAGTGAGGAACACGGAACAGAGGTCTGTTGATGCTGTGAATTTATGCAGCTCTTGTTTCTGAGTTGTAAAGGGACAAAGTCCCTTTTTGCCAGTGCCCCTGATGCCGTGACCAGGTCAGGAGTTATAGGCAGGTGATCCAGGCAGCCTGGGAGTCTGGGAATGAAGCTGTGGGAGTTCAGAGCCCTTTTGCTTGTCTGCCCAGTTAGTTTCGAGTTGGTCATATTCGTGCCCATTAATATCTGAGGGCTCTGAAGAACGGCAAGTGGATCTAGGCAGACAGTGGCAAAAACAGGCTGACCAGTACTAGGCAGGTTGCTAGGCTCTAGCCTCAGTCACAGAATGGTGAGCCCATGGTGGGGGCATGAGTCACATTTGCAGAGCATGATCAGAGTGTTTCCAGGCCCTCTTGTTGCATGTCAGGAACATCCTAGGGCACGTGAGTCAAGGGCCTCTGAGGGTTCTAGGCAGGGTTCTCTGTGTGTTATCAACATACAGGGCATCAGCTTAGAGTGGGAAGGAGCATGTGATGGCTAGGGGTGGGCAGCCTGTGTATTCCCCCAAGTTGGGGTGGTCCAAGTCCCCACGATTTCTATGTATAGGGTTGTCCGTTGTCTGGTCACTAGGGGGGCCAGTTGTTCTCACACACACGCAGTGGGGCTCCTTGGCACCTGGCCTGTACAGCTTCCTGGGGACGCCAATCCAGTCTCTGCTCACACCTCCACTAAGGATAGAAGGAAAGAGGGCTTCTTAAAAACATGAACTCACGAGTCTTTCTGGGAAGGGGAGAGGAGGAAGCAGTGAGCCAAGCCTTGTGAAAAGTAGAAGCCATGCCACTTCCCTTCTTGGCGTTTTTCTAAGGCGGTGGTCTGCAGGGTTCCACCCATGAACCTTCATGCTCTCTCCTGACTTCCTCCAGCTCCCTTCGCCCACACCCTGTGCCTTCCTAGGAGGCAGCACCACTTCCCTGCATTGGTGATAACACCTGTGAAAGGCTATCCCCCACTGGCCTGTGAGCTTCTCAAAAGCAGTGTCTGGGTCTGATTCTCTTCTCGCTTCCCCACTACATCCCGTGCAGGGCTGCAACTTGATGTTGGGGTCTGGGGCACTTGGGTGGGGTGGGCAACTGAGGCAACAAGCCAAGGCCCGGTGGGTCAGCCTGCTCTGGGAGGCCCTTGGCATAGGGGTAGTTTCAGCTGTCCTTTCCCTTGCGCAGGCCCAGTCCTTGATGTTGCCAGGCTTCAGAGATGGAGGAGCAGGCTCCTATCCTGGGCAGAAGGTCCTAACTCATCTTAGGATACCGAGTTCAGTCTCCCATGGACTCACAGGCCTTGCAAAAGGAAAATGAGACTCTTGGAATTGATGCCCCATATAGGTTCCATTGTCTGGGACCAGGATCACTTATTGTCAGAGAAACTCTGCCACCCAGTTAGAAACCTTCCCGCTTGTAGCTTTCCCAAGAACAACGCTGTCAGGCACTGAATTGCCTCCCTCCCTCCTTCCAGCCATCCATCCCATGATCAGTCATTCTTGCTCCACACCCAGTCCCTGCCTTCAGGACTCCTCATTTCTCCGAGTCTAAAGGGAGAACCATGTGTGTGAGTAGAACACAACACATTGGGCTGAGGCATAGAGACAGGGCCAAACTCACTGGGTGGGTCTGGAACAGCACTGTGGGGAAAGCAGAGCCTAAGCAACACAGTCATGAAAGCCAGAAGGGGTTACAAAGACTGGGGGTGGGGGTGGCTTGTAGGGGGCAGGGTGGGTAGAGGTAGGCTCTCAAGGGAGCGAAGTCAAGCATCTAAAGGCACACAGGCCTCCAGGTACCCTCCTATGGAGGACCAGTGCTCTCTGAGGCCACCTGCATTCAGCCTTGTGTCCCAGCAAGGCCCACCTTTGTCCTAGCTCCACCCCCTGAAATGGGCAGGCCAGGTTCTCATAGCCTCCTTCTTTCTGGAGACACGACGACACTGGAGAAGCTGTGTCTCTTCAAAACTCATGGCCAGGAGAGAAGGGGCTTTCCTTCCCGCTCCCTTCGCCCCTGCTCCCCTGAATGGAGGCGGAGGAAATGTGTGCTGGATACAGTGGCCGGGCCTAGAGACAGCTGGTGGCTTTGGCTGTTTGCTGGCCTCTCCCTTCAGAAGGGTGGGTTCTCAGAGCTTAGCCTTAGGGAAGTGGCCCTTCTCCGCTACTCACAGCAGGTTTCCTTGCCCCTCCGCAGTGAGAGCTGGGCCCTTACTTTGAGGCCCAGGTGGCTTGTCCAGTCTGGCTTCTTTTTTCCCTTACCAGAGCTAAAGGAGATTTGAGGGACTTGAGCTGCATTTGAGTCCACGCTGGCATGATTAAAGCAGGAAAAAAATATTTTTCTCCAGCTTCCCCAAAGCGACCTGGAATAAGCCCTGTTCTAGTCTGGCTCACCTCACTTTATTCTTACGGGGAAGGGCTTCTCCATGTAGCCTGTACTTCCCTGAATTACTCAGACTATGCAATGTTTTTAAGACAGCACCTCAGGGCATCACTGCAAGGCCCCATGCACCTCCCCATCCCTCTCCTGTAGGCAGGAAAGCTTTGTGCTGACAAATAGGAAACTGAGGCCCTTGGGTGGATGGACAGGCCAAAGCAAACAAGAAATGGTACTTGTGCCTTCTGGTTCCCAGGCCAGGGTTTCTCCAGCAGTCTTTGGGGAATTAAAAAACAAAAAGAGCGAGAGAGATGCCCAGATATCAATCCTAATGTTCTCATCCCGTTGTCTGGAGTGAGGTCCCACCAGGAGTAATTTTTTAAATTCTAACATGTAGCCAAAGTTAAGAATCACTATCTCAGAGTACAGGTATTTTGAAAAAGTTCCCCTGGGTCAACAGTGAATTCACTGCTTCACTGCATAACACAGACAGGACGGCCCAGCAGTTTGAGGGAGAGAGGCGGGCAGGGGCAGAAGTGTTTACCTGTTTGGGGAACACCAGAGCCGGCTGCCCTTGGCTGAGCTCCACTCGGCATTGCATGGTGGGAACTTCTGCTTCTCTTTCAGTTCCTCTTGACGGGCCTCCAAGCCTTTGGTGATCATGGCTTCTACCCGGGTCAGTTCTGGGGTAGGCAGCCCATCCTCTCCGTAGAACCTTCCTATCACCCGTCCTGCGGTGACAGGAAAGCTGACGTCAGAGCAACAGTGAGAGAACAGATGCTTAGCGTCTGAAGCGGTTGTAGTAAAGCTCAGGTTCCGGGGTTGCTGACTTCGGGGCTCTACAGGAGCCTGCTGGTGCTGACTTAGCAAGAACTCGTACTGGAGGGACAAGACTCCAGAGAGAAGCAGCCCTGTTCTAGTGCAGAGTCCTCCAGCACGGAAATCATAAAATCTTTCTCACCTGTAGAATCAGTTCCCTGAGAGGGGAACCATGTGCGATTCATTGATGGTGCTCCACAGTGCTTGGGGCACACAGTAGGTGCTCAATAAGTGTTTGACGAATGAATGGCTTATTGGGTAACATTTTCGTGGCTCAATTCCTCCCAAGATGACTTATTTTGTCTAATATTAACTATAAATAGGTCACTTATTGAGCGTTGACTCAGTGTCAGGTGCTACGCTAGCACTTTACCAATATTTTGTTAATCCTCCGAGGGAGAAATCACTGCTCCCGTACATTCACAGGAGAGAGCCTGGAGATTAATAACTCGGGGAAATCTACAGAGCTGCTAAGTGGGTCTGGCCCCAAGCTCATGCTCTCCACCACTCTCCTCTGGCTCAGTCCTTCGGTGGACACACTGAGTGGCAACCGGGTTTAGTTTAAAATCGCTGTCAGAGTTTGTAAAGGTCTAAGATGTGGCAGCAGCCTGCAAGTGGTCAGCAAGCCTACAGGCCAGAGCCAAAAACAGATCAGTGCACCTTAGGTGCGGGGACTTTCATCTCCAAGTCCCGAGGGCACATGGCCCTCCCAGGCAGCACCTGGCCCAGGGCAAAAGAAGCAGCAGCAGTCACTTCCAGGTTTGATCAAGTGGTGGAGGCAGCAGTGCACACCCGCCCCAGCTGGTCTGTCCAACCTGCGCAGGCCCCGAGAACCACCTAGCTTAGGTTCCAGGGGCGCTTCCATTCGGTGTGTCTAAGATTCAGTTCATCCTCTCAAGTCCGATGCCCTATGCTGACTTTTCCAGTTCTCTTTACATCACTTGGGTCTGTGGTACCTGGATCAGGAGCCTGGGCTCTCTCAGACTCCTTCACATCCACCTGTACCCATCCCTGTCCACGTCTAGTCCATTAGCAAATCTTGTCAGTCCGACCTTTGAGACACCCTGACTCTGTCCCCTCCTTTCTATTTCCACTGCTGCCACCCTAACCCAAACCATGGATTACAGCAGTTGCCTCCCGATTGGTCTCTACTTCAGCTCGTGCCTTCCTACAGTTCTGTCTCCACAAAGCAGCTCGGGGGGGGGGGGGGGGGGGGCGGTCTTTTAAAAACCTGAATCCTTTTTTTTACCCCGAGGAAGATTAGCCCTGAGCTAACATCTGCCAATCCTCCTCTTTTTTCTGAGGAAGACTGCCCTGAGCTAACCTCCGTGCCCATCTTCCTCTACTTTATATGTGGGACACCTACCACAGCATGGCTTGCCAAGCAGTGCCATGTCCGCACCCAGGATCTGAACCCGTGAACCCCGGGCCGCCCAAGCGGAACATGTGCACTTAACTGCTGCGCCACCGGGCCGGCCCCTAAAAACCTGAATTCTATGATGTCACCTCCATGCCTGGTTTGAACCCTCAATGGCTTCCAAAAGCACATGGATGAAATACACACTTCTTATCAAGGCCTCCAAGATGCTACAGCCATCTGACTTCAGTTTGCTTCTTCAGCTCTTCTGGAGCCACTTCCTCCCTCATTAGGCTCCAGCACTTGGGCTTCCTTTCTATTCCGTGACCATGCTTAGCTGCCGCCACCCCAGCACTCCTGTTCCTTCAGCCTGAAAAACTCTTCTCCCAGATCTCTGTACACTTGGCTCCTGCTCACCTTCCAGGTCTCAGCTTAACTGTCGTCTCCTCCAAGAATCCTCCCTGACCGCCTGCTCGAAGGTGCCGCACACCCCGAAACATGCATCAGATTCGTTTCCTTTTATTCACAGCCCTATCTGGAACTGTCTGATCTCTTTACTTGGTTATGATATATCTCCCCCATCAGTGAGGCCCAGTGCTCAAAACAGCTTAGTACAGAGCATTCATTTTAAATGCTCGTTAGAACAAATGAAGGCCTCAGGGCCCCTGTCCCAAGCCTACAGTCTATGAGTTGGCCTGCACAAAACTTTCTCCTATAGAGGGTCCCTGTATGCATGGTGACAAGCCTTTCTTGCTGGGTTGTAGACGTGAGACCAAAGAGAGGGCAGTAGTGGTACAGGCAACAGAGAAAGAGTTGCAGAAGCTGTGTGGTGAGAATGGTGGTCAGCGTTGGCTGGGTCTCCAAGCCAACGCTGTATCCGGAACACTACAAAAGACATCTCTTTTTCCCTTGAGCCCTGGCCATGTGGCTGCCAAGATGGCTTCCTGGTTGTCTTCACTTCAGTGTGTACCCATATAATAAACCTTAATCCTCTGACGTGTCCTGAGGGTCTCTGGCGCCCTGAAAGAAACGAACACAGCCCCCCTCCTCCAGAGTGAGCTAACAGGGCAGGAACTGCGCTCGACTCACCCCTGGCTCCTTGAGGACCAGACGGTAGCTTCCCCATAGTACACACAGTAGTTCCCCTTTATCTATGGTTTTTCTTTCCGTGGTTTCAGTTACTTGTGGCCAACCACACTCTGAAAATACTACATGGAAAATTCCAGAAATAAACCATTCATAAGTTGTAAATTGCGTGCTGTTCTGAGTAGTGTGATGAAACCTCACACTGTCTCACTCCATCCCACCCCTGATGTGAATCACCCCTTTGTCCACTGTATCCACGCTGTACACGCTACCTGCCTGTTAGTCACTTAGGAGGCGTCGGTTAGCATGATCGACTGTTGGGTATCGCAGCGCTTGTGTTCAAGTAACCTTAATTTTACTTAATAATGGCCCCAAAGTACAAGAGTAGGGAGGCTAGCAATTCAGATATGCCAAAGAGAAGCCATAAAATGCTTCCTTTAAGTGAAAAGGTAAAAGTTCTAGACTTAATAAGGAAAGAAAAAAAATCGTATGCTGAGGTTGCTCAGATCGACTGTAGGAACAGATCTATCCATGGAATTGTGAAGAAGGAAAAAGAAATTCATGCTAGTTTTGCTGTCACACTTCAAATATGTATGTATAGGGGAAAATGTAGTATTTATAGGGTTTGGTATTATCCGTGGTTTCAGGCACCCACTGGGGGGTCTTGGAATGCCCCATGGCTAAGGGGGGACTACTGTATTCATATGTATCCTGACTTTAACTAAAATCCCTCTGGAGCATTTCCAACCATTTGCCCCCCGCCCACCCCCAAACACATACATTAGCATTGTTCAAACAAGACCAGTTCACTCATTTCACCCAACACACTAGTTTGCTCCCCAAATATCAGTAAGACATGTTTGGTCTGGCATCCTTTGCCCACTCACAGGACTCCATTCTTATTTTGTGTTGGGTTTTCTTTTCCTTATTAACTCGGTAATGTCTCAACCTCGGTTTGGCAACCTCATGGGAAAAAGAGAGAAGCAAGCCTTCTCAAGGGCAGATGGAGAGAGGTCAGTTCCTTCACTGGCAGTCGTGGTGCTGGTCGCACGAATGACCTGGGGCAGACTAGGTGCCACAGGTTGGAATGACAAGGGCCAACAATGGTGGGTGTAGGGGAGATTGGAAACAGAAAGAACTTTAGATGTTACGAAAAAAGCATTAGCCAGTTGGATGTGGAGGGAACAGAGGAACTAGTAAAAATGCCAAGTTCTTAGAAAAGGTGACACAAGTAGTAATGACAGAAGCAGACATTCAGAGGCATTAGGGGCAGAAAAAGAACTCTTCCAGTTTAGACCTCTTCCAACGGCGAAGGGACACTGATGTTCCTCCGGAAGTTAGCTGTGTCCAAGTGGGGCTCCAGTGAGAGGTCAGGGCTGCAGGAGATGGAAAAGAGGGCCCCAAACATCCCAGTGGGATGCTTAGTGTCTAACATTTCTTTAGGACACCGTTAGGTGTCTTCTCATTTAAAAGGGGAGTTTCCTCACGTCCCACCAGAGCAAGTGCAGTGCCCTACACAACTGGCCTTAACAAAGATTTGATTAGCTAACTTCCACCTGGGAGACAATTCATTCAGGCTAATTCAGGACACAGGCTAATGTTTTTCTCCTTAGAGGACAAAATAAAAGGGTATTTGTCAAAACTGCACACACACTCAGGCTTCAAGCCTTCCTGACTGTTTGCTGAGGCTAGATGCCTGGAACACAGCAAGACAGGGAAGCTGTCCTCCTGGAGCCGGTTGTTCAAGGGTGGCACAGGCAACCACTGGCTCTCGGGTAACAGAGGACAACGTAAATGGCCAGGCAATCCTATCTCAAGATTAAGAGTGAGGGAAACAAGTGTCCCAGCCATTTCCTTCTGGTGCTCACTGCCACACTAACAACCAGAGTTTAAGGTGAAAAACTAATGGGTAGTTTTCAGATTTTAACGTTGAGTCCAATCCCCAAAGAATTCTAGCCCGTTAAAAAAATTGCAAGATAACTACATGAAATCTATGGAATGACCTGTGGAATACCTACCAACGAATTCGTAATTCTTCTCATAGAATGAAAGCCAATTCTGAAGTGTCAGCATCTCAGAAAATGACAAGTCAGATACATCATCCACGAGGCCTGCTGCAGAGTAGTCCCCAGTCACAAACGCTCTGGATGCGTCTCGGCCTGCGGGAGAGATGTTTCCAATAGATTAACTTCTAAACCACCGACACTGTGCCAACTTAAGAATCTATGTTCTGAGAAACATCTCCTGAAAACCCTCACTCCCTGCAAGCATAGCTAATGCCCCCTAATCGGTGACAGATGCTCCTGGATCCTGAACACACATTTTGGCATCGATCACATTCTTTCACTTACTTTCAGCAACATTTCCCACAGCTGACCACGTCCCTTGGCCCCCATGACACTCCACTCTTGGTTTTCCTCCTACCTCTGATTGTTCATTTTCTGTCAGCCTCAGGGATCAGTTCTTGTCCACCTTCTCTGGTCCATCCACACCCTCCACTTGACAACCTTATCCACTCCTGTGGTTTCAAATACTACCTTCATGCTAAAGACGGCCAAATTGTATCTTTAGCTCAGACTTCTCTTGAGCTCCAGACCTGTATATCCAATTGTCTACTCAACATCACTTAAATGTTTTACAGATATCACAAGTTCAAAATGTCCAGCTGAACTAATGGTCACCAGTACCCCCAGCCCCAAGAAACCTGCATCTGTTCCAGTATTCCCTGTCTCAGTAAGCATCAACCAGTTGCTCAATCCAGAAATGCAGTCCTGGATGCCTCCTTCATCCCTCGCATCCAATCAGTCCCGAAGTCCTACAATTTCTACCTAAATAGTTTTTGTGTCAGTCTACCCTTCTCCATCTACCACTAAGCAAGCTCAAGCTGCCATCATCTCTCATCTGCACTATGACAGTAAACCCATAGGAGGTCTCCCTACATTCACTCTTTCCCCACTCATCTATTTTCCATATAACACTTAGACTGATAGTTTAACACAAATTGATCATGTCATTCCCTTGCTTAAATATCAGTGGCTTCCTTTTGCCCTATGATAATGTCCAAATTCCCTAACATGCCATTCAGGGCCCTGCACCAGCCACCACCAAGCTCGCCTTGCCACTGTGCTTCCTTCCTTTCCCCCTTCCTCCCCTACTACGTTAGGACCTCTGGTAATACCAATATGTTTTCCGTTTGACACCTGTTACAAAAATAATTCATTGTTTATGTGATAACTAATGTCTATCTTTTCTACTAGTCTGCAAGTTTCATCAGGAAAGAGAACACATCAAACTCCTTTAGTATTGATTTCCCAGTGTCTGGTGGTGCCTGATATTTAGTAAATTCTCAATAAACATCAACTGAATGAAACCCATATATTTACAATTACAATACATATATTTACAATTACAATTACAGTAAGGGGTGCCAAGACAATTCAGTGAGGGAAAGAATAGTCTTCAACACTGGTGCTTGGACAACTGAATAGCCACATGGAAAAGAACGAAACTGGACCCCTACCTCACACCATAGATAAAATTAACTCAAAATAGATCAATGACCTGAATGTATGAGCTAAAACTATAAAACTCTTAGAAGAAAACATAGGTATAATCTTAGTGACCTTGAATTAGGCAGTAGTTTCTGAGGACACCAAAATCACAAGCAACCAAAAAAAAAATTGGACTTGATCAAAATTTTAAGATTTTGTGCATTAACGATCACTATCAAGAAAGTGGAAAGAGCCTACAGAATAGGAGAAAAATATTTGCAAATCATATATCTGATCAGGGTCTAGTATACAGAATATATAAAGAACTCTCACAACTCAACAATAAAAAGACAAACAACCCAACTGAAAAATGGACAAAGGATTTGAATAGACATTTCTCCAAGGAGGGTATACAAATGGTCAACAAGCTCATGAAAAGATGCTCGACATCATTAGTTATTAGAGAAATGCAAATAATCAAAACTACAATGAGCCACCACTTCAAACCCACTGAAATAGCTGTAATCAAAAAGACACACACAAGGGCCGGCCCCATGGCTGAGTGGTTAAGTTCACGTGCTTCAGTGGCCCAGGGTTTCATGGGTTCAGATCCTGGGTACGGACATGGCACCGTTTGTCAGGCCATGCTGAGGCGGCGTCCCACATAGCACACCAGAGGTGCTCACAACTAGAATATACAACTATGTACTGGGGGGCTTTGGGGAGAAGAAGAAGAAGAAGAAGAAGAAGAAGAAGAAGAAGAAAAAAGATCGGCAACAGATGTTAGCTCAGGTGCCAATCTTAAAAACACACACACACAAAGACAATAAGAAGTTTGGTGAGGATGTGGAGAAATTGGAACTCTAATACATTAATGATGGGGAAGTACAACGGTGCAGCCACTTTAGAAAACAATTTGGCAGTTTCTCAAAAAGTTAAACACAGAGTTATCATATGACCCAGCAATTCCATTAAGTGTATACCCAAGAGAACTGAAAACATATGTCCACACAAAAACTTGTACACAAATGTTCACGGTAGCATTATTCATAATAGGGAAAAAGTGGAAACAAGCCAAATGTCCAACAAATGATGAATAAACAAAATGTGGTTATCTATACAATAAAATATTACTTGGCCATAAAAAGGAATGGAGTAGTGATATATGCCCGTAGACCATGGATGAACCTTGAAAACGTTATGCTAAGTGAAAGAAGCCGGACACAAACAGCCACATGTAAGATTCCATTTATATGAAATGGCCAGGATAGGCAAATCTTTAAAGATAGAAAGTAGATAGTGGTTGCCAGGGGCGGGGGAGAGGAAAGAATGGGGAGTGATGCTAATGGATATGGGGTTTCTTTTTGGTTTGATAAAAATGTTCTAGAATTAGATAATGATGTTTGCACAAATTTCTGATTATATTAAAAACCACTGAATTGTACACTTTAAAAGGGTGGATTTTATATTATGTGAATTATATCTTAATAAAAAATAATAAAAACATTGACTGAATGAACGAATGAATAAATGAACATATCTGCTTCCCTGTGTGGGCGGTGGGGCGCATATTATAATCTGAGTCCTCAGCACCTGGCACAAGGCAGGCTACATGGGAGTGGTCAAGAAATGGATGTTGAATGAATATTGGGCACAAAGGAACAGACAGTAGAGCAGATTGTGAAAGAAAAATCACATCAGAAATGGAGTTTATGCACATACTTGTGCATAAAACTGACAGCTGCATCAGGGTGTGGCAGGACAGCGCACCAAAAAGTGCCCTCACCTGGCAGGTAAATAAAACCCTTGATGCCAGTCCCAGCTGCGTTGCTCACTGACTGTGTAGCCCTGGGTAAGTCCCTTCTCCTGCTGGACTGTTTGAGGAGCCCGGCAACACCGACTGAACTTAATTCCTTCTCTGCCTATGCTTCTATTTCTGAAGTTCTCCCTAGAGACAGGGAAGTCACTTGAGGCAGCTTTCCGATTCCCCTCATCAGTGCAAAATGCTTATTTAATATCAGCCCAGTCACTACTCTTAAGCTTGCTTGGCATTTGTTTTTTCTTTTTTAATCTGAGGCTTGGTCGTTCCTCTGGGCTGGTAAGGCAACATCTCTAAAAGTAACCGGCTCGTGGTCCCGGTCCAAGTCCTGTCAGTACTTAGTTGTGAGGGCTTTAGGCCAAGCATATCCAGCAGTCCCCTCAGTTGTAAAATAAGGACAGCAGAGCAAACGTCACTTGACAAATGTTGAGTCCTAACCTACGCACAGCTTTGTTCTAAGTACTGAAGGACTGTAAAAGTGAACAGAGCCCTTCCCTGCGCTCTAGCCTCCTCTTTTTAAAGGAAGGCAGACAAATGCAACCGTACTAGAAGTAAGAACCACTACTTTTAGGGGAAACTTGCTGTGTGTGCGGGGGGGAGGGTGACTTCGGATGGGGACATATTCAAGAGTTGATTGGAATCAGAAGAACACTGAGGGGAGGGAGAGGGTCTCATTCATCTCTGTGCCCCGAGACCCATGCAGTCTGGCACAAGCAGGTATCGGGGGCTTCTCCTGGTGGGCGATGGGTAATTATCAACAGAGGCAGGAGACGTGTTTCTCGAACCTAAGTCACGAAAAGCGGTGGGGAACGACAGGGAGGGTAGAGGCCGCTAAGAGTTGGCCTTAGTCTGCCCAAGTCAAACAGACCAGAAGGATGGTGCAGCTGAGCCTGGCCCCCAGACTACTCTGATGAATGTGGGGAGGAAAAAAACAGATGAATGAATGATGAATGAATGAACCAACGACCCGCAGGCGGCTACAGGCCCGCGTCGGAGCTGGAAGAGGAGTGAGCCGCCTCACTGATACCTGCGAAGCCGCTATAGTGGGCCCCAGGTTCGTAGTGCCTCCGGCCAGAGGACACATCGTAGACGCGGCCGAGCAACGCCAAGTAGAGGCCCGGGTCCCCAGGGCCGCCGCGGTAGCGGGCCAGCTCCTCCGGGATGAAAAGGCGAAGGCCAGCGCGGGGACTCCACCAGCCCATCAGCCGCGCTGCCATCACCGCCGCCGCCGCCACGGCCAGGCCCAGCAGGAGCCCACGCCCGCCGAGCCTCAGCATCGATCCAGCCGCAGCCCTCCGCTCTTCCGAAGTTGCCGCCTCTCTATCCATAACTAACACGGCGGAAACGCAGCCGTGACGTCACCATCGCGACGCCTATGTACTCCTGTCACTAAGGGGACATCAGAGGATTGAAAGGAAAAAGTCTTGGTGAAAAGTTCACTCCCTGGCGCCGACTCGTCCTCCTACTTTTTCAGCATAGCTATTGAACATGGAGGGACGCCGCGAAAATGAACAGCGAAAGGCCTCCTTGGATTGCAGTTCGTCCGCCCCCAACAAAGATGGTGGCAAAGGAGGCTGCGGGATGATGCAGACGTCATGACAGACGCGCCCTCTTGGAAATCAAGGCTCCACCCTTTGCTGAGGGTGTCCTCGGCTAGCTCTCACGACAGCTGGTAGAGTCCGCTTGACGGCGTCTTTGCGACAGCAGTCCTCACTTGACGGCGAGGAAGCCGGAAGCCACAGCCGCCGCCGTCGTCCCCTCCCAGTCCCCGCCCGCCGGGTGCAGTGGGAGGTTGACAGGTCGAGGCGGGGAGGCGGCGGCGGCGGCTGCAGAGCCGGGCGCCCGAGACGGAGACCCCATGGGGAACGCTTCGAGTCACAGCAGTGAAGACGAAGCGGGAGCCGCCGGGGGTGAGGGCTGGGGCCCGCACCAGGACTGGGTCGCGGATTCGGGCACGATTCCCGGCCCGGGCCCTGCGGCCCCGGCGCTGCCGCCCGCCGCGGCGCTGCTGGAGCCAGCCCGGCTGCGAGAGGCGGCGGCTGCGCTGCGGCCCGCTCCGCCCTTCGAGTCTCTGGTGTCTAGGCACCACGGCGCTCTGTTGCGCTGGCTGGAAGAGCGGCTGGGCCGCGGCGAAGAGTCCGTCACCCTGGATCAGTTCCGGGAGCTGCTGGAGGCTCGCGGCGCTGGCTGCTCGGGCGAGCAGTTCGAGGAGGTCAGAGCTGGCTGGCGACGGCGGGGGCAGGGCGGTCCCCCCCAAGGGCGTGAAGGGGTGGGCGGTGTCTTTGGAGAGGCCGGGCAGGAACCCATAGGATCCGCAGGTTCTAAGAATGGGAGCATGGGGTGCCGGGACCCACATGGGACGCTTCCAGCCTGTTCACTCCGGGAGATGGCTACGAATCTCTCTAATCGTTACTAGAGGTGTGGAAAGCCTAGAGTAGGCCGTCCTTGCTGTGAAGAACTGGACAAGCCCAGATGCCTTTGCTTGTTGTAGTACAGACATTTGTGCCCTTGCCTGACGCTGGATCGCCTGCTCTCTGGAGCTTCCTGATCAGGCTCCAGAACAGTTTAAGGGAAAAGGGATGTAGCAATCAAGGGAGTGGCAGTGAAAACCATTCTGTTTTACCGACAAGTGGCTTTTTGCACAGCACCTTCTGAATCCAGTGTGGGAGCCTGACAAATGTGGGAGGAGAATAACATATACTGGAAAAACTCATATTCTAAAGGCCATTCTCGTCCTGCAAAAATTTGCTTTTCCAAAATACACGTTTGTTTTTAGATCCTTGAAGAACCATATTTTAGACTTACTTAAACCTCCATAGAACTGATAGGCAAGTACCAGGTTTCCTGTGAATACTTGTAATTATATAGTCTTTGGCATAATCACTAATGTCATCTCTATTAAATCAGTAGCAGCAAATTGATATGGTAACAAAATGTTTTCCTTGGAAGGGATCTTAGGAATTATCTGTACTGAATATTTTAAGAGTTAAGAAGAGAACAGATCCAGGGTCACCCAGTGAGTCATTGGCAGAACTGAGACTGTCATTCAGATCTCTTAATATTTGTTTGTCTTATGTCCCACTCTCTCCTTCCTGAGACCCTATTTCATTAACGCCACAATGTTATAAGAAACAGGTGCTTAATTTGTGGAAATGAGTAAGCCATGTAGAATCTTTAGTGTCAATGAAGGGTGAATACATAAAGCAGTGAAGTGACAGTACCTATAATGCCGTTAAAAAGTGATGTGCACTCTAAAACCAGAGGCTTCTAAAATATTTTAAGAATGTTTTCCTGTACTTGGCCAGAATCCAAATAATGTGGTTTATTTGGTTCTTATATTTTCCTTTAAACAAATACCTTTAAGTCACCTCAGCTGTTGAAAACAATGATCATATTAGTTAGTGATGGGTCTCGATTCTTTTTTTTTTTAATTTTAAGAGAACACATACTACTTTCCACTCTAGTCCTAGGAGTATTGTGAGAAAATGAAGCAGTGCAGAGAGCGTTCTGCAGATCTGCTGAAGGAGTTGACACATTTTGGAATTGTCCAGAAGAGAATGGAGAGAAACAGTATTTACATTGTGAGAGTGTCTGACAGGAATAGAGCTACAGGTGGAGTTTAGTGGAGTCCTCTAATGTGAGATCAGGAAGTCCTCAAGGTGTGGTCCAGAAATCACTCAAGGGCTATGACGTTATTCATTCATTCATTAAGCAAATATTTGATGGGCCTATACTGAGTGCCAAGCACTTGGATGACTTGCTCCTGAAGAGTATGTGGTACTGAAAGAGACTCACGTTAACCCGGCAATTATCGGTGTGGTGAGTATTATCCAAGGGAAAGCGTAAGGAAAAAAATAGCAGGAGTATTTAACCTCATCCGGGAAGTGGAAGAAGACTGGCCTGAGAAGTAACATTCAGATTTGAAGGATGCAAGCACACAAAGAGCAGGAGGAGTTAGTGTTTCACGCAGAGGGCATCGCATGCACAAGTCCAGAGTCCAGAGAATGGAGAATCTGGAAGGATGGTATGATGTATTAGGGTTAGGCAAAACTGCTTCAAGGGACAGAAAACTCAGTGCATCAATGCTTTACACAATAAAGCTGCTTATGTAAGAGTCCAGGGTTGATATGGCAGTTTCACAGTCATCAGAAATCTGGCTCCATCCATCTTGTGTTGTCATCCTCTGCAGGCACCTTCCACTTGGTGATCCAAATGGCTCCTTCAGCTGTCACTTTTCACTTTCCAACCAGCAGGAGAGGGAAAAGGGAAGGAGAGGGCCACACCTCCTCTCTTAGGGGCATGGCTCACATCCCATTGGCCCAAACCCAGTCACATGGCCACACTTACCTGCAAGGGAGACTGGGAAGGAGCCTTATTTCCTGGCCATTTATTCAGCTAAAAATCAGGATTAGGATTCAATTACTGAGGAAGAGGGGAACAGGAGATTGGGGTACAATGATCAGTCTTTGACTCACATGGCTGGATCATAGAATGCAGGAGGAGGAGAGCAAGGCTAGAGGAGTAGGCAAGGAGCAGATTGTAAGAGTCCTTTGCAGCCTCTTAAATAGGAGTTTGGAAACAGTGGAGTTTTAAGCAAAGTGCCGTGATAGTTGTGAGAACCAGTTGTCAAAGGGCCGCAGGGTGGACCCAAGCAGTTAGGAGGCTATTACGACAGTCTGGTTAAGAGACTGGGTGGCTTGGACTAGGGTGGTGGCAGGTAAAATGGTATGAAGTGGACAATTTTTGAGAGCTGTTTAGGAGGTATAAGAATAAGCAGTTCTTGAGACTTAGGTGTGGGTAGAGGATTAGAAGGGGAAAGGAATCAAGGATGACTCCAGCATTACTGACTGCAGCAATTGGAAAGATGATAGTGCTGTTTATTGGGAAAGGAAGCATCTTCAGGAAGGGAAGACCTGGAGAGGGAAGATGAGTTTGATTTGGCCATGTTGAGTTTAAAGTGTCCATGAGACAGCTAAGTGGAGACATCTCTTAGGTGTTGGGTATATGGGTCTGGAGCTTAGGAGAGAAGACTGCACGAGATATGGAGTTATCTATTTGCACATTGGGGTTTCGTGAGACAATAGCTATATCGTTTCCTCTTATTCTGAGGAGAGTTGTTCTTTTTTCTTTCAGTGACCAAGAGTAAAAAGATTGTGCTCTGTAAGAATTTAAGTCCTTTAGAGGTACTTTATGGACTGTTTAACATAGTTAAATTCGGAGGTCATTCAGCCACTGTAACTAAAGAAATTTATGGGAAGAAAAAGCTGTGAATGGTTGTACCTTCCTTTTGTGAAACAAAAAATCATGGTAGTCACATATGTGGCAAAAATAAGCATTAAGGAGTCATAAGTACAGCAATAAGAACTGGTGATTTGTAAAATGTTCTGAGTTCTTATTTTATTTTTATAAAAATCCCTGGGACAATCTAGAGCTGTGTCACAGGGTATTAAGTATCCAAACACAGAACTCACAAAAGGTGTGCTCGAAAGTCTTCTTTCAGATCTGTATAATTATCTTAATGCACCCTCTACAGCATGTTCAAATATACGGTGTCTGATAACTTAGGCCAGCCACGCGGGGCAGGTCAGTGACAACAGCCACCGGACCGAGGAGGAAGTCGAGGACTCTGCAGGGTTCAGCGACTCACTTAAGTAAGATTGGAAATTAAGTTTTGGCACTAACACTCAAATGTGGGTCTTCTGACTCCAGATCCTGCCCCCTTTTTCCTTTAAGGAACTGATTCTCTTTATTTGTTATTCTTTAGTCTCAAGAATACATAATTAATTCTTTAACTTTTCCCTTCATGCTAAGGGAGGCCTGGCATGGGTAATCCAAATTGGAGGAAAAGCATCATGTATTTTTCTTGAAGCCTGTTTGCCTTTATTAGATTTAGAGCTTGGGTTGCTACTAAAATTTGGTGATCCGCCCCCCCGCCGCCACTGGTTAGCACTGATTAATTAAAGAGAGCAATTCTGACTCAAAGTGAAGCCTTGATAGCCTGATTGGGATAATCTCACAGTGCTTGTCCTGTCTGTAGGTCAGGAGTGATTATGTTAGTAATATCCGAGAAAATAAGTATTAGCCATGCATTTGATTCTGTACTTTACAAATAAGTCTTTGTAAAGTCTAAGTCCTTTGACTTAGATAAATATACATTTCTGTGTCTTAGTTAATTCTACATCTAAGCTTCTGAAAATGCATTGTGGTATTCTAATACAAGTAGAAGGGTTTTTGTGAAATAATAACAAAATTTCTTTATAGTAGCAACTAAAATGGTGAGTTAGTTCCCTTCATTCACTTTAGGAGAGCTAGCAAGCTGTCGTCAGTGTATATTATGTATTATTATAATGCTAAGCGTTTCCAAGTTTCACATGTGCCATCTTTGGGCTCCTGATTTGCATAGCTATCCGTGTCTACCCAGCTGTCTTGCCTTCACGTTCCTGTGAACTTAGTTGCTTGAAGTGGTGTCCTGTAGCAGTTCTTGGGAGTTGTACCATGGACCAGAGTCTGAAAGATTATCATTTTATAGTACAACACACCTTTTCTCATGGTGGGCGTGGTCCACAGAGAAGGACTCTTTGGTTTGCTCACAGGGAGCCACACTGAATTGACTTCTATGTAGAAGAGGAAGAGATTTAAAATTAAATTCTTATTTGACATCAGAATTTAGAGATTAGATATTTGTGCTCCTAATATGCTCTTAATACTGCAGAAAATCAGGTAGACTCTAGGGCAGAAAGAAGTGCTGAACAGAGGATGACGGCAGATGGCTTTAAGGTGGGATTTTATATGGATGGGTCTTATTTGATTAATTTACCAAATTAGCTTTGGTGCCTACTTTATGAAATTCATTGGGCTGTAAACTCTGAGGGAAAGACCTTTTTTATGCATTTATTTATTTTCTTAGCACAGTCCTGGCTCATAGCCGGTGCTCAATTAAGTGTTTTCCCCCATAGTGCCCTCAGTTTGATTTAACAGATTGAACATGGTGCAGTCCTCCTTCTCCAACCTCGTATTTTATATTCAATCTGTAACCTTTTAAGAATAAGATATTTCTTGACGTTGGAGGAAACAAATATAGTTTTAGTGAAAATTAAAAAGGTTCTTAGTCACTGTTAGGTTAGAGGAAATTTGGAGAAGAGTACCTTATTGGGGTTATCAAGTCAAAGTATTAATCCACTAATTTAGAATATCTCTGAGCCCAAGAACTATGCAAATAGAAATATCCAGAAGTAATTCGCTACCCTTTCAAGACCCAACGGTGAGGGACGTATGTCTGCACCAGGAAGATGAAACAGACTGCAGGCGTTGCTTACCCTCAGCTCAGAGCCTGTGGGGCTCCCCCGTGCCTGAGGGACCACGTCTGCATTCCTCTGAATGGGTTGGAGCCCACAGGCTGGCCTGTCCCCCTGTCTGACCTCATCTACCTCTGTCCTCCTGCACGAGCTCTGCACCCTAGCCAGTGGGACACTGCCTTGTCCTGTGTGTGAACCTTGCTTCTCTCAGCTCTTCAAGATTCCCTGCCTTGGCACCATCACCTGATCAGGACCAAGCCTTTCTTGTGGCGTGATTCAGATGGCGTCTGTTTAATGGTGTTTTCAGCCCTACCCTTGAGGCTCTTGTTTCCTGTTCTGTACAGATCGTTTGGCACATAGAGCACATTGTCTGGTCTTTTTCTGCAGCTAGGTTGTGAGGCCCCCCCAGCCACCTGCCTGCACTGCTCCAGCACACAGGAAGCTTTCAGTATGTGATGGCCATTCATGGTGGTGAGGCAGTATAAAAGAGAAAGCTCCTGGGTGAATTGGAGGTTATTTTGGCCCTGTGTGCTTTGCAGGGGGGAGGGGCGAAATTCATGACCCAAGAGAGCTATGGAGGAAAGGTCACAGCTCTGTTTTGTCTTTCCCTAATTTCCAGAATACCACTTCATCATGTGCTGTCTTGCTTTAGAAACTTCGGTGGCTCCCCATTGCCTTCAGAATCAAATGTTAGTCTAACATTTAGGTCTTTATACTTTTCCACTCTTATCTCCCAGTGCTCTTTAGCCAGCCAGGTCCATTCACTCTTTCCCATATATGTGGGAATTTTGTCCTTTTGCTCCCTTTCTCCAGGCTTCAGCCCTTTGCTCTGTTCTAAGCCTCTCCACTTTCAAGGACCACAGAGAAACATTTAACAGTAGCATGGAGTTTGGGAAATGCTTCACCAAACCAAGGCTTGAGAAGCTGGAAGAATTTTCCAGGCAGAGGAAGAAAGGGATATTCCACTTGAAGGGTACAGCATGTGCAAATGTAGTGAGGTGAGAGAGAGCATGGCAAATTTGGGGAATGGTACTTCTTTGGTGCCTAGTCTAGACTCTGAGTTGACTGGGACCTTAGTAACCATTGCAGACAACCTGTCCCCTCCCTTTCCCCATGAAGGCATCCCTTGTGTAACATCCTGGACAGATGTGTAGTTAGCCCGTTAACAGTATCAGTGAGTTGGCTGCTTTATGAGTCTACCCGTTCCTCTGTTCTTTGGACTGAGCTGGAGCCTTGGGCCCTAGAGTCAGCCTGCATGGGCTGTGTGGGCAGATCCTAGTTTCACCCTCCTTGATAGACTTATGTGATCACTCTGTGTCTCAGTTGCCTCACCTATGAAACGAGCGTAATAAGGGTTTCTACCTTATATAGTCGGTATGAGGATTAAATGAATTGGTTCATGTAAAGCATCTAGAACAGTTCCTGCACATGCTTAATGCTCAATAAATGTTGCTATGAGCGGTGGTATTACTTTTCTCTGTTGTTCCAGCTCTGCACTAGGATTGATTGCTCCATCTTTGGTGTGACAGCCCTTTCAGTACTTACACATGGAATATAGATAGTCTTACAGAGGAGTACACTGAGGTTAAATGGATAGGTGACCCTCTCAGCCAACAAGTGGCAGAACAGGGACCAGATCTAGATCTTTTGACTTCTGATGTTTCTTTCCTCCCAAGTTGAACCCACATGCAACTTTACCTATATCAGCCTGGTGCGTTGCGTTCTGCTGGTCTGAGCCCACACTTCTAGTCTGTGATGATTTTGGCACAGTCTTATGTATATACTGTGGTCTTGATCCCAGTAGTAGTTAAGGAGGTTAAACAGGAATGGTCTGAGCCCTGTCCCATGCTGCCCTCAGCCAAGGCAAGTGGGTGGAAATCTGCAGTCAGCCAACTCACTTTTCTGTCTCTTGTCTGTAAGGTGGATCAATAACAGCCTTCTAACTAGATTGGAATACCAGTTCTTTGCAGTTTACTAGGGATAGTCTTGTTCGTGAAACATTTGGATCCTCACGACAACCCATGAAGAAAGTTTGGGCAGGAAGAGGAGTTGAGACTTAGAGAGGCCAAGGGTCTTGTCCCGGGTCTTGTGGAGAGTACGCAGTAAATCTGGCCCCATACTCAAATCCAGATTTCCCTTTAGTCTGTGTGAGATTTTTTTACCTCCACTCGCTGCCTGGCATGGTGTCTGCACTCGGCTGCTGCCTGAATTGCTGCTGTGTGGATGGCAAAGCACACAGCAGGTGTGAGAGGGAGAGACCTGAGTCAGGAGAGGAGGAGGAAGAATACAGCAGATCAGGTTGCTGTCTGCACAGGTGGGTGTTGGCTCCCTGGAAACAGGGGGCTTGCTCTGTTTTTGGAGAGACAAAGGTTGACTTGCTTTACTTTGCACTGTTAGACTAGACCTGGTGCATCCAGTTAAGTTTTGAGCCCCATGTTCCAGAGCAATGAGTTTCAGATTGCCCCTTCAGTGGCTTGGAAATATATTTAGTGAGTGTTAACCTGCATGTTAAAAAATAAAACAGAGTAGAATGGAATAGAAAATATCAGAGTACATTATATCTAATAGGAGAAAGTATTACATTGTCTCCCGAAACTTTTATATCAATTATATGTACACAGAGTCATGATACAAAATGTATTTCTTATAGTGGATTAGCCAATGAAACTTGAGAAGCACTGCTCTGAGGTTTATTGTCAAAGTGGAGGGATCCCGGAGGGGACAACCAGGATGGGAATGAGACTAAAACCATACCAGATAGAGAACTGGTTGAAGGAATGGCGCGTTCAGGGAAGCTCAGAGGACCTGATCACTGTTTTCAGTGGTCTGCGGGCTGTTTGGGGGCAGAGGAGGGGCAGAGGGGGAGCAGAGGTGTTCTGAATGGCCCCACAGGATGGTAACATCAGGGAGGCAGACTTCCATTCATTATGTAGAGAAGAGGGTTGTTGCTGTCAGAACTGGCCAGAAGACTTGAGATTCCCCTCACCAAAGTGTGTCACAGAAACACTGGAGAAGGGGTTCAAGCAGTACAAAGGGATATATTTTAAGAGGTTCGTAGGTCCATTCCAATATGAGAGCTCACGTAGATCTTGGCTGAGCAGCCCCCTCCACCCTTAGTATTCTCCGGTGGCCTCATGCTGCTCTTACTGTAAGACCCGAGCCCCTCAGCCTGGTTAGCCAGGCCCTCTCTGTTCAGACCTCTGTCCATCTCTTCGTCTCTTGCCCCTGCCTCCGTTCCAGCCACACCAAGCATGTCGTAGTCCCCACAATTTGCTGTGTACTCGGTATGTATGCTCACACTCTGTCCCCTTTACCCAGATGGCCTCCCCGTCTTCATATGCTTGCAGATTCCTAGTTATTCATTAAAGCTCAGTTCAAGGTTCATTTTCACAGGGCTCTTTGCCCTGAGCACCCCTCCCACTCCTAGGTTTCTGGCGTCTGGAGTGTCTGTTAGCTCGTGGTTGATGCGTGGGGTCTCAAATCGTACCAGGATTCAAATCCCAGCTCCATCATTTACCAGTACTAACCATGTGGCCTTGAACAACATACTTAAGCTCTCTGTCCCTCACTAGTAAAGGGGTAGTATCGACCTTTAGGGTTGTTGTGGGAAATATGAGTTGATCCAGGTGAGGCGCTTAGAATTCTGCCTGGTACCTGGTAAATGGTCGGGGAATATTAGCTGTTATAGTTGTTCGTGCTGTTACTTCTGCTATACTTATTACATTGCTGCTGTTGGTGTACAGATTTGTCTTCTCCTAGGCTGTGAGGATTTTGGAGGGCAAGGACTATGCCCTGCTCACCTTAATGTGCACAGAGCCAAGCCCGGGATCAGGTCTGTAATGGCTGCTATCAGTTAGTGTGGAATGAGTACATGAGTAGATTAGGTTCTGTGAAGTCCCATGAAACAAACTAGATGTTAAGTGTTAGATTTTAAAACCTGTGCATTTCTTTAAGTACAATTTCTGAGTGTTAGGAAATTACGTATTTATTTGGTGAAGCTGTTAGCAACACTGTTCTGGTTTTCTTTCTCACCCAAAATGTCTTTGTTTTTGTTTGTTTGAAAATTCCTTTTATCGTATTCATTGACTATTGACAGATCAACAGAGTCTGTTAGAAATAGCAAAAATGTCCCTATTTTTATAGCCTTGCTCATATAGAATTTTTATCAGCAGTAAGCAGCGGGAGTTGAGTGGGAGGCTGGCAACCAGCAGCACTCGAGCTGCAGGTAGCACTTGAAGGGCAGAAGTTTTGGTGGAAGTGGGGCTTGAGTGCTACCTGGGGATTTAGAGAGGGCGAGTCTCAGTTTTAAGGTTGATACTGAGTTAACGTGGGCAAAAGGCATTGAGAGCACGTTTTGTAGATGGAGGAAAGAGATGGGGCTAAGAGAGAGGTTTGCAGCACTTGGTCTGCAGACTGCAAGGAACCCGAGGGGTTATCTCATAAAACGAAGGAGAAGGGAGTCCTGGTGAAGAACATGAGCTCTGGAGACCTGGATTCAAATTCTAGCTGTGGAACCTCGGGCAAGTTGTCTGAACTCTCTGTACAACTATAACATGGGGAGGTTAGTAGTAAGTCCTGTTACTCTTATGAGGAATAAATGATATTATGCACAGTGCTTGGAATTTAACAAGTGCTCGTAATTCAGAGCTTCCCAAACTGTATGTTACTGCCAACTGAATGGGTTACAGCTGCATTAATTCCCTCAGACTTTGAGTCATACAAATATTATTTTCTCACTATGCCATAATGTGAAAAAGTTGGGAAGTAGCTGTGATCTGGTACGGTAGTGTTCACACTGTGGGGCCTCAGGGCAGACAGAGGCTGTGCTTCTTTTCCACCTCCCTGCTCACCCATTGGTTCCACTTTTTGTATTAGGGTTGTGCTTCTAATTTTAAAAAATTAATATTTAAAAATTCCCAGGGCTGGCCCCGTGGCCGAGTGGTTAAGTTCGCACGCTCTGCTGCAGGCAGCCCAGTGTTTCCTTGGTTCAAATCCTGGGCGCGGACATGGCACTGCTCATCAGACCACGCTGAGGCAGCGTCCCACATGCCACAACTAGAAGGACCCACAACGAAGAATATACAGCTATGTACCAGGGGGCTTTGGGGAGAAAAAGGAAAAATAAAATCTTTTAAAAAAAAAAATAAATAAATAAAAATTCCCCTTTATTATTGCAAAAGCAACATATATAGATTGCCATAATACCACTGTTAACATCTTGATATTTATTCTTTCAGGTCTCTTTTTATGCATATTATATATCTTATTATATATGCATATATTAAAAATATATCTATGTAGTTTTTTTTGTACCAAGATGGAAAGTGCAAATTTGCCTTTTTTTCAAACTAGCATGAGATCATTCTCTAATATTCTTTTGTAGCCTACTTTTTTTAGTTAATGGTCTTCACTTTTCCGTGTCAGTTCATTTCTGTTTAATCTAATCCCCGGTCCGTGTTCAGATGTATCCAGTTGTCCCAGAAATCTCATTTTTTGGCTGATATATCCAGTGTGTGTAAAAGTTTATTTAGTAAGAGGAAGTATTCTACTGCTTTAAAGAAACATTTTAAAACTACTTATCCAGTCCATCTCATGCTTGACGTAGGTACTCTTTAAAATTTTGTTTTTTCTTTTTATCCCTCACACAGTGTAGAGTCCGTGAGACTTGCACGAAAGCAACGGTCCCCTGCTCTCCTACTCCAGTGTCTCGCTCCCCGAGAATAATCCCTCTTCAACTCTGCTTCTTTAGTATTTGCCTCTGTATCACCACATAACGTGTTTATATTACTTCTTCTTCTTCTTTTTTTCTTGATGAAGATTAGCCCTAAACTAACATCCTTGCCATTCTTCCTCTGTTTTATATGTGGGTCACCACCAAAACATGGCTGACAAGTGGTGTAAGTCTGCTCCTGAACCCACAAACCCGGGCCGCTGAAGTGAAGTGCACTGAACTTAACCACTAGGCTACGGGGCCGGCCCCTATGTTACTCCTTTATCAGTTTTCAGTTTTAGGCTTTATCCATCTTATTCCCACCATAGAAGATGAGTCTTTAGTTGTCTTTCACCTTCCTGTCCTTGCCTAAACCTGCACATCTTCTGTCCTCCCAGTGGACTTGTTTCAATTTTGTTTAATTGTTCTTGATGTTTATGTCACTATGATTATGTAAATTCTATATGTAACTGAGTTGTGTAGTATTCCATGATTACTTTTCCTTTGTCAAACATCTTTTTATTTTCTCTGGATTAACAATTGAATTGGTACCCTTCTTTTGCTTAATTTTTGTCTTTTATCATTAATTTAATCTCAGATTTTCTGCCAGTTGTCTAAATCTCTTCTAACACAAGCATTCGATATGTTCAAACACCTGGTGTTCTCTCAGTTTCATCTTCTCTAAGTTCTGTTTCCCAGAGCCTTCTGACCTACTTGACTCTGGACTTAGTGTTCTCTACGTCTGCTGTGCAGGTGTTGTCTTGGAATCTCCGTCGTCCTGGGGATTCATTTTCTGTCTTGGTCAGATCCTGTTCTTCCTCTTTCTGGCGTATTTCTTAATTCTGGTAGCCAAATCTTCTAGTAGCTTTTTGAATAAGGGAGCGTTAAGTAGTTCATTTTTTGAGAACTTTGCATGTATAAGAATGTCTTTATTTTACTCTTTCACACTTGCTGGTATTTTGGCTGATCGTTGACTTCTGGGTTAGAAAGAGCCCCCCCAGAATGTTGAAGGACTGCTCCCACTGCTTTCTGGCTTCCAGTGTTACTGCTGAGTCGGTCCCATTCTGATTCTTGACCTCTTACATGGAAACTGTCGTCTCCCTGGAGTTAGAAATTTCTCTTTCCTCTCAATGTTGTGAAATTTCATTAGGATGTGCTTTTATCCATTGTGTAGAGTATTCAGCCTCTTCATTATCAAAACTCATGTCCTTCAGTTTGGGGAAATTATCTTGAATCGTAATGATTGTGATTTTTCTCCCCTCTATTTTCTGCGTTCCCTTTTTCTGGAACGTATGCTGTTTGGATGTTGGACCTCTTGACCTGGTCTCCTGATTTTCCTTCTCTTTTCTTTCTCAGTTCCCATCATTTTGTACTTTTGCTCTACTTTCTGGGCACTTTAGTCAACTTTATCTTGTGGCCTATTGAGATTTATCTTCCAAAATCTATTGTGATTTTCATTTTGTCATGATATTTTCATTTTCAAGAACTTGTAAAAGTTTTCTGAATTGCCTGTTTTTACTAATAGTGTCCTGTTCTCTCATGATTGCAGTATCCTTTTTTGTTAGATAGTGGTGGTAGTGGCTACACAACTCTGAATATGCTGAAAACCACTGGATTGTACACTGGAAAAGGGTGAATTTTATGTTCTGTGAGTTATATCTCAGTAAAGCTGGTTTTAGAAATATCTTTTAAAATATTTCTCTGAAGATACTAATCATAATCCTTTTGATGTTTTCTTTTCCTTGCATAGTCCTTTCTTTTCTCCAAGTTGCGTTTTTTCCTGTTTCATGTTAAGGCTTTCCTCAAATGTCTGGTGGTCCTGGGCTGTCCACTCATCTCAAAGAGTGGGGCACTAAAAGGTGGATGCTCAGTGCATGCGGCTTGTTGACTGGGGAACCTCACTGTGAGATGAACTGGCTGGGCCCTTTCATTGGGAGCTCTCCAGTGCCAGGATCTCTAGGTCCCTTCTCTTGGGCTTGTTGGGTGCCCCAGAGAAGACTCTTCCAGTCTCTTGCCTGGAGGGTGTGAGACTAGCTGCCAGCATTCTGAGAGCTCTAGGGGAAGGGTGAGTCTTAAACATTTAGTGTGGGGCCGGCCAGGTGGCGTAGTGGTTAAGTTGGTGTGCTCGTCTTCAGCAGCCTGGGGTTTGCTGGTTTGGATCCTGGACATGGACCTATGCACCACTCGTCAAGCCATGCTCTGGCAGCATCCCATGCAGAAGAACTAGAAGGACTTACAACTAGGATATACAACAATGTACTGGGGCTTTGGGAAGAAAAAAAAAATTTAGCATGTAAATCTTAATCCCCTTGTTTTCAGTGTAGCATTCACACTCTCAGCTGTGCCTGGTATTTCCTAGTCCAGAGACTCTTCTCTGTATTACTCTTTCCAGAGAATCACCTTCCCAGGCTTCTGCCAAGATTGGGGAGAAGATCTGGGTATCTGGGTATGGTTTTTTTTTCAATGGAAATTTTTAAACATAAGAAAGTAGGGGCCGGCCCTGTGGCCAAGTGGTTAAGTTCGCGTGCTCTGCTTCGGTGGCCCAGGATTTCGCCAGTTCAAGTCCTGGGCGCGGATATGGCACCACTCATCAGGCCATGCTGAGGTGGCATCCTGCATGCCACAGCTAGAAAGACCCACAACTAAAAATACACAACTATGTACCAGGGGGATTTTGGAGAAAAAGGAAAAATAAAATCTTAATAAAATAAGTAAATAAGAAAATAGAGATAAGAGTAGAAAGAACTCCCATATAACCTACTAGCCAGTTTCAATAATTACTAACTCAAGGTCAGTTTTATTTCAGCTAAACCCCACCTACTATCTCCTCCAAATTGTTTTGAAGCAGATCTTTTTCATCCACAAATATTTCGTTTCACCCATAAATATTTCATTATATGTCTCTAAAAGATAAGAACTCTTTAAAAAAAAATCACACAATCCCACTGTCACCCTCTTCCCCTCAAAAAAAAAAAAAAAGCGAAAATCCCCAATGATTTCTAAGATCAGCATTTATCCAGTGAGTTCTGCGTTTTTTGTTTTTTAATTTTTTTGGTGAGGAAGATTGGTCCTGAGCTAACATCTGTGCCAGTTCTCCTCTATTTTATACATGGGACGCTGCCATAGCATGGCTAACTGCTTTTTAAAATAGTCTTTCCACCAATTACATCCACTCTCAGCAGCACCTATTGCCACTCACTCTTCAGTCTTTTGGAGTCCTGCAGTGTGAAGCAGCTTGCTTCTCAACTTTACCCTGTCCCAGCTTAGGATTCTGCTTTCTTGGGCTGACCAACCTGGTGCTACTCGTTCGTCTGCTTCCCAGCTTCTAGAATTTTGTTGCTGTTGCATCATTTCCTATTCTCTTTGTCCTTGTGCTTTAAAAAAATAAATCCCTTTATGATATTGTCTTAGTGGGGTTTCAGGAGGGAGCAGAGGTGCATGCATTTGTTCAGTATGACTTCTTTGAACACTCCTGATGGCTTGTTGTCCAGCTGTTGCTCTGAAGCCCTGAGGGATGGGGTGAGCATTCCTCAGAGCTTCCTAACCCATCTTTATACCCCGCTGATAACAGACAAGTCCATGTTTATGATGAGCTTTTCCTCTAACTTCTGACCTTAACTTTGACTGCTCCTTCCCATGACAGCCCGTCAGATATTTGAACAGAGGGATTCTGTTACTCCCAGTCATCTTTTCTCTGCACTAGAGATTTCATGGTCCTTCAGCTCTTCCTCACAGGGCAGTTTCTAGTCTTCCCTCCATCATGGTCTCTTTCCTCTAATCTCTTCTATTTTGTTTCCCTTTGTAGCTTCCAAACTAAACTCAGCTTTCCTGATTGAGTCTAATCAGAAAAGAACACAAGGCTATCTTCTCTCCTTTTGAACATGATACTTTGATTAGTGTAGCCTTCGATCCTATTAACTTGTTGGATAATCTTGTCAGCTTGAGTAGAGGCCAGAAGAATGCTGCAGTCCATCTCTCACATGTTGCCTCTGAACTCTGTCCCCCATCCTGCATTTATGTCTATGGTTTTGGACCCAAACTCAGGAATTTGCTATGTTCCTATCAGAGGTCTGTGATGGAAATAGGGGTATTTGTGTCAGTCATGAAACCTCAATGGGACATTTCCATATTTCATGAAGGAGGGAAATAAAGAAAAGGGGCAGGAGTTTTAAGGAAGAGAGAGGATTACTTAGAAAAGAGCATAGAAGTCTCCTAAATTGTTCCGTAGTGAGAGATGTCTGTGAGTTGAGTGTATCGGAGCCACTGATGAGGGAGGGATTGAGACCTGGGGAGAGGAGGCAGTTGCTAAGCAAGGAAAGTCTTGTAGGATGTGAGAGGGAATGGGGTCAGGGACACTGGAGGAGGTAACATAGTGGGTTAGAAAGGAGAAGGGGAGTGCTTTGCACTGCTAATGTGCTTTCACTCGGTTGGGCCCTGTTCAAATGTTACGTCATCCAGGCAGCAGCCTGTGAATTTGGTAATATTTGCTTCATCTTTCAGATCTAGAAGCTGAGGCTTATGGAGATAAAGAAATGTGTGTAAAGTCTCATAGCCAGTAAGTGACAGAGCAGGATTTAAACCAAATCCCATGCTGTACCCAGTTCCCCAGATGCCCACCCTGGGCAGGGAACAAGTTAGATTATGTTTAAAGGTTACTGAAAACAGGACTGAGGAGCAGACAAATCAAGTTAGCTCTTGTATCCAAAGAATGTTTAAAAGGAAAAACCCAGCGAAACCTGAGGGGCTACTCTAAGCCAGTTACTTCTCATTGTAGCGTTTTATTTGGCACTTTGTAACCAGTTGAAAAATTTTGCAGTGGTTGCTTTCTTCTGAAGTTGTTTTGGGGAAGGGGAATTACGAGGGGAGTTAAGTCTCTTGAAGGAGAGATGAGATGAAAAAATTGTGTATACATGTGGTAGTACTTATATGCATGCATTCTGCAAAGCACACTGGGTTACCATATTGAATTTATTTGTTCTTTGAATGATATATATGGGCTCTTCCCGCACACACCCACACAAATCCACTGGTCTTGAGAACTGTAAGAAAAAAGAAAAAATTATTCAAGATTTAGAACAGACCTGATTTTCTTGCATCTCCTGTGTTGTAGGCCTTTGCCCAGTTTGATGCCGAGGGTGATGGTACAGTTGATGCTGAGAACATGTTGGAGGCCCTCAAGAATTCCAGTGGAGCTAACCTCCAGGGGGAGCTGAGCCACATCATCAGACAACTGCAGGCCTGCTCTCTTGTTCCAGGTGAGGCTCTCCTCTGAGTGCTGAAGGCTACATGTCTTCTTCACTCTGTGAGCTGTGAGCTCCCTAAGGGTGGGGCCCTTCTCTTTTATTTCTGCTGTGTCCTCACATTTAGCATATTTTTTGGCACATTGTAGGCAACCAGTGTTTGTTTTTTTTTAGAGAAGTTATCACTCTGAAATTTAAGTAAGGATAAAAATAGATTAAAATTAAGCAATACTTCTTTATTGTACTGACGAAGATACTTTGTCTGTGTTTTTGTATGGTTTCTTTTGGGGGCTCAGAAGATAGAATCAAATAAAATTACCCCCCCCTTTTTTTCCCCAGTGAGAAAACAATTGAGTTTGAAAGGAAAAAACACTTTGCATATCATCCTTTCAGTCTCACTTTATCTTATCTAAGAACTTTTCCTGCTCTGTGCATTTGGTGTCATACAGCCTAGCCTAGAGCCTAGCTAGGGCAGCAGTGGAGGCAAAATAGATTTGATGGATACATAAATGTACGTCTCACTGCCCTTGACCTCTCTGGCTTACTGCTGAGGGTGTATTGAGCTAGACAAGGGTGGTTTCTGTATATTAATGAAAAATGCATATTTCCAGTCTTCTTCAAATTGTCTTTAATTATGTAATTTTTTATAGAACATTATAGGTAGTCTCTACATGTTAACCATTTTCCTACTCATGGCAGTTAAAATTATGCTTTGAATTATGTTTAGCTAACTTATATCTTGACATTTATGTATTACTCCCACTTTTGCATTACCAGCATGTGGCTAGCATCAGGAGCTTTATTGCTTTATTTAACACCTCAAAGAGATGTTTTGGGAGCCTTATTTAGATGTTTTGGGAGGAGAGGAAAGGAGTGGAGACCAGGGAATGTACCAACAGAATACTTAGTGCTCTGTTGCCCTGGGTAACTGTGGGGAGAGGCAGAGATGAGGTTAGAAGCATCCGGGGTCCAGATCCCAAGGCACTTGCAGAGCAGGGTTGTGACTTAGGACTTTCTACTCAAAATTTTCTATCAACAGCCAACCTAAAAGAATTGTTTTATCACAGTCTTAGGATGAACCTTGGTAAACTGAGTGGGATTTTAGTTTCCTAGTCCCTTTTTCTAACCCAGACTGAAACTTGTTCCTTTTGTATCTCATTGTATGGGTGCTTAGTGTTTCAAGAGAAACAGCCCCTTTACTAAATTCATTGCTTCTTTCAGCACGTGGAAAACATTTTCCCATTCCAAGAATCAGTCTGGTTTTTCACATGTTTTGTGAGCAAATCAGTGCAGCATCAGCAGTGTTATAACGTGAGGTTTGGGTATGACAGCAGGAGTCTGCTAAGAGAAGAGAAACTAAACGGAGGGCAAGGGGTGGCAGAGACTTTTGAGTCTTGGGAAATCAAACTGGTGTCTCCAGGGTTTGTGTAGGGGCATAGTTAAAATGGGCTGCTTTAGTGCAAAATTTCTCCTCAGCCTCATGTTTTTTCTTAAAAATTAATGCAAAGTTGGGGCTGGCCCCGTGGCCGAGTGGTTAAGTCCGTGTGCTCCGCTGCAGGCGGCCCGGTGTTTCGTTGGTTCGAATCCTGGGCACGGACATGGCACTGCTCATCAAACCACGCTGAGGCAGCATCCCACATGCTACAACTAGAAGGACCCACAACAAAGAATATACAACTATGTACTGGGGGGCTTTGGGGAGAAAAAGGAAAAAATAAAATCTTTAAAAAAAAAAAATTAATGCAAAGTTTCATTCTGCTCTAATGTAATCTCTTTGGTTTACATTTACAAACAATTTCTCCTGTGGACTTCTGGAGTCTTGCTCTAGGTGCTGCTTTCATGGGTGTGTTCCGTTTGTGAAAGTTGGTCAAGTGATACAATTATAATATATGTACTTTTTGTTATGTATGTTATGACTCATTAGAAAGTAAAAACAAACAAAAAAAATTCCCCCCAAATCTACAAGTGTATCTGAGCCCCAGGAAAAGCTGCTATGTTTAGCCTCTTCACTTAACCCTGGGAGTCCTCTGGGCTATGGGCACCTCAGTTCAAGGCATATTATTGTAGGTTATGAGGAGCCGTGAAAGGACTTTAAACAGGGGTGGACGTGGTCTGTTTTGTGTTTTTGTAGGATTACTCAGGTTAATACCAGACAAAGGTAGCCAGGGGAGCCACTTAGGAAGTCTGCGGAGGTGTATGAACAGGAGATGTTGAGGCCAGGGCCTGGGCGGTGGCCAGAGGGGTGGACAGATGGGGCAGACTCCAGAGGAGTCACACTGGAGAGAAAAAGCTGGCATGGTGGAAGGAGCGCTTGGAGGCCGTGCAAGGGGCTGTTTCCGGTCTACGCCTGTTTTGTTACCTTGGTGTGTTGCCTGAGCCTCATTTTCCTCAGTTATAAAACAAGATAGCAGCACCTTTGGTGCTTGTCCTGCACCACCCCCCACTTATAGTGAGGCCCGAATGAGATGACGCATCTGGAAGTATCTCATAAACTGCAGCATGCCATCGGAAACTGTGGTCAGGGTAGTGGTTGTATCATCATTAGCATTGTCTTACATAGTTTAGTATAAAAGCAGTTATGTTTTCACTCTCTAATGCAATGAACTTTATTCCTAGCTCATATTCTTTATGCAAAACTTCTTTAAAAACTTCTAGTTAGTATTTAAGTGCTTATAAATTTTTAAAGCTTGGAGTGAAACAGATAATCGTTATTCTAAGTCTTCCAAAATTCTGTTAAACTAAAATGAAATTAATTTTTAAATTGAGATTACCTCTGCTTTGTATCTTAAAAACTTGTTTAGATTTTTAAATGAGTAAAGCTGAAAATATCAATGAAGATTACTAATGGCTGCTTTTAATTCAGCCAACTTAGATAGGCCACCAGGCAGGGGATGTGGAAACTATTGTGGTGGGTTCCTGAAAACATCAAAAATGGATTTTGTCTGCGTAGGTTTCATAGACATATTTTCAGAGTCCAAGGAGGGCCTGGGTGTTCACTCATCAATGATTCTGCGCTTCCTGCATCGCAATCGGCTCCCTAGCGCAGTCGTCCCCTACCCCATGTTGGACCACTGCAATAACGTGTGCACCATGAGGGCTTCTGTTCTGAAGGAGTCTCTGGATCAACTGGTACTAAAAGAAAAGGGTATGTATATGTGTGTGTGTGTTGGTGGGGGTTCCTGAAAATGCTCTATCATTATTTCTTCCAAACATAGTATTTACTAATAGGATAGGCCAACCCTTCTACCTGCCTTTACTTCTGAAAATATAATAGTGAACAGTTTGTAACCTAAGAATGTGATCTGGGAGGCTGGCGTGGTGGCAAAGTGGTAAGTTCATGCACTCTGCTTTGGTGGCCCCAGGTTCGCGGATTCGGATCTGGGGCATGGACCTATACATCACTCGTCAAACCATGCAGTGGCAGTGTCCCACACAACTGGTTTCTCATCATTCAGATCTTTGCTCAGATATGGCTTCAGGGACGCCTTTCCTTACTACTCTTTCTAATTAACCCCACCACTCCCTACCTCTGGTCTCTATCACCTTTGCAGGTTTAATGGTCTAAATGGCACTTACCGTTATCTGAAGTTATAATGTTATTATTTACTTGCATTTTGTCTGTCTCATTCGACTCATTCTCCTTAGCCCCTAGAACTGTGCCTGCCATGTTAGGTCTTCTATGAGTAGTTGTTGAATGAATGAGGAGGGCCACTACAGACTCACTTAGTGACAGCAAGAGAAGTTGATAAAATGAATTGACCGTTCCGTGGACCATCATAGCATCCAGAAATAGACCCAAGTACCTGTGGGAATGTAGTACCAGATGTAGTCAGCCTACAAATCATGATGGAAAGGTGACTTAGTCAACAAATGGGATTAGGGCCACTAGTTAGCCATTTGAAGAAAAAATAAAACTAGGTTCTTAACCCATTCCATTCACTAAAATAAATTTCAGATGGATCAAAAACTTAAACTGAAAAGAAAACTGTAAGAGTACTAGAAGAAAAGAGTTCCACTTTGTAAAAATCCTGACATAGGAAAACCTGTCTAAGCAAGACATGAAACTCAGAAACTACAAAATAAAAGATTAATAAATTAGACTGTATGCACGTTTAAGGTTCTGTACTGCAAAAAATATCATAAGCACAGCCAAAAGACAAATGACGTTCTAGGGAGCAGAAATACATTTTGTAACGTATTATGACAGATTGCATTTTTAACTGACTCTGACCTTGGGCAGTTACTTAACTCTCTGCACCATAGTTTCCTTATCTCTAAAGTGAATTAATGCATAGAAGCTTGCCTGGCTCACAGTAAAAACTCAGTAAATAGTACCTATTACATGTGTTTATATATACATTATCTAATCTACATAAAATATATAAATTGATAAGCCTTGTGACCCAGTCGAAAATAGATGAGGGTTGGATCAGGTCGTACTCAAAAACACAAGTGACTTACAAACAGGTACTTAAAAAGTCTCACTCATAATTAAAGAAATGTAAATGCAGACCATAAGACACCATTTTCTTCTCTTGGCATCATTTTGCAAATACATAAGTCATTTAATTATTATACTGTAATGAGCTCATGGAGCAATCCTTGGCCAATTTCTGTTTTATTTGGGTTCTTTGGAAGGAGATTTTAAGGAACATTTATTTTTCTAGGGTCAAAGTGCCAAGCATATTTCTGTTAGATACTTTAAATGACTCCTTTTTCTTTTCCTTTGTGGAAGAGATGTTGTATGATTAAAAGTGATTTTCCCCACAGAAAGCCCTGGAGATCTAACTAGAAGCCCAGAGATGGATAAACTCAAGTCAGTAGCAAAGTGCTACGCTTATATAGAAACGTCCTCCAACTCTGCAGACATTGACAAGATGACAAATGGAGAAACGTCTTCCTACTGGCAGTCAGATGGCAGTGCCCGCTCACACTGGATTCGGTGGGTGGTATAATGCCAAGTCTTGAGTGAAAGTCCAAGAAAATTACCTGCTTTCTTTCTCTTATCCCATCAATGTGTTAAAAATAAAGTTATTTTTTAAGATTTCAGAATATTTTCTACTTAACTGCCTAGTGTTTTTCTTGTTGTAAGTGACTATCTGTGAAGGTGCTTTAAGAATCAAGTAAAAAGAATCATAAAATCATGTAACCTGGTTCATATATTCATAAACATGAGTGATTTCTTTACCTGGTATTTTAAGGGAGAAAATAGCATTTGACTAGTCTTTTTAATACTGACTTCAGATCTTTTTCAGTAGTTTCTCAGGAAAATTAGTATCACAAGGGGCAAGTACTTTTCTGATGGCAGATTTGATTTTACTTTTTAAGATCCTTTCTATACATTTAAAAATCTATATGCAACTAAGTTGGCCAGTTTAGAAGAGGAGGAGGGCATGGGATGGTCAGGGAATATGGGGTGGAATTGATGATAGTAAACTGTAATATTTCCACAAGTTCTGAAGCTGCTATCTAAATTTTCACCTGTCCCTTCAGAGAATGGGCTAATTTCAGTTGGTGGAAACAGAACTAATTGTCCTGTTTTCTCACAGAGGATATATGTGACCTTTAACCGTCTAATTTATAGATGAGAAAATGTACTCAGTTCTTTGGATGCAGGTTAGAATTTGCTTCTTGCCAGGTAAAAGGATTTTGTTGGAATGTTCATATTGTACTTTCCTTCCTATGCTAATAACTTAAAAGGAAATATAAGATTAATCTTGAACTGAGAGGAATTTTAGAGGCTTGGCAAGATCATAAGGACTTTGAAACTGATAGCCGGTATCGCAAGTTAGTTGCTTTTAAGAAAATCAGTCTTTGGGTGTATCAAATACCAGATCTTGGAGATGGGGCTTGTGGACCCTGCCAGTTCTCGACTTATATAAACATTTGTAGTTTCTGCTCTCCATGTTTTCCAGTTTAAAAATGAAGCCAGATGTTGTGCTTAGGCACCTGTCCATTGCGGTGGCTGCCGCTGACCAGAGCTACATGCCGCAGCAGGTGACAGTAGCTGTGGGGAGGACTGCCGGCGATCTTCAGGAAATTCGTGATGTGCACATTCCCAGCAATGTCACCGGCTACGTGACACTGCTGGAAAATGCCAACGTCAGTCAGCTCTGTGAGTCAACCAAGATGCTCCTTGCCCTTCTAACTAAGGGGATGGGGAGGGGAGGAAGGAAGTAATATATGTTAGCAGGAAGACCTCTGAAGTGGAGAAGCTGTTGGTTTTTCTTTGGAGATTTGATTTGCTCCTCATGGTACACGTGAAAGTGGTCATTATTTCATCTGTTCAGTGTTTTTAAAAGTTAGAGAAAAGCAGTAAGGGCTTTTTTAATTAAAAATATTTTATTCTTTTCTTATTGGAAAATTAGAAAAATATAGATAAACAAAAATTACTCAAAGTCCTACTACCCAGGGATTGTCACTTTGAACATGTTGATGTGGATCCTTCCAGATCTTTTCTGGTGTTTACATATTTATACGTGTGTGTATGTTTACTCATACACACATATATATACACACACATTTTTTAAAATAAATAATAGGATTGTGTGTATATATTTACATATTTCTATACATATCTTTTTACAAAAATGGTGATATTCTGTATGTGCTCTTTTGTAATTTTTTAACATGTTGTCCTATCATATATTCGTGCTCACTTTTATTCAGTGTTGTAAGAATATGCCTTAATTTTAACCAGCCCATTATTCTTGGGCATTTAGGTTGTTTCCATTTTTATACTATTATAACCTTGCTTCACACATAGCATTTTGGAAATAATCACAATTCTGTGATTTCTTTCCAGGCTTATTTCATTCAGGGAGCCGGAATGCTTCATGTTTTGTCTCATTTCTTCTAATGCTTTCCTGGGCCAAAAGAAGTGTTCTTACTTTGCTCAAAGGAACTGAGGCCTAGGGAGGTAGAGTCTTTGTGTCTCACCCCTAGGCAAAGAAGTAGTTAAGCTTGTGGAGTAGAAGCTTCCTGTCTTATACTGTGGTGATCTTTTCTCTAAGTTGTGTCCTTTTTAACTTCTCACCTCCTCCTCTCCAACCCAAATATGAAATTGTGACAGCTCTTAAAAGTGAGTCATGCCAGTGTCATCTATTTGGACTTAATTATTAAAAATAAAATCTTACAACTCCTATGAGCCAGCTACTATTTTATAACTAAATCCAAATTTCAGAACTCTAGGAAAAATTCTAGAAATTTTCTGACCATATATTTAATTAGGGTTTAAAAAATACTTTCTGTGTAAGTTTTTAAGACTCTAAATTCCTAAGAAACTTTGTAATGTCAAGATTTAAGTCACCCTTAATTTTACACATTATTCTTATGACTTCTTAGATTGGTCAATGCTTTTTTTGACAAGTTTATTATATACTAGCTCCATTGTACACCTTATTTATTTCTAGCACCAAAGTATATCTTCAGAATTTTCTCTTCCAAATGTGAATTACTATTTTGCTTTTAGTTGGGAGCCTAGCACTTGCTGAACTGAAGAAGTTAATCCAATACTGAATTTGTTGTTTGTGCTTGACAGATGTCCAGATTAACATAAAGCGTTGTCTTAGCGATGGATGTGACACTAGGATTCATGGTCTGAGGGCTGTTGGCTTTCAGAGAGTCAAGAAGCCTGGGGTCTCAGTCTCAGATGCTTCTGCAATATGGTATTGGTCTCTGCTCACATCTCTGGTGACGGCTTCCATGGAGACAAATCCCGCCTTCGTGCAGACAGTGCTCCACAATACTCAGTAAGTCACTCTCTCTGCTTTCCAGTCCTATCAGGGTGCACTCATTCTTCTCTAACCCTTTCGAGTGTGTCACTGAGCAGTCTTTGATCATCAGATTCTGTCAACAGCTCAGTTGCAGGTGCCCTGTTGTTTCCTGTTTGTGCCATCAGCTCCAGTCTTATGATGGGGTCACACATGCCATTCCTGTTCCTTATCCATTGGGGAAAAATACTCACATTTATCCAGCACTTTATGTTAGATAAAGCACTTCAGATGCTATATATTATTTACCTACTTATATTGTGAAATGTGCATGTAGAAATTATCCCTATTTTATAGACGAGAAAATTATGACCATCCCTGAGTTGAATGACCAGGGAGTGATGGATCAGTTTGAACCCAGGTCTTTGGACCCCAGATTGAGGACTTTTTTCACTAATAAATGAAATATTTTTGAGGATGCTAAAATAATTTATTTTTAAATGTACACCTTTGAAAATTTTCTTTTAAAAAACTGTTAGGTCAAAAAGGCTCAGTAGTAACATACAAGGTAAAAACAACCAGCTTCAGTAGCTATGAAGTATTAGTATTATATGAAGTATTAGCATTAGTCTTATATGTATTCTATTAGTATTATATGTAATTATATTACTTACACATCCCAGTTATATAATACACTGATAACATTGTAGGCTATCAAAATATCAGACAAAAAAAAGATTGCTAATATTTGATTCTCTGAATGTCTTTTGAGATTTTTTATTGCTCTTAAACAAAACTTTTCAGCAAATATTGCTGCTGGCAGTGCTGGGTCTGAAGGGTAATATTTGACCATACTCCTTTCTTCCTTCCTGTTTTAAAATGTTTTTAAAAAACATTTCCAACCTAGAAGAACATTGCAAATATAATACAAAGAACTTTTATTTCTTCCTGAGTCATTTGGAAGTAATTTGCCAGCCTGTTGCCTCAGTGTCCCTGAATGACTTTAGTGTGTGTTTCCTAAACAGGAACATTCCGCTACAACCATCAAAATCAGGAAGTTAACATCACTATACATTCCTGCCATCTAATCCTCAGATCCCATTCAAGTTTTCAAGCTGTCCCAGTAATGTGCTTTATAGTAAAAGGATCCAGTCCAGAAACATACTTTGCATTTCAATATCATGTCTCTTTAGTTTCCTTCAATATGGAAAAATTGCTCAGTCTCCCTTGACTTTTATGACTTTGACACTTGAAAATGATAGGTCAGTTATTTTGAAGCATGTTCTTTAGTTTTGGTTTATCTCATGTTTCATCGTGATTAAATTTAGATGTTGTATCTTTAGCAGGAATATCATAGAAGTGATGATATGTTCTCATTGTGTCCCATCATGTGGCACACAACTTCAGATTGCCCTGTTACTAATGCTGGGTGGTGTTAACTTTGACCCCTTGATAAAAGTAGTGTCTGCCAGACTTCTCCACTTGTAAGAGAGTTCTTTTTCCCTTTGTGGTTAATAAGTATTTTGTAAGGAAGTACTTGAGACTATGTGAATATCCCATTCCTCATCAAACTTTATATTAGTATGGACTCATGGATTCCTATTTTATTTACTGGGTTATAATCCATCACAGTGTTGATGTTCGGATTGTCCCAGATTTGACCAATGGGAATCCCTTGAGTCTGGTTCATGTGTCCTTTTAACATGTCCTCATCATTCTTGGAACACTTCCTTCCTTTCTAGAAGAACAAGATATTCCAGGCTTGCCTTAAATGCTCCTTACCTTAATCCTGGAGTCAGCCATTTTTCTAAGGTGTCTTGGTCCCTTTTAGTAGAAAATGGTATTTAGAAACTAAACTCAGTGCTTTGGGAGTGTTGCTTCTCTCAGACACTCGCAGTGGACACAGCTAGGAAATAGATGTTTGTATGTAAATAATACACATGTGTATACGTGCACACGTTTACACCTTTTTTTATTTCTATTTCTGTAATACTGAAAACTCTGAGTTTACACCAATACTTCCAATACTAATCCAGCACTACAGTGTTCATTTTAGTTTTCTCGCTTTCTGTATTTGTAACTCCTTTCTCTGACAGTGAGAAACCGACCTCCCATCATCCCTAATATGTTTACTTATTTAATCAACCCCCTCTGTGTAACCAGTCTCCCATCTCCCCTGCCCTGGTCTGGACATGCTCCTCACCCCACTCCCACCCCAGTACCTTTTGCAGGGCTGCTGCTGTGGCTGCCTGTGTACAGACGCCCTTTTTGTGATCCTTAAGTTCCCTTGCCTGGTGCCAGGCCCCCCTCCTCACCCTACTTGGTGCTAACATTCCATGCCAGGCTGTCCCTTCGTGCAGATGGCTTTCTCACCCTGCTTCGTGCCCTACTTCGTGCCCCAGTACCCGACTCTGGGCCACCCGCCCAAGCACACTTTGGTGCCTCCCTTGCACAGCCCCACTGTGTGGACTGAATTTTTAGGAAGGGGAAGAGGAAAAGCTTTCAACCTTACTTTTGTGAAGATATGCCAAGTTGTTTGAAGAATGGATATATTTAAAGTTTATATCCCTAAACAGTTGTAATAGTTAATCTGCAGTGATATTTTCACTCCTCCCTTTTAAATACCAGTGATATAAAACTAGTCTAAAATTTAAAAAATATTGGAAAGAAGATCAATGAGGAAAAATAAGTAAGAAAAAAATAGTTTGGAACAAAGGTATTTACTTGTATCAGTGGAAATAAATTCAATAAATTATTGTATGCCGCTCATGTGCATTAGACCTCAATGTGGCTGCCATACTGATACAGATTGTTGTATAGAGGGGAAAAGAGATCAGAGGAGAGTGGAAGCTGATACAATGTTAGCCTTGCTGTATTGTCTCTATTTTGAAATGTAGAAATAAGAGTGTTTCAGGAATTGTCATTATTGTTATAAAGTGGCTATCAAACGTAGAATTTTGAGTTTTTTTTTGATACACTTATGCATACCTTCAAGTTGTTCATGGTATACTCACCTAACATAGTTGCTGGTGCAGAGTAGGACTCAGTAATTATTTGTCGCATAAATTTGTTAGATGACTGCTAGGCCAGAGGAGGTAAAGCCGTTGGGAGAATCCGAAAGATAAACTTAAGAGGAGACAAGGAAAGAGCAACGTTAAAGCAGAAACGAAGGTAGAAGGCCAAGAAACAGGCAGGAATAGAGAAGGTGATGGGTGCCAGTGTGTTTTGAAGAAAATAAAATGCATGACGTGTCTTTAGATACCATAGCTCTTAAGATTGCATGTGTGAGATGAATTTTTAACTGTGCCGTAAACTGCTCTGCCTCTGGGGTCAAGTTTTCTAAGAACTCCGGAGTTCTTCTGTAGAGTATGTATGTATTTTGCTCACACTACTTCAAATGAATACTTGATTCCGGAGAGTTGAATAAGCTTTTACAGAGGGAAATGGAACTATCAAAAGAAAGAGAAAAGAAAGAAAGAGACCCCATTAAACTACTTAGCACCATTACTCCTGGGGGAGAAAAAGTCTGGTTTATATTGTTTACCAGGTTCTCTGTAGGAACACTCTTTGTTTATAAGGGATTAATCAAAACACGCTTCTAACAATTTACTTTATGTCTAATGTTAGATTATCAAATTTGTTTTTGCCTTTGTTGTTCTAATTTTACCGTTTCCACTTCTAGGAAGGCTCTGCAGCACATGCCTCCATTGTCCCTCTCACCGGGATCTACGGATTTCTCCACTTTCCTGTCTCCCAACGTTCTGGAAGAGGTGGACAGCTTCCTCATAAGGATAACTAGGTAAAATCAGGGTTGATAAGGTGGGGTTTGTGGGGGATGGAGGGCATATGTGTTTGCTAAGTCTTTTTCTGTTTTTTAATTTTTAATCTTTTAAAGATCAGCACTAAAAATGATTCATTTTTAGTGAGTGAAGAGAAAATGAAATAATAGTTCACCCATCTAAACTGTGTTATCTAGCAATATCACCTGACCTCAGGAACTGGGGGCGAGTGGGGAGTAATCCTCCATCTCGGCTGGAACAGATATCTTAAAGTCCCAAATGCAGACCCTCTCACATCACTCTGTCCTCAGCCGTGGCCCTGCTCAGCATCTGCTGACCACTACGTCTAACAGGCCTGATTGTCCGTTGACCTGGGAAGGGCTCTTTGAAAGCTTGGTAGAAGGGCTGCTTAATGTAGGGACCCTCAGCTCTGTCTCAGCAAGCCCTGAGGACCTACTGCATTAGAGTACAAACCAGGCCCTGAGCCATCTAGACAGTTTTAAAAGTTTCAGTGTAATGTGTTAAAAAAGCCAGAGAAGTGTGATGTGGAGTAGATTTCAAATACATTTTTGGTGATTGAAAGAGTAAACCCTTACCTCTGGCCAAGCCAAATCATTACACTAGGCTTCTTAATAGCAGAGGCTTATTGCAGCAGCTTATTTATTGTCTGTTTATAAAGTTTGACTTGTTAACGTTGATATTATTAGTATTATTTAATAATAGATTAAGGTTACAAAAGTGAGGATTTTATTTCCTGGTCCTCTGGGTTGATTTAGTTTTTCAAAGGACTTTGAAAAAGTACCTCTGGTAAACATAGAGAAAGCCCCTGGCAGGTAGATCTTACTTACGGTGATTAGGTACATGGGGTTTGAACTACCTAGATTTTCTCATGTTTTTAAGAAGTGAAAATTTTTTTGCTCTTTGTTTACAGCTGCTGTTCTACTCCAGAGGTGGAGCTGACTCTTCTGGCTTTTGCACTAGCTAGAGGAAGTGTTGCGAAAGTGCTGAGCTCTCTGTGTACTGTCACTGACCACCTGGACACACACTATGATGCCTCATCCCTCATCTCATCCATGGCATCAGTCAGGCAGAACCTCCTCCTTAAATATGGTAAATGACATAAGCACAATGGACAAGTCATGAGACCATCATTAACATGTGACATTTTGGAATTTTGTTATCTTTTCGTGTAGTTTTTGGACTGTGTCGTTGTGATCATACCATGATTTCTGGATGAACATATCCTCTTTGACTGGGATTGGTAGGGAGAAGGGGGATACTGGTTCATTTATGGCAGCATCAGCAGAAGAGGACCTGAGTGTCCACCAGGCTGTACTCCCAGGATTTACTGACCTAATCAGTTAGGCTTGGTGGCCATTTGATCACAGCCATCTTTGGTGAAGTACAGTAGTGTCACATTCATTGTGTAGGCCAGGAGGGTTGGAAAGTTGGAGTACCTGCATCTGGAGGAGGGAGGAAACTAGCCCAGACATGGTGCAAAGGATCCTTATCTTAGAGCACATCCCTCTGAATCCCCATGATAGTTGGTTGGAAGGACATATGTGGACATACATACATGCCTGATGCTGCTTTCCCCTCCTGGGCCCAGCAGTAATCCATCTTAGCACTTTTCTGCTGACCCAGAATGGGGCCTCCTAATCCTTCTCAACATGGAGTAGCCCATATAGCTACTCCGAGATGACAGCAGTTGGCATGAGGAACAGCTGATGTGCCATCCCAGCCTCAAGTGCTAAAGTTTGTGTCCACAAAATACAGTATCAGATCCCATCCTCTTCAGTAGTAGAGGCATTATTGTGATATTTCTGCCATGATATTTGTACCTTTACCTTAATATGACTTAATAATTTATGTTTAATTTCTGAAGTCAGACAACTGATGTCTTGTAAATCCAGTTTCCCCCCTAAATTTGGAAATGTCATTTTTTGGAGGGGTAGGGGGGTTGTAGCAGGCATGACTGGATGGGAGGGATATGTAGTGTCTGGAAAATATTCTCCTGAAAAGCTTTCAGTTCTTAGCAGTTATTTTGGCAGGGAGCACGGGATGGCTGGGGAGGAATGTGTCGGGGGATGTTCCTTATTGGTAATGCTCGAGTTCTGGGTTGGGTTGTAGGTTAATAGGTATTCGTTATATTGTTAAAACAAAAGAAAAAAGAAAAGTTTTCAGGTCATTATAGCAAAAGTTGATCTTTATAATTCTTGAAACTTTCAAAATTTGCCTGAAGGCATTTTAAAGAAACAAGACCCAAAACTCTAAGACATTATTTATATATTTAAATGCAATTGCAATAAAATTAATTATTGGCTCAAAAACAGTATTTTAGGAATTCCCCCCCTGCAAATATGTTGAATCTAGCTTATTAATCTATATCTTATAATGTGCTTTGTTTTTAAATAGTGGTTATTCTAGAGACCTCTTCTTGGAATCACTGTACTTTACTTTGTTTCAGGAAAGCACAAAAGGATGATGTCAACTTTTGTCTAATATCACTTCTCTGTTTTAGCTTTTAGACAGGTAAATTCTTCATCGGCAGTCTGGGTGGCCACAGGCACTCCATTTCTGCTGATGTGCATGCTAGTTTTTATTTTTTCATAGCACTAACTTAAGGCTCTCTGTCTTTCCTTTGGTCAGGTAAACCTCTCCAGTTGACTCTTCAGGCCTGTGATGTCAAAGGAAAAGAAGAGAAGTCAGGACCTGAAAACCTCCTTGTTGAACCGTGGACGAGGGACGGTGAGTGGTGGATCTGTCTGTTTCTAGTGACTTTTGAAATTTTGAATTTTGAAATTTTCAGCATATACAGTCTTCACTTTGGGTTGTCTGTCCTTCAGTTGGCAGTGGTTCCTAAACCGTTTTCATGGTTTCCTTATTATAGTGTTGTAATCTACTAGGTGTCAATCACCTGTAACACCTTAAAAGTACTTGAGAGCCTTCAGGGTTTTTTTTGTTTTTTGTTTTTTGTTTTTTGAGGAAGATTAGCCCTGAGCTAACTACTGCCAGTCCTTCTCTTTTTGCTGAGGACGACTGGCCCTGAGCTAACATCCATGCCCATCTTCCTCTTCTTATATGTGGGACGCCTACTACAGCATGGTGTTCCAGGAGGTGCCATGTCTACACCCGGGATCTGAACCAGCAAACCCTGGGCTGCCGAGAAGCGGAACATGTGAACTTAACTGCTGCACCACTGGGCAGGCCCTGAGAGCCTTCGGTTTTGAAAAGCAAGGACTCCTCCTCTTGGAGTATAGAAAGCTAACCATCTTTAAGTTCAAATTGTCTTTCTGATGCATCCTAAAGTTTAAGAAACAGTGGATCAGCAGCATTCTACTGCTGAGAAAGAAGGGTGTTGCTATGGCTGATCTGGCATGCGAGGTGCCTGGGAGGAAGCCGCACTCCTTCCCTAATGTCAGCATGATGACTGCTGATGTAATCTCTTCAATGTTGTGGCAGATTCTTTGAAAGATTTTATTTTTCTTCATTCTCCCCAAAGCCCCCCAGTACATAGTTGTATATTTTTAGTTGTGGGTCCTTCTAGTTGTGGCATGTGGGACGCCACCTCACCATGGGCTGATGAGCGGTGCCGTATCCGCGCCCAGGATCTGAACCAGTGAAACCCTGGGCCGCCGAAGTGGAACACGTGAACTCAACCACTCGGCCACAGGGCCGGCCCATGCAGCAGGTTCCTTTCCTCATCCAGGGGGTGTACGTGAGTCTCTTCCTCATCCATCTTGTTGGCCAGCCAGTCTCCTGCATATGGCCGTTTTCTACTCACTATACTGCTTTGATACTGCTGATTCAGTAGAGGAAGTGGAATGTTCCAGCAGTTATCAAACACTGAAAGGAAGTGGCCTTACTGCTTTGGATTTGGTTCCCCTTGGCCTTCCTCACAGCAGTTCAGTCCTCACGCATTCTCAGTGGTCACCTCTCCTCTATCCTGTTTCCTCTATTCATTCTTAGCACCAGTGAAGTAAAGACCTCTGGGAAGATGTGCTTTTCTCAGTTGTATCTCCTCTCCTTGGTAGTCTTAAGGCAATCTTCCTTCAGTCCTCCCTGAGCAGCTCAGCCTCTGCAGAGATGTTTCCTTTGCCGCATCCATCTCCTGCCACACTGAAGGCCACTGCCGGCTGCTGAGTCGCCTGCCATTCAAAGTGCATGGATGGGGTTAGGAGGAGGCAGTGGCAACTCCTTGCCTCTGCCCCACTGGAAGGGCAAGATTACTCTGCCACGGGCACTCTGCATTTTTCCTTCATTCTCTGAAGAAGTGGAATTTTTATCTCTGGCACATTTAAGGCAGAATCTTCCTGAAACCATATATGAAATTTTTTTTTTTTACGCTCTTATCATCCACTGAAAGGCCTCCCTTTTATTTTATCTTATTGTTTTTACTTTTATAGCCATTTCAGATCGTGTATCTATTCTTTTTTTTTAAAGACTTAACTTTTTAGAGCAGTTTTAGGTTTACAACAAAATTGAGAGGAAGGTCCAGAGGTTTACCATATGCCTCCTGCCCCCACACAAGTATAGCCTCCCCCGTTATCCACATCTGTGACTAGAGTGGTCATTTTTTACCAAGGATGAATCTACATTGACACATCATAATGAACAAAGTCCATAGGTTACCTTAAGGTTCACTCTTGATATTGTACATTCTGTGGGTTTAGATAAATGTATAATGACGTAAATCCCTCAGTATAATATACAGAGTATTTTCACTGTCATAAAAATTGAGTGTATAGATTTTTAACGCTGTTCTAAGTTTGAAAGGACCACAGATTTTTCTGCAGCTATTAGAAGCATCTGCCAGCTCTTGTGCCTGGTCTGATTTGAATACTTTGTTATTCTCCTTATGTCTTATCTGCCCACCTCTCCTCCCTGCCTTCCACTTCCCTTGGATGAATGGATTTTGTAAACTAGTTGTAGTTTGTGGATTTGTTATTTTGTTGGGTTTCTGATAAGCACGAGAATGGGATCTGATGACCGTGTATGAGGAGGAGACTCAGTTTCTCCCGCTCACTCCCTTCAGCACTATCGCTATCTGTTTCTTATAACTCAGGTTAGGTTTTAGTCTCTCGTTCTCCACTGCAAAAAATGAGCCTGAGGAGATAGATGAGATGTGGGAGAGTCCCCCCAGGCAGAACTGTTGGATTTCGAGAGTAATTTGTTTCTTCCCCTTTCAGGGGGAAGGGCTCTGGTCGCTGGTACCGTTCAAATTCCCCAGTTACGGGGGAGTTCCAATTCTGGACAGGAGAACCCAAACATTGACACTCCAGGGGGCTACCGTTCCTGTGAGCTGTGGCTACTGGTCTGGTATTTTAAAGGAATCCTGGATGTTGCCAATAGAACTGATGGGATAGATTTATTAAATTCTTTAAATCTGTGATTGATATTTTTTCCTGTCATTTTAAGAGAATAAATTTTTCAGGGGAGGGCAGGGTGTCAAAACAAATGTAGGCTTAAAATAGCACTTTTAGACACGTGAGCTGGTTTCTCATCAAGAAAAGGAAGCACAAAGGTTTTATTTACTTTTTAAACTTTATTTATTTTGGCCTTAAAAAATATCTTAAATGTGTATTTGGTAACAATGCTATTTCAAAAGAGTCTGTTTCTGTTGACTTAAATTATTGTTTCAGCTGCTTTGAGACTAATTAAAAGTGCTGACTAATAACTTAACTTCTAGTTAGTATTTCAGCCTTTACAATAGATGTAATTAGAGGCATCCAGACCTCTGGGAAAAGGTGACAGTTCAATAATTGGGATAGTTTTTAGTATTACTGTTAGAGAAGTTGTGTGAATTTCTGGCTACATGATTTCTTAAAATTGTCTACAGAATTACTATTTGATCGAACTAGATTGTATAATAGCTTCTCTCTGGGAATTAGTAAAGCTTCTTTTGGATTTAATTTTCTTGGTTTGGTGACAAATTTTGCATATTGTGTTAGGGAGATTCAGCTTCGCAAGTTTTTATTTTATTGAACTTAGTGTATTGAAGTATGAAGCACGAGATTTGTTTTAGTCTTTTTATCTTGATAAGACAGAATGAGTGAGAGCAGATCAGGGTCCCGGGAAGAATGGTTAGTCAGTGGTGACTTGAGCAAATGTGTGAATTATATCATTTACTGAGATTTGAAAGAGAAAGGCAGCCTTGGGTCTAGCAGAAGACCATTTTTTTGATTATTAAAGGATAATTAATGACAAAAAAGATAAATCATGACTCTTATAAAAATATAAAATGAAAACATCACACTTTTTGTTTATCTCATTAATTAAAGTGAGGGAACCAGTAAGATGTTACAAACAGATCAAAGGAGAATTCATAAAATATCCATAGACCAATAGAAATGCTGAAACGAATTTACAAATAGATACAAACTTGGTCAATATAAGGAATAATCAGCTACACTTCTAGAGACAATTTTTATTTCTGTGGACAAAAATCGTTTGCATTGTTATTCTTCTACAACTTACAGAGTTGTAAAATAGCTCAGAGACAATGAAAGATGGAGATTACTCAAAGAGTGTGCTAAACAGAGCACCCAGTAATCTTTTTCTCCCCATTTCAAAGTTTTTCACAATCTTTCCTGACAGAATATTCTAGAAGCTGTCAAATCCCTGTTTCAGCTTCTGAGCGTGCTTGACTTTATCCATCCAAACATCACACCTGGTTTTAGAAGTGGCTCAGGAATATAATTGATTATTCAGTCATTTGTCTCTTTGAATTAAAGTCACTATCTTTCTAAAACTTTTTATTCCTTTATCATTACCTCAGAGCAGGGCTACCTATATGGCTGAGAAGATTATGCCCCAAAGCAGTTGTATCTGGTCAGTGGTCTATTACCTAGGGGTTTGTCAGTGGGGTTGCATCTGTCCAGAGGGGAGATTTTTATCTGAAAATTTTCACAGAAGAACTGGATAGACTAGTTACCCCCTGCCTCAAAGGATGTGGTTTGTTTTTGTTGATTTTAGTTCTTAGTGTTATAACAAATGAGTCAGTCATCCTAACTTTAGTTTTTCCTTTTTTCAGGTTTTCTTACAGAGACTGGAAAAACCAGAGCAAGTACTATTTTTTCTACAGGAACTGAATCTGCCTTTCAAGTTACAAAGATCAGAATTATGGTAATTCTCAAGCTACCTTCTTTAAGCAATATTACTACCTTTTTTTTTTACTAAGATTACGTTTCAGAGGTCCGCATCATTGATTTCTTATTGAACGTTTAATGATTATTTACTCTGTGTCAGGCTTGTAGCAGAAGACAGGGTCACAAAGATGAATAAATTGTTGCGTATGAATGGTGTGAATATGAGTATTGCAAAAGGTAAGGAATTATTTCTTAGAAAGAAGATTTTTTGCTTTTACGAGACAATGTATTTAAAATATCGTTTCATTCCTTTGATTTTGCTTCAAGCTCTTCGACTTTAACCATATTCTGTGGAAATGGAGCAGTCACAGAACTTTTGCCCCTTGGCGTGCTTTATCCAGATCTCTGTTTCCAGGTTCGGCGTGGCGGCATTGGTGCCCAGTGTGGGTTGGTGTTTGCCTATAACTCATCATCTGATAAATTTCACGCAGAAGAACACTTCAAAAGGTTTGAAAAATATGATAAATGGAAGCTGCAGGAGTTCAGGCAATTTGTAAAAAGCAGGTAAGAAGAAGAATTAAAATCTTTGTAATTACTAAGATTGTATACATTCTCTTATTGGTGAAATATGCTTTCTTGTCTTTATAGAAAAGGTGCCACTAACCCATCCTCAGTGGCCATGAGCATTCATTGCTTTCTAACAGCATATTTGAAGACGTGTTTGTTAATTTGTTCATAGACTCTTACTCAGTCCCTTCTGTGACTAGGCGCACACATCTTCAACATGGATGGGTAATGATACACGACCAAATTATGGGCAACCTGACATCTTCAGTCTTACCTAGCTACTGGGAAATTGACCTGTCCCCCAACATTCCTCCTTCTAGTCATGCTTTGCTTGAAAATACTTATTAAGCACCTACTATGTGCTAGGCCTGATACTGGGCACTGAAGATACCATAATGAGCAAATTGGCACAATCCCTGCTCTGTAGAGCTTACTGTTTAGCTCAGAAGACAGATGATAAAATGTGCAGTGTCACAGCATTATAATGCTAGGTAGGAGAGATAAAGTGCTCTGGGAGCACATGACAGAGCACCTGACCTGATCAGGGAGGGCTTCCTGGAGAAAGTATTGTTTATGGTGAGAACTAAAGGATGAGTTAGAGTTAATTAGCCACTTGAAGACGTGGAAGGAGTGTCCTGAGCAAAGAGAAGAGCAGGTATGAGAACTCAGAGGTGAAGTATGACATATTCAAGGAACTGGCAAGTCCCATGTTGCTGAGGTGTACTGTGAGGTAGACAGGGGTGAGAGAGAAAGCTGGAGAGCTAGGAAAGGGCCAGGTCATTAAAGGTCTTTTTGTCTCTGTTTCAGCATTTAGACTTTATCCTTAAAGCAGTGGAGGGGTGAGCAGGGAATAGGGTAGAGTGCGTTCTTGAGGAGTTTGAAAAAGAACTTTGGGGCTGCCCCAGGCCTAGTGGTTAAGTTCGTATGCTCGCTTTGGTGGCTCAGGATTTCACCAGTTCAGGTCCTGGATGTGGACATGGCACCGCTCATCAGGCCATGCTGAGGCGGTGTCTCACATAGCACATTCAGAAGAACCTGCAACTAGAATATACAGCTATATACTGGGGGACTTTGGGGAGAAGAGGAAGGAAAAAAAAAGAAGATTGGCAACAGATGGTAGCTCAGGTGCCAATCTTAAAAAAAAAAAGCTGAAAAGAAGAATGAGATCAGATGTAGAAAGACTACTCTGGATCATGCTGTATGTAGCATGGATTGGAGCAGAGCAAGCATGGAGGGAGGATAAAATGGGGTGAGGCTGTCACTGCCACCTAGGAAGCCAGAGGTAGGGCTGACCTTAACAAGAGCAGCAACAGCAGCGATAGAGAGACGTGGACCCATGTAAGAGATAACTAGAAAGTAGAAGAAACAGGACCTGGTGAGTGACTGGATGTAGAGCAGGAGAAAGGAGAAAGTTAGGTGTCAATGAGTTCTAGGCTTTTGTCTCGCGCAGGTGGGGACATTGGTAGTGCCTTTCTCTGAGATAGAAAATAGCCTGAGAAAAACAGGTTTGTGGAGATCTTCCACAATGATGAGTTCAGTTTTGGTCCTGTTGAGTTTGAGGTTCTAGGAAGCCTTTGAGATATCCAGTAACTAGTTGGGTGAACAGATTAGGAGCCTGGAAGAGAAGTTTGTGCTAAAGATATAGATATGAGAGATATTTAGCTGATAATTTAAAATGGAGTAGAAGAGATCATTCTGGAAAAATGTGTGGGCTGGGAAGAGAAGAGACCTTAGGTCAACATGCTGAGAGGCACCAGCATTTAAGGGGCAACAGAAGAGAAGACTGAGAAAAACAGCCAGAGAAGCAGCAGGAGAACCAGGAATGTGTCATCATAAAGCCAAGGAAAAATAATGTTTAAAGGAGGAAGGAGTGGGCAGGGTGTTACATGTTACCTGGAACCAATAAGATCAAGTCTAGGAGCAGACCTGTTGCATTTAGCCTCAGAGGTTGTTGGTGACCCTTGGACAGTCTTGCCTCCCTTATTACTAGTAGCATGTTAAAACTCATGGAGCTGAACCCTAGACTTGCTGTTTTTGCTACTGTATCTCACTTGTAATGGGGTACTGGAGTTAACAGAAGCCTGTGACTGTCATCCAGTACTGTAGTGCTGCACTTTAATGTGCGTATGAACCACCGAGAATTGTGTTAAAATATGCATTCTGATTCAGTGGTTCTGGGTGGGGCCTGAGACTTTCATTTCTAACAAACTCTCACGTGACTCTGATTCTCCTCGTCCATGAACCACATTTCAAATAGCAAGGATCTAGAATAACTGCCTGCCTCTGCTGGACTTCCTTTAGTGGCATCCCTGACAAATGATTTTTCAACTGCTCTAGAATACTCTTAATGATGGGGAACTCACTGCATATTAAGGCACTTCAGTAATTAGAATATGTTCAGTTGAAATCTATGTTTGTGACTTCGTCTCAGTGGTCTTAATTTCAGCCCTCTAAATGAATTAGAACAAATCTCCCTCCCATCACACATATATGCCCTTTTGAAAGATGCTTTTCTTTTTTAATGTTAATTAGAGATTACGTTTATTTTTAAGCAGCTATGGCCCACTTTTGGGACATATTAAAATAGGTCCTTTTCCCTAAACCTGCTATCAAACTAGATCCTTCACATCTTATATAGGATGATTTTTTAAACCTAAATGCAAGCCTATTCACTACTCCCTTGTTGATTTTAGCTCCTGGTTTCAGCCTGAACTACTCTGAAATCCAGATTTGGTTGGCTTACATATTATCAGTCCCTCTCCATTTTGGAAATAAAATGTTAATGTGCATACATCTATCTTCCTGCATTTTTTTTTCCTTTCCCTCTGGTCAGACGTTGGTTAGTCAGCATGCTCCGGGGCTAGCTGATTGCTGTGCATACTTAAGAGGACTAGTATTCAGCTCTCTTTCCTCCACCTTGCCTGCCACGTGGTGTAGTGAACAAGATTGTAGTGACACCCTGCCAGCTCTCTGTATCTCAAAGATTTCCTTGTGGCCTCCCAAAGATTGAATTAAAATTTTCTTAAACACACAATATTGATAAAACTCGTTGACGTGGTTTTGGGCTAAGACAGAGTACACCTGTCCCATTCATTTTAGGATTAACTATATCATGAAATGTTTATGCTAAGAAAGACTTAGGTTAGAAGAAATGTTTTTTCCCTCTTACAGAACCTACTCTGGGTCTTTTATTTTTTTTCTCTTCTTGCCATTATTCCCCATGTTTTCTTATCCATACAGAATCCTCATGCGTTGCTAGCTTCTTAGCTGTAACACTAACTAAATCATATAAAGTTTTAGCGATGTTACTGGAAAGGACTGCCCTCTTCTCCTTCTTAGTTATCTACTTCCTGAAAAGGGAGTACCATTCAAGTATCCAGTTTTTAAAAAGAAGTGGCACAGAGTTGTGCTTCTTCAGCCTCGAGGCGGAAATGTGTTCCTGGAGGGACTTCTTAAGGAATAGGGAAGAACACTGAGGCCTGTGAAGGCTGAAGTATTCTCCTTTTGGAGCTCCAGGGTCTGAACCCTCTCAGCTTTTACCCTTCAGTTGTGGCAAGTGGCCCACACCTCAGGCTGGTTGTACATACGTTAGCCTGACCTAGGGGAAGAAAACTAAACCTCCCTCGCCTTTGGATCTTTCCCAAAGCACACACCAGCTGTTCAGTGTGCCTTACTCCTGACTAGCTCATCTGAGATGCCTTGACGTCATGTCTCATTCTTCAGATAAGCCAGTTAGTTATCTAAAGAAGCAGACTTCTCTCCCTTCTCAGCTTGTAGTTTGGACTGGTCATAGTTCCCATTTTACAGATGAGGAGGCAGAGAAATAGGGAAGAAATTACCTCCGACTACCTCATAGGTTCAAAGAGGCACCACATGCCATACCCAGTCCTTGATTGTTAATGAACAGGCCACGTATACAAGTTAAATTCCATGTAGAATGTGCCTTATTCGTTAGACCCTTGAGATGTTTAGAAATAGGAAAATATTTTGTGATTACCCTTGTGTTTACAGGATTGGTTGCTCACCTGATGACCTTGGAGAGGATGATCCTATTGGCTGGTTTGAGCTGGAAGAAGAGTGGGATGAAGCAGAATTCAAGTTGCAACAGTGCAGAGTTGCCAAAGTAAGCGTTAGTGAGTTGTGGCCCTCACATATTTGCCCACTCCCCTCCTTTTATTCTGTAAGTGTTGATTTGGGGTATTCGGTTTCAGCCCTGTGTCAGCACTGGAACCCTGGAGGTGAATCACACGTGATTGTGACCCTCAGGGAGTTCATGATCTAGTGGGAGACCCAGTTGTGTGAGACACTGTGATGTGGGCTGTGAGAAAGGGGCATACAGGAGGCTGTTGCAGCCCAGGGGAGACTGAGCTCACCTGGAATTCACTAGGGAAGGCTTCCCAGGAAAGGTGGTGTGATGCCAAGTGTTGGAAGTTGATTAAGCCATCTTAGCCAGGCTGAGCTGTTTGGGAAGGGATTCACAGGCTGAGACAACAGCAAGTACACAGGCATCAATGCAAGAGAGATGTGTTTCCATAGCTGTGAAAGAAACAGTGATTATCTGGCTTCTTAATCTTTTTTTAACCTCTAGTGTAAATCTTTGTAAGAAGCTTAAATTAGAGAAATAAGAACTATCTTTAGGGCTTATACATAGTAGGTGCTCAGTAAATATTTATGCAGTTGAGTAGTGAATTCTGAAAGGCCCTCAACAAAGGAGCTTTCACTCAAGGAGCAGATAGTTTGCACAGAAGCTGGGCTTTAGAATGGCTTTAGCTTTGCGCAGACAAGGCTGTGTCCTGGACTCCCAGCGCATGGGTTGCAGATGTCATTTGGGGGATTTGAGATGATTCCTTAGGGCATTGACTGTTTTCACCATATGTCTGATTTCTGTTTAAAACTGGCTGTGCCACAGAGCCGGCGTGCTGCTCTTATTTGTCCTCTCTTATCCTGTTTTTGCCTTGAACGGGCAGGGATGCCATTTCTCTTATTGTGATCTTTCCCTAAACCTGATTTCGTTCAGCGTTTGTATTGTCTTTTTTCTGTTTGTTGTGGATGCTGGACTTATATTTTGTATCCCTAGTGCTAGGCATAGTGGTACCTAACATATTATTAAAGTCACAGGGAGACCTTCCCAGAAGAGCCTTTATCTCCCTTTCATCAGTATCCAGGACGTCTGAGTCTTTCTCCTTAAATCTCTCTTACCCTTTCTAGTATTTGATGGTGAAGTTCCTCTGCACCCGTCAGGAGTCGGCAGAGCGCTTGGGAGTACAAGGCTTGAGTGTCAGTGGGTACCTCCGGCCTGCGAGAACAGAAGCAGAACAGAGCGTTGTCTGTGCTCGCTGCAGAAAGGACACCGAGGAGCGTGTCTGTGGGGCCACACTGCTCCTCAGGACTCTTCAGTTCATCCAGCAGCTCGCCCATGACCTGGTATTGTTTCCTCGGTTGTTAGACCTTGTTCCTTTGGGAAAAATAAATAACAGTGTTCAGGGAAATGCACACCAACCAGTGAAATGTGGTCCTGCTGAAGCCATGCAGTATGAATGAGCATGGCTGCATCGTGCTGCTGTGATGATGTTGGAAGGCCAAAGGGAGTAAGGTGTTGGCATTGATGGCATCAGTCAAAGACTAAGTAGCATATGCCATCCCTGTGAGGTTTCCTGAAATAGAACTACAGACACATCTTAATGATTCCCACCTGCAGTTGCTGGTGGTAGACAGGAGAGAGAAAGCAAGTTTATGGGGTTTATGTCTTTTTTAAGTCCTAGGAGAATTATTCCTGAAGTGTAGGTGAATTCTGTTTGTTTACTAAAAGTACCAAAATGATGTCAGGACTTGAAGTCATTTGTGTTTTTGATACTGACTTCTGCAGTCACTAATAAAAGCATAGTGACAGCTCACTCAAAGGAAGATTCTTGCAGCCATCCCTGTAGAGAACACGGCTTACCTCAGGAATCCGGTGGAGGCCTCTCATGTGTGGCATGCAGCAGTGTCCACTCTTGACCTTCATTCTGCTTCAGGGCACATTTGGGTGACTCAGTTTATATGTGGTTTGTTTGGTCTTTGCTGTTCAAGCTCTGCTATCACAGCAGAAAGTAGCAAATGAGAGGGAGGTGCTTAGGGACAGCAGGAGCGTTTACAGTGGAATTGACCTTTCAGCCTACTCTGCAGGGAAGGGGTCGAAACATGCTAGAGTCCTGGACAGTGATCGTCATCGAGGAAAGGCTCACTTGTGTTCTGGCTGCGGCGGGAGCCTTCATGGATGTGTGTGCGTGTGTTAGGTGCATGTGTACATTTACATACATAGCCACATACCCACACACACCACGCGCGCGTATATATTTTAGAAAGTTTCACACGAGAAATAGTTGTTCATAGACTTTTTAGCAGTTAAGAGTAAGCATCACTTATATGGGAATTTTACCCACATGGAGCCACTTCATCTCTTAACAATGAGAAGTAAATGAGCCATTACAATATTTCTCTAAGTGCATTTTTCAATTTTTTTTTTCTGGTCTATAATTTTTTAGGTGCAGCAGAAAGAAAGTGGCTTAAAATATAAATCTTTTCTGGACTTCGCGGGTCTTGACTTGCAGATCTTCTGGAATTTTTACAGTAAATTAAAGCAAAAGTAGGTCAGAATTTGTTACAAGGTGATAATCATATAACCACAACTGAAAACACTGAATTTTGCTATTCTAAATGGACAATTTTTTTCTTCTATGATTCTTTACTTTCCACTAGTTTATATTGTTCTGATTTGGAAGATTTGGTTATGGGAAATAGCACCTAGAAATAACAAATGTAATAGTATTATAGAAACGTGTTATTGCTGGGCAATGTTTTCACAAATGTTTTCTCCTTTGATCGTCGCTGCAACCTTATGGGGTGAACGGGTCAAGTATCCCTATTTTACAGATGAAGAGACGGGATCAGATGTGCATTTCCTCGCCCCCATGGTGGGCTAAGTCAGATGGGGTCTGTATCTTCAGACTCTCCCTAGTACAGAATTCTTTCCGTTCCCCCTTCCTTCCTCTCAACTGGCATTCTTTTTGCCGAGCCTGATGCCTAGAGGAAAGTCCTTTGTAGACAGCTATTTGGCTTCGGAGGGTAAAAGCAGCATGCCTTTTTGTACTCTGATGTTCTTTATCTTTCTGTAGCTCGAGGGAAGAATGCATCTGTGCCCAGACCCTGCTTCTGCAGCTCCTCCAGAGCTGTTTCTCAGTGCTGCAGAGAGACGCGCCGGCTGCCTCTGAGGATGCACAGGCTCGACGCCCGAGCCCGGGAGGAGTGGAGGCTGCCAAGGAGCTCTACACACACTTATGTGGTGGTAGGAGCTGGGGTTTTTTCTTTAACGTGACTCTGTGCTAGTAGCCTGCAGGGCCTCTTGCTGTGGAGAACAGGGGGTCCTGTGATTATGCAAGCCCAGGGAAGAGACCGCTTCTTTGGAAAATGAGTATTTCTCTTGATCTTCTTTTGAATCATTATTTGAAATTTCCTCCTCAACATCTTCCTCCTGCTTTCTAACATACAGATGTGTTATGTTGAGAGCAATTATTATCGCACTCTGCAGTCGTTACTTCAGCTAAGACACTGGGATGAGGCTGATAGATTGAAGAGGAGAAATTGTAATGATAAATTGAAAATAAAACACATGTGATCATCTGAAGTTATTTTTAAGGCTTTGCCAAGTTGTGTTTCAAAAGAACAAGGAAATAAATAAAAACTGGTGTATATAGTCTTTATTTTAATGTAAACAAACAAACAAAAAATAATTTCCTTATACTGCCTGGCATATACTGAAGTATTTCTTTGCTCTGTTGTTAGCTACAAAATGGAGAGTAGTGAGCTTATAGGCTAGTTAAAGTAGATACCATATATATTGAAAGTGAATAGATGGAATATGTTGAAGTCGATTCCATTGTTTATTTTTGTCAGTGGTGGATAGGGTGGATGGAGACTCTGTGCCTATGGAAATATTAAAACAAGAAGTCAGGAATACTCTTCTCAACGGGGCTGCCATCTTCTTTCCTGATCGACAGACCCGGCGGAACCATCTCTTCACCATGATGGTAATTAGTTACGTTAACTGTATGGATTCTATTTCTTAAGTTTATTGGGATAAAATTTGTTAGTCTTTGTTTTCTCTGTGTATCTTGTCAGTTTCAATTTCCTAAATGTATTAGAGGGCCTGGCAAGTGCTATAGGACAAGGAAAAGAGATTTTTTAAATAACAATTGGAAAGAATAAAACAAATAATAATTATTTATAGATGATATGGTTATAGATTCTTTTTTATTGTCTGTGTAGACAAGCAACTAATAGAATCACTTGTAAGAGTTTGACAAAGAAAACTAGACAGAGCATTTTAAAAAGATGTACAGCAGCTAGTTAGCAAACATAAGAAAAAAGTGCTCTGTGGGGTGTGTAAAGGCCTGTAGAAATGAGAGGGAGCAAAAGAAGTGTAAAACGTGACCCCTGATGTCGAAGGACTGCGGCCCACTTGGGAACACCTGCCACAAGGGAAATCTGGTCCCATATGCACTGGGCGTTTAGAGGAGAGTCGTGCTGAGGCTGCATGAGGGAGGCTTCAGAGAGGAGGAAGGATATGTGGTTGCATTTCAGCTGTCTGCAAAATCGGCATATCAGCTCGAGAGACCCGTTTTCACATTGTGAGTTATAGCCGTTGACAGCATCAGCTGACCTGACCCACTGGACTGTGGGCAGGGCTCTGTCCTACTTGTTTGCTGGAAGCATTTACCAGGCAGTTAAGCAAATGATTTTTTTGTTGCATGTGTCCCACATAGAAAAATAGAAAGAGGACGTATGACCTCTTGAATGACAGTGCTGTCTATTAACAGAGCAACCCAGTCACTTTCCCTTTGTCCATCCCTTCTGACAGCAGTGGTAAGGGTTATATTTTCCCTTCTCATGCTGGTGAATTAAACAGCACTGCTGTCATTTGTGACCATAGCTTATCTCTCCCACCCACCTGTGCCAGGCAGGGCCTCTAGAAATCCCCCTCAGTGCCTTGTGTAGCAGCAGTTGTTCAATACATGTATTGAATTAAGGGGAAAAAAAAGTGCCCCATCAGGGGTGTGATTCCTTTACCTGTTGCCATAGGCTGTTCTGGCGTATATAGGGAAAGCTTAGATCCTATTTAAAAGCAAACAGAAAGCTCACAAGAAATGCACTCTGTCCCTGCCCTCTCCTCTTGTGATGGCGTGCCAGTGATGAAAAGCACACATCTGTTGGGGTTCATCTTCCTAAACATTTGCATTAAGCTTTCCTGCAGGAAAACTTGAAGATGGAACTCCAGCAGTCAACAACAGTAAACTGGCCATCTTCTCTTTAGATGGGTGGTTCTGCTCCCTCTTAGAGCCAAGCCAGGTCTTAGTTGGGTGCTGTGAGGTGGTTTGCTGACCCCGGCTTTCCTCATGCTGAGAACAGTGAGCAGTGGCATTTCGTGCTGCTCTAGGCATCTGGAATGTCATGGAATAGATTTTCTGAATGTGCAGGTTCTTGTTTTCTAGAGGAATGTCACTGAGCAGGACCACAGGCAGTCCTTGCAGCTCACTTTCCGCTCACTGTGCACATATTTTAGGTAAGTTTATAATTCATTTCAGTTGTCCAATATTCCCATCTTTGCAAAGCTGTCTTCTTTAGCTATCCCTTCCTTTTCGTGTGCTTTTGGAGTAACCAAGTAACTTCCTTCTTCTCAGCCAAGTTTCTAGAGTCACAGGAGTGGCTAAAATAGTGGTAGAATATGAATCTTGTGCAGAGCTTAATCCGAGTCCCAGTCATTAGAAAATTTCGAGTTGAACCCGTTGAGGATCTCTTGGAACATTTCGGTTTCTAAGTGATTTTTTTGAAGACAAAAATTGAAGCCAAAGGAGCTTGAGGTCCTGTACTCAAGTCTAAAACCCCAATTACGTTAAAACCTGACTGCAGAAGCACAGAATGGTAGTTTAGCAGAAGACTGTGCTGGGAGGGGATGCGTTGGAGGTTTTTGCATGCCTTGACTACAGACTCTTGAAGGAGGGAAGCAACTAATAGCCCAAGCTATTGTCTGCGAGTCAGACTATACCTGGTATGGATGCCAGACTTAGAGGGCTCTATAAAATGTGTTCAGAGCTGAGTATCAGGGATGATGAAAGAGCCTGGGGCTGTCATGTGAAGAACATTGAAGACACAGGGAATGTTTAGCCTGGATTGTCAATAGCAGTCATGAGATTAGGTGTATTTCCCATTGGTGGTCAAGGGGATTTATTCCTCAGAATCCTTCTAAGGACTTAAGGATTTGTGGGCCTGTGCTTGCATAAGGCCATGTGGACAGACAGTGGCACAGACCCAGCTGGAACCATGCCCTTTCTCCTGACCCAAACTCCTCACATCCCATAGAACTCACATTGAAATCTTGCTAGGTTCTTTTTTTGGAACCTTTTCTGTCTTTTAAGATAGAAAGCATGAAAATCCCCTTCCTGAAACAAGGTGTCATGACTCATTTGTGTCCTTTCAGTGATAAGGATCCAGGTGGCCTTCTACTTTTACCTGAGAAAGGCGACCTGGCAGACCTGCACATCAGCGAAGTACTGGCAGTCATGAGCACTCTCCTCTCTGTTGCTGCTCGAGAGGTAACTGGGGGCTGCTCCCTGTCTTCCTTGCCTCATGCTTTTAGGAGCACCAGATACAGCTGTCACTGTGCCTCCCCTTTGAGCCCTCATTTACAGTATGAATGTAACTTTGTTCCTGTGACCGTTACAAAGGAGCACAAAGGTTTCCCAGCTGCCTCGGCTCCCAATCAGCCAGCTCCTGCAAATGAGTGAGGGGACGATTCTGTTCTGCTCAGTAGCGTTTTGAGATTCATCCATGTTGATGTATATGCTATAGTTTATTTATTTTCACTCGCTCACAGTGTCCCCTTTGAGTGTGCCACAGTTTGTTCATCCATTTCACTTTGGAGAGTTAGTTGGGTTGTCTCCAGTTTGGGGCAACTATGCAGCAGTAATGATGTGCACATATCTCGTGGTTCTTATTTATGAGAGTTTATCCCTGGAGCTCAGGTGGCTCTTCAGAGAAACTCCAGAGAAGAAAGCTGATGGTTAGAGAGCCACAGAGGGATGGCGAATTGTTTTTTAAGGTGGGATAGGTTTGATTGAAGGCTCAGGGGAAGAAGCCAGAGAGAAGAGGGATTTGAAGATGTGAGAGAGAAAAGAGATAAGCGGTGGGCTAAGGTTCCTGAGGGGCAGAAGGACGTGACATGTGGAGCGAAAACCATTTGTAAAGGTTCCGAAAAGCTGAGAGCAGGAGAGGAGCTTTCATAACACCATCTTTCTTGGTCACTTCTGGGTTGAAAGCTCTTTCCTGACTATTCCCCATTTCTCTAGAAGTTTTTTTGCCAGTGACAGCTGCTGTCTTAGAGAATGCCCTTGGCTGTGAATGGCCTTGTTGTGAACACTTTCTGTTTGTCTCCTCCCTTGTAGTGTGAGCTGTTGATGCTCGATGGGGCCCAAGGGGAGGTTCACTCTGTGCTCTTCTCCCTGTTCTGGTCCGTCCAAGGCAGCCTGCTCTCTTGGTGCTACCTGCAGCTGAAGAGCACGGACTCTGGAGCCAAAGATCTTGCTGTTGACCTTCTTGAAAAATGTGAGTTTCAGAGGAAAATCTATGAAGACAGGTGTTTGGGTTTTGAATCTGTGTGTGTCCTCTCTGCTTTCGTACCTCGTGCCTAGAGTGTGCATATGATTTTCTTTTCTTTGATACAAATCAGATCTGTCTTTGGGGTTTTTTCTTCTTTTTTTTTTAAAATAGAATTCTGTAGCATGTCTTTCTGTCCAGTTTCCTGTCTGAATGTGGGGGTGTGCCTAAGTATTTTATTGGAGTTTGGGTCATTTCGCAGCCTAAACGTTGCCTTTGTAATCATACAGCACTCTTTGATGCTGTCGCACTCTTCAGTAGAGTCTGTCATCCTTGTTTTCCTCAAGCCACCCAAAAAAGAAAGTCTTAAACTGTCAAAGTCTCAAGTTTGTGAGTACTGCTGAGATCTTTGCTGATTACTGAAAATACTCAGCTTCATGCCCCGTAAACCCACAGAAAATTATATGAAACTCAACAGGTTTCGAGAAATCGTATGTGGAAAATTCAGTCCCATTAAACTTATTCTCAGCAGCTGTGACAAAAATGCTTACACTGTTGAGCCCTGCCTCCTAAAGCTTGGCCCATGGATGGTGCACCTGATGATGGGCCCTTTGTAAACAAAGGGAAAGGCCCACGGGCAGCTGGGCTGGCCAGCCATGTGACTTTACTTATACAAGTGATATCTCCACCTCGTCAAAAAGCAGCAAAGTCAAAAAAATGAATAAATCACCCCCTTTAAAAGTAATCTTTTACTGAGATTTGCACTGCTTTTCCCTCCCAGAGGAAAGGATTTGTATGGCACTTAATGGCCTCGTGGTCTTTCAGATGTGGACCTCCCTCCACAGCTGTGGTCACTGCTTTGCTCTTGATGATGACCAAGCCAGTGATATTTCTACCATATAAATTTTAATTGTTTCCTTTATGTTTTGGTAGATGTGGGACAGTTTCTGACAAGCATGAGAGTGATCTTGGAATCCCTTTTGTCACAGTATAGTGGAAAAACAGTAGTAGAAAAATTATGTAATTCGGTGTTTTCAATGGCAGCTCGTCAACTGGTAAGAAAAAGTGGCAGCTGTTTGTAAAGGGCGGGTGGGGGTTGGGGACTTGCCCCCCAGGCGGAGTCTGGGGTGGGCACTGAGTGCTTCATTCATCTTCCTTTAGGTAATCTTTCTGCTGGACTTTTGCACTTTAGACATTTCACACTGCACACTCTTGAGAGAGTTTAGTACCCTAACAGAACTGTTGAAGAAGCTTTGCAGTGACCCTGAAGGAGGACTGGATAAGGTAATTCGAGTTGGCACTGGAACCTGCTTTCTATCCCCTCTTAGGAGTGGTGTGACCACACTTAATGAAACATGCCACTGAATATAGATCTACACAAATAAATTGCCTCTAGAAGACTCACCATATTTTAGTAGTGGTTTTGCCAACAAGGATAAATGCCAGTCCGAGTTGATTTGGCATGGCCAGTGTTAGAAAGGGGACACAGAGGAGGCTGGACATAGATTAATTTCATCATTTTGTAGCACATGAAGTTATATAAAAACCATGTAAGTGAATAACCAGATTGAAGTCTAGAAGAGAAAATGTATATTGAAAAGCCATTTAGAAGGTTTGATATTTAAAGCCAATTTTAAAGGTAAAAAAGCAAAGACTTAAAAAAGGAGGGAGAAGAGGGGATGGGCTCAGATTCGCCAAGGTCTCAAATAGGAGTTTAAGCTGTTTAAACTCCTAATTCAGTGTTTTTTCCCACTGGAAATTCATGCTAGTAGAAAAATGTAAGAAATAGTTCTATTGTAGTTAGAAAATAAAAGCTAAGCACAGAGTTATTACAGTGCAATAAAAACCACATGTCTACTCTGCTGAATGATAATTGTATGTTGGTCTATATATGTAGGTGGAAATGTCAGGTGTATTTTTAGCTTGTGTGATGATTTGTATAGGGATGTCAAAGGCTATCTGTCTGCAGCACCGATACAGAAACACAGTTTACTGCATGTGGCTGCCTGTAGAGTGCTTAACACCTCTCTTTCTTGACTCGTTTATGTGCATAGCTGGATGTCGAGACTTGGCAGCAGGAGCAGCCTGTGGTGTTACATACGTGGACTAAGGAGTCTGCCCACAACTATGAAAATAATTGCCATGAGGTGTCTGTCTTTGTTAGCCCAGGGGCAACCTATTTTGAGGTGGAATTTGATGAGAGATGTGAAACTGAAAAAAGGTAAGACTCACATGTTCTTTTTTCCCAAGCAATAATGATCAAAAGTGAGAGAAGGAAAGTGATAGAGATTATGCTTTCCCAGGTACGATTATCTGGAATTTACCGACGCTAGAGGTGGAAAAACACGTTATGACACTAAAGTGGGCACTGATAAATGGCCCAAGGTGAGTGGTATTCCCAGAAAGAGATGACATGCCTCCTTCTGCGTCAGTTCTCCTTTTGTCAGCCCTCAAGGGGGAATAGAGGTATGGTCTTTGAAGGAAAGCATTTATATTATACTTTTGTAAAAGGAAGCGTTTATCTCCAAGTTTCACAAACTACAACCCATCACCTATTTGGTAAATAAAATTTTTCTGGGTCACAGCCATACCCATTTGTTTATGTGTCATCCATAGCTGCTTTGGCATTGCCATGGCAGAGTTGAGTAGTCACTCCAGAGACTGTATGGCCCAGAAAGTCTAGCACTTTACTGTCTGGTTCTTCATAGGAAAACTTTGCCACCCTCTGGTTGCTAGCACATTGTTCAGAGTAAATGGGAAGTTGTAATCCTTAGCACGAAAGGGCTTGATGGGTCCAGGAGGGCCCAGACCTTGGTGGGGAATGCCAGGAGTCCACCTCACAGTTAGGTCTGCAAGATCTCTGGGGCTGGGAGGTTACGTGCTGCTTCAGACTGCTGACCTTCTCTCTGCCGTCAGTGGTCTTGGTTGGGAGCAAAGGAATGGGCGAGTGTGACCTCTGGCTGAGTAGGTAGTGAGTGGATGGGCATCCAAGGTTTAGAACAACTGACCAGCAGTTTTCTGCCAACTTTGCTTCTTCATGAGGTGCAGTCATGAATTTTCTCTTTCAGTTACTCTTGTACATTACTCCTTTACTATTTTGGTGGGGGTGATAAGATATAATGGTGAGAAAATACACCAGTTTTAAATTTAGATTTCTTTTGAGTCCTGAAGAACATACTTAGTACTGAAATGCTGCCTTCTCAAATCTGTTTGACCACATGACTTTTTTGTTTGTCTCTAGAAAGTGACCTTTAAGGCTGGTCCTCGGCTGCAGTTTCTCTTTCACTCTGACAGCAGTAACAATGAGTGGGGCTACAAGTTCACTGTCACTGCCTATGGGCTGCCTGATGTCGCCGTGTCTTGGGGGTTGGATTTACAGCTCCTTGTTTCCCGACTCATGGGGCGCCTTGCCTCCCAGTGCATGGCACTCAAGTCTGTGCATCGTAAGTTCACATTTCTGCCCCTTCCTTTCTTGCTGTAGCCACGCTGAAGAGCAGTGTGGTGCTCTCCCTCGTGTGAGTTGAGTCCATGGAATGGCAGAGCAAAGGGATTGATAAAATTCCCTTTCAGTTTCCTTTAAACTGAACCAGAATAAAATGTTGACTTGACACCGTTTTCATAAAGTTTCTTGACTCAGACTTTGGAACACATCACAAAGAGTGCTGTGGATTTCCCATCAATGGAGGACAAATTGGGGGGGAGAGCTGATTTTTAGCAGCATTGTTGTCAATTTTTTTTAGGTGAATTTTGGTATACTCCAACAAGAAGGCAGAAATATAGAATAGATTAATTGCATACCCTTTAACTATGTGAATATTCGTGTAAATATGTGAACGTGGATTTTGTCTGAAAGTGATTTCTTCAACTTATTTATTAAATTTATCCAAGAAACAAGAATTATAGAATAAACTTTCTAGTGTATTTTATTTTTATGTTGTTTCTTGAATTTTTCTGATTATAAAAGTAAAATATCATAGAAAAATTGCATAATGGAGAAAAGCCAAGGAGAAAAGCCATTCTTAATCCCAACACCCAGAAATACCTATTATTAACATTTTAATTTATTTCCACCTGGTGTTTTTTCTGTGTCTATTCATAAATGCCTAAATGGTGGGTATTTAATTATCATCTTTTTTCACAAACTTAAGTTTGCAAATTGTGAACATTTCCCCATAATTACACATTCCTAGATGGTCTCCTGTTATACCCTAGAGGTGGTTTGCATTCTGTTTTCAGTTTGCTATACAGATTAGTCATTTCAAAGATACCTCGTAATTGAGGCCGTTCCACAGAATGGCAGCATTTCAGGACTTCTTATGGTTTGGGTTCGTCTGGGGTATGTGTTTATGAAGTATCACAATTAAACATTCTAATAAATGTGGGTGAATTCCCTCTAAGTCTTAATAATGTCCAAGTTGTTTTTTAACCTTTTATCAGTTCAAACAGTCTCGGTGTATTAAGGAAAAAACAGAACTCTCATAAGCCTTCTTTTTCCAGAGTTAGGAAGTAACATGGCTGTACCTCAGGCAAAAATGGCTTTAGTCCTAAACTCTCCCTTGTGGAAACCTGTCTTCAGGCATCAGATATGTCCAGAGTTGGGATTAGAAGCAAGCTGGCCCACTCACCCACACCAGGATAGTAAGGAGGTATTTACTCTTCTCTTGTCTTTCTATTTGGAATGGAAAATGTTTACTAATATTTATTACTTTAAATTATAAACATTTGTGTTTATATCCTATCTCCCCCACTAAGCTGTTAGCTCCTTGAGGGCAGAAACTTTCTCTTGTTCATTGGATGTCCCTATGGTGTACCACAGGAGCCAGTGCATTATGGGTGTTCAAAACTATTGAATGAATGACTCTTCCATGAAATGTAGTAGGTGCTCAGTAAACCTCTCTTGACGGAGTTACTAAACAAAGAAGTCGAGTCTATTTCTAGTGCCCACTGAGTCAAACTTTAGAGTAAATGATTTATGCTGCACCTTTTGTTCTCCATGGAATGCTAGCACATTATTTAGGCTTAGAATACTTAAAAAACTAATCAAGTTTGCTGGCTGTCTCTTTTTCATCTCTCCTTCCCCTGTCCCTGCTCTCTTACTTTGCCTCCCTTCTCCCCTCCTCCCCCACCGCCAAGTTATTCAGTAGTGAAAGGCGGAATCCAGGGACTCTTCCTCAGCTTCTCTTCTCCTTTACCTCTCTGTTAAATTTGGTTCCTTCAGACCCTCTCTTCTTTTGATTCCATGGTAGTCCACTGTCTTCTCTTACATGTAACCACTCCATCTGCCTGCTTTATTGACCTCTCTTCTTCCTCTTTCTCTAAAGAATAGGCTTTGTTCAGGCTTTCTCCCCTTTCCCACAGCCCACCAAGACTTTATCCTCTCTTCTCTCTTCTGCTGTCACACCTGTGTAAATAATTCCTAAATATCAGTTTCGAGCCCTGGTTCTTCTCCCAGGCTCCAATCCTGTATCTCCATCTTCCTGCTAGGTATTTCCATTTCAGTGTTCTGACTCCCTTTAACCCAGAAGTGTAAAACCAGGATGTCTCCCCTGACTGCTCACTCCTGTTATTGTCATTATTGTTTTCCTAGCATGGAGCCACTGCTCCCTAGCATCACCTTTATCCCCACCTTGTTCTCACCTTTTCTATCTAGTCAGCTGCAAGCCCTATGGATTCTTCCCTGTGATGTTCATCTCTTTCCATTTCCTCTGTCTCCGTCTTTATCCAGGCCCTCATCTTGCACATGCATTGTTACATTGGTACCTACCAAGTTTTTTTTTTAATCACTGCATTTTCTTGTCATTCCGCTGCCAAGCACCATTAATGGCTCCCCGTTGCCCACAGGGTGAAGTCTAAACTCCTCAGTGTGACAGTCAAGGCTCTCTACAGTCTCCTTTCACCTTACCTATCTGACTCTAGTTCCCACCACTCCCCAGCTGAGACTTCAGGCCAGGTCAGTCTCTCTACTGACTCTTAACTTCTGCTAATGGTTATGTTCCTCAGGGCCACACCTGCCCAGTCTTCAGGGTCCAGTCCAAAGCCCATATCCTCCAGGAGGCTTTTCTTAATTACTTTAACCCGCCAGGAGCTCTCTCCTGTGAATTCTCAGCACTGGGTGTCCCTTCTAGGCATTTGGCACTTGATAATCTTTTGCTTTATAGTAGTGCTAGTTTTAATGCTTTTAATGTTTTATTTATGTTTACCTTTTTTTAACCCATATATCTATCTGGTCTCCCCAAAATAGATTTAAACTTCCTGAGAGTATGTACTGTGTTTTATACTTTGGCTTTGGCCTAGTAGGTGTTCAGTAAATGTTATTTTTTGAATGAGTGTGTTAAACATGATGGATTTTTTTTTGTTGTTTCCAGATTAAGAACGTCCGTGATGATCCCTGCCATCATTTTCTTCTTCATTTTGCACAGTCAGATCCTGCCCAGAACTTCTGTGGGCCATATTCAGAACTTTTCAAAGGATTCATACAGGCATGTAGAAAACAGGCCCCAAAGACAGATATAGTTGCTGGTTCCACTATTGATCAAGCTGTGAACGCCACCTTTGCTGCTCTGGTGTATCGCACTCCAGACTTATATGAGAAGCTGCAAAAATATGGTAACTTATATTACAGGGAATATTTTTGATCTGAAGGCCAATTGCTAAGTTTTAAGAAAGCCTATCTTAAGTGAAAATTTTAAATATAAACATATTTCTATAACTGTAGACTTCATCTTGTTAGTCCCACTTTACCAGTCAAAGATTCATGACCAATTTATAGTTAGCAGATTGTAATATAGGGTAGCCTTGGGTTTCCTAATTAGCAGATGATTTGTCTTTATCCAAAATTCTCGTGGAAAATTGCCAAGAATTTTAATGGGAAGAAACTTTAACTTTGATTATAGTCCCAGCTCAAAAACTAGATGTTATGCAGCTTCAGGTTAATCAGACTACATTTCTGCATCTTAGTATCTTTATCTGTAAAAGTTTAGAGTTGATTAGCTCTAACATTCTAAGAAATTCCAGTTAAAACCTGAGATGTTTAGGTAATTGAATGTGCTAATAACAAAGGGGGAAAATGTAGTTATTAACTCTCGTCTTTGGACTTACAGCTTCTGTGTAGCATCAGCCCTGCTCAGCTTCCTTTGGTGATAGCCTACTCTTCACCATTTCTTTTCCTCCTGTCCCCAAGCGATGTTGTCTCTGTGCATTAACTGTATATGTGGCCTGCGGCCTGACAGGACCCACCAAGAGGGAGAGTCTCTCTCTACTCATAATCTTTGAGGGGAAAAGTTTTCTAACCCTACCTAAAGATGAGATCTGGGTTTCCCAAGCACTTTGGCAGGATATGGGTTCTTTCCATGGTGCAGATGAAATAAGCAGGGACAAATGCTTCCTTCCGTTGGAGGAGAGAATTGACTGTTGCTGATATTATTATTATTATTATTGGTCTTATTATCACTACTACCTTTACTGCTGAGTCCTTTGGATCTCACATTGCAGAATTTATTTCCTGATTTCTGAAACATCTCGATTACTTCCTCAAATCTTAATATCTCCTGTAAGAAGCTGCTCAGATAAATAAAACTACAGAGAGGCATGAGTGATTTATGGAAACAGTTGTCATATGTAAGAGTATATCTTTGCTGGGGGGTTGGGGGCAAGGTGACCTGTATGGTTTTGAAAAAATTCAGTATATGTTTTTGAAGATTTTATTTGTTTATTTTTTTGAAGATTTTTTTTTTCTCTTTTTCTCCCAAAGCCCCCCAGTACATAGTTGTATATTTTTAGTTGTGGGTCCTTCTGGTTGTGGCATGTGGGATGCCGCCTCAGCATGGCCTGATGAGCAGTACCATGTCTGCGCCCAGGATCTGAACTGGCGAAACCCTGGGCTGCCAAAATGGAGCACGCGAACTTAACCACTTAGCCACGGGGCTGGCCCCTCAATATACAGTTTTCTAATCAAATTGTAGTAAGAAAGCTGGACAATCTTTGTTACTTGTGGGAACTTCAGTAGAGGGATAAAACTCTTGTGAGCTAAGAGCTGAGAAACAGAGGGTTTCTAGTCGGGGGAGAGTTCCCCCAGCTCCTTTTCAAATCATGTTCAGATATCACTTACCTACTTGCAGTAGAGAAATACACAATCAGATATGGGAACTGGAACTATTTGACTGAATACAGGTTGTTTGTACATACCTACCACTGTGGCTTTGAAGAAGGCACCGTTGGTCTCACTTCTTTCTGTTCCTTCCTTTAAGGGCTATTCATGGGTGCTTCAAGACTGACCTGCTTTGGGAGTGGTCCTTGTCTAGCTAATTTGCTCATCTTTGTCTAAAAATTGGTCACTCTTGCGTTAGAAATGTACAGGAGGAGTTTTTCAACTAGACTATAAGCTACTTGAGGGCAGGGACCATGTCTGTTTTCTCAACATTGCATTCCCAGTGCCTGGTATGGAGCCCGGCCCATTCTAGGTATTCACAGAGTACTTGTTGCATTATACATTGGTTCGGCAGAGAGCGTCACACTCTTCTAGAGTATTATCCTTTGGTTTTTAGAGGAAGAGAAGGAGCAGGCCTTACAGGTCTTCCTTTAAAAAAAAACACAACTTTTAAATTATTTTTCTAATTATAAAAATAATACCCATTCATGTAGAAACTTACAAAGTACAGAAAAGCTTAAAATAAGTATCAGCTGTATTCTCAAGAACATGTGTGTTCGGGAGACTTCAAGAACCTCTCCATTAACATTTTTCTATATATCTACCTGTCCTTTTATCTAGTTATATTTATATGTGTGTATATGCGTATATATACATCATGTTTTTAATATATATTCCCTTTTTAGATAAGATAATTTTGTTTATATTGTTTCATAACCAGTCTTTTTAACTTAATATATATCATGAACTTTTTGGCATGTCAATAATTTTATCTTTTATTCGCTTTTAATATTTTTAATTTTAATTTTAATATTTTTTATTTTTTACTTTTAGTATTTCACTCACTTTAATAGCATATCCATTTCAGATGTTGTTGCTTTGAAAAAAGTTAGTTTGAAGTAACACACAGAACCCATTACAGGTATTTGTGTCTTAACTGATAATTTTTCCCCCCAAGCCTCTCTTGCCACCCCCACTGTGTGAGTGTCAGGGCAAGGACTTTTTCTAGTGCACTAGGAGCTTTGGAAACTGTTTTGTGCTGCATGTTGCAGTGGTGAATTGTGTTAACTGAATGTAATCTCTTGGTCTCTCCTTTCCCCAGTACACAGTGGGGGCAAGACAGCCCTGAGTGAGGAGTTTGCACAGGTGTATTCTTTGGCAGATGGGATTCGAATATGGATGGTAAGATTTTCCTTTGCATGTGATTTTTATATATTTTGAGTTTTCCCATCATGGTATCATGAAATTAAGGTAAGTAGCTCTCTTCTCAAGAATATAACTTTAGGAATGTTTTTTAAACTAAAGTTCAGTGAGCGAATGCATATAAAATAATTTAGAACCCTTGAAATCATAATTTGGTGAGTGTTGATAACATTCGGAGTGAAGAGGGTTCAGTTGAGCCCCCTGACATCCTTCACTAACCCCAAAGGCCACTCTGGAACCTCTTAGACCAGGAGGAAAAGCCCTGCTTTAGATACTGGGCAACCAGTGACGGTTTTAGGTAAGGGAGAGGCCTCTCTGCCTTCTAGAAAAGTGGTTCTGCAGCCTTGATTGTGACAGCAGTAAACTGGAAGAACAAATGTCTATTAATAGGAGAATGGACAAAAAGATTACGTTACTATGTAAAACTATATTACAATGTAAAATGAAAATATAATACTATATCATAATGAAAGTCAATTAAATAGAGCTACATGTGCCAGCATGGATGGTGTTCACAAGCATGGTGATGAGCTAAAAAAAGCAAGTTGTAGAAGAATGCATAAGTATGATATTCCTTATATGAAGTTTAAACACAAACCAAGTCTGTGTGTTGTATGCATAAATATGCAGTAAAATTATACAAATGCGTGGAAAGGATAAACACCAAATTCAGGAGAATTGTTTTTATTTCTTAGGCATGGAGATGAATACCTATATATTATTATTTTTTTAATATTCACAATCATCTTATATATTGTATAGAAATTGGGGCAAAAATCTTTAAATAACTGAGTAGAGGATAGATAATGAGATTGAAAGCAGGAGACTAATTGTGGTAATTAGATAAGGATCGCTTGTGATACTTAGGAGATAAACTAACCAGACTTTGTGATCCATGTAAGTGGTGAACAGGAGGGTGGAATTTAGGACCGTTCCCATGTTCCTGGTTTGGGTGACTTGGTGGTAGAAGCATTGACCAGAATAGGAAAAATGGTCTTGGATCTGGAAGTGGGGAGGTAAGTTCAGTTTGGAACATGTTGAGTGCGAGGACATCTAGGTTATCTGAGACATTCAGCTGGAGAATTTAGTAAATGTGAAAGAATCTAAATGGCTGATGCTTCATGGAAATGTCAGGGCAGAGATAAGAATAACTTCAGTTCATTGATAATAGTTTTTTTAAAATGTCTGAGTTCCAGGAACGGACTGCCTTGGACAGACTCCACAATGATTAGAACATAGTTGGTGCCCAATATATACTGGATAGGTAGATGGAAACCAAAATGAACAGGATCTCTCAAAAGAAACTAAAAGATATTGTCATCAGAATGGTAGGAGGAGAATCAGGAGAGTGCATTGACAGAGAAACCATGACAGTTACTAGCAGTTTAAGAAAAAGAGTGTCTGATAAAGTCACCTGCCACAGGCAGTTCAAGTAAAAAGGATTTAGCGCTTGACAGGGCACGTCTTAGATTATCCTTCTGGTTTAGCGTAGGACAGACTGCCGACAGTTGGACAAGATGCCACCCTTCTCTCTAAGACTTTGGCCTCTTGCACATCACACGTGGCCTTCTGCCTGGGCTCTTGGCACTGTGGCCCACACTGTGACCATTGCCTGTGCTGGCACTGGGAGCATCGTCCTCTGCCTGGCAGTCTTAGCATCGCTTAGCAGTGTCCTCTTGTTCAGGATAGAATAGAGATCAAATTTTGGTCCAACCTCTGTAGCAAACTGGGTGTATGACCTAGCAAGGTCTTTCATTTCTCTAGACCTCTGCTTCTTTAGCTATACTAGGTTGGCTTAAGATAAGTGCCCCTCCAGCTCCAGTGTTCTAGAATTTTTTAAATAATAAGGTCATGGGTACAAAACTTTCCCAAATAACACATAGTTGAAAAGAAGGTAATTTTGCAAGTACACCTTTAGACAGCTTCAAAGGCTGGAGTACTCCTAGGACAAACAAAAACAGCTCAACCTTGTGTCCGCAACAGCTGGACGATACCATAAAGTTCTCCATGATCTCAGTGCTGTGTGCTTTTGAAGTAGTTTTCTGTGGCTGCCCTTGCTGCCCTGTCTGGACAGCGTAACTGTGTGGCTCAAATCCTCCCCCCAGTTAGAGATGAAGCAGAAGTCCCTGATGAGCCTGGGGAACGAGGCAGAAGAAAAACTCGGGTCAGAAGCTGCTGAGGCCAACCCTGAGAGCCTGGGTGAGTGTGCCGACATGACTGTCATGACTGTGCCTTGTTTCTGTTTGACAGAAAACCAGCAACCCATCTTCTAGATTATTTGAATTGACACTGTTGACCTAGGAAGGTAACACAGGTGCTAAATGTATTTCCAAGGATATAGCACAAATAGAAAAATGCCAGAGAGGAACAATTGTTTATTAACATGATCCAAATGGAGCACCTTTCTAACTGCTTCTCTTAGGAGACATCAAGTCCTTTTTTTAACTATATCTTACTATGTTTTCAAAGTATGCTCACACTGAATATTCAGTGAAGTTAGGAATTGCTATAATTTTTTAATGATATCATGGTTATGTTTTAAAACTCTTATTTTTTTAGAGAAATATACTGAAGTTTTTACAGTTGAAAAAATGTGATGCTTGGGATCTGCGTGGAAATAGTGCAGGGAGTGGGGAGTGGGTGAGGATGCTCCGGGCTTGGGCTTTCCTCAAGGAAAGAACCTTTACAACACTGGAGACAGAATTCAAGTCAGGAACACTCAGAAAACTCTTGAGCTGGGGCAGAAAGAAAACATACACCCACCCAAGTTCTGACGCCATAGTAATAAAAAAAGAAATACTACTGTGAGGGTGAAACAAGTCTGGTCTTGGGTTGATAACTGTTGAAGCTGGGTCAGGGGTACATGGAGGGGTCCTTATACTGTTCTCCCTGTATGTGTTTGAACGTGTCCACAATAAAACTTTTTAAGTGTGCTGATGGTGCTGGGGAGATTTTGATTTGTATAATGAGATAAAATTTGATTCCATTCTGTCAGTAGATGTGTATATCATTGTATTAATGGAGGTATTTCTCATCCTAAATTATATAGTTTAAATAGATTATTTTCTCTCCAAAAGTAGGCAGTAAGTTTGATTTTGACTTTTTTTCATTATCTTCTTGCTTTTTGCATTTAGCAAAAGAGTGTATTCAGAAGAGTCTTCTTTTACTAAAATTTTTGCCCATGGGTGTAAGTTCGAAAGAAAGCTGTGACAAGTTGGTGACTTTAGATGAAACCGATCACCTGCAGCCTCTCGATAAGCGCCAGAGGACAAGCTCTGTGGTGGAAGAACACTTCCAAGCCTCAGCATCTCCCACTGAAGCAGTGACCCCTGCTGCAGGAGACAGGAGTCCTGGCTTGGATGTCCATCCAAAGCTGCCACCTAGTAGTGGCCCTCTTGCCGCAGAAGTGTCCTCTGCCACAGCCGAAGAGCCCTCGTCACCTTCCACTCCTACCCGGAGGCCTCCGTTCACGCGAGGGCGACTCCGGCTGCTCTCCTTCCGGTCGATGGAGGAGGCCAGACCAGTGCCCACAGTGAAAGAGAAATACCCTGTGCTGAAGGATGTCATGGACTTCATTAAAGATCAGTCACTCTCCCACGAGAGGTGAGCCGGGCGTTACCTTCCTGGCACTTTCTTTTTTCAAGCTGTAGGAACCCAGTCTAGTCAAAGACTTGAAGTTCATGTTAAAAATGAGCAAATAATACTTGAAGGATATATTAAGATTTGTTTTAGAATGTTCAAGAAAAAAATTAGGTGATTGTTTTTTTTCTTTTAAAGAAGGATTTTTTTCACTTAAGATTTGTACATTATACTGTTTGTAAATTATAACTCAGTAAGTTACTGTTGGGATAAAAAAAGAAACATCTCTTTTGGTAGCTACAACTCATAAGTTTATCATATTTTAACCCAGGGAGAAATTTAGGATTTGATATTTTATGACAAAATTATTTGTCAGTGAGCCTACATCTCTGGAAGGATTGCATGTTTTAATTTCCTGTCCTAAGAATTAAGTCTTTGTCTCTAAGGGGGAGTAAAGATATTAAAGTTCCTTTTTAATTAATTAATTTTTTAATCTGAGTTGTTTGGCTTCTGAACAGTTGGTATGAACTGATTTGTGATGCTGCTGAGTAATGACTAAAAGTAGCAAGCAGGTATTGATATCCTTCCTGAATGATATTTCTGATACCTCACAGTAGTATTTCTTTTTTTATTACTATGGCGTCAGAACTTGGGTGGGTGTATGTTTTCTTTCTGCCCCAGCTCAAGAGTTTTCTGAGTGTTCCTGACTTGAGTTCTGTCTCCAGTGTTGTAAAGGTTCTTTCCTTGAGGAAAGCCCAAGCCCGGAGCATCCTTGAAGTGCTGAGGATAATTCAGTACTGTGCCGAATCCCTCGGACAGCCTCACTGCTTCCATCCGCCTTATATACTTTTCCTGTTGGAACTGCTGACCTGCCAGAAAGAGTTTACCAAGTAAGTACAAATACAAGCCTGCAAGGAAAACAAGCAGGGGTCATTTTAAAGAAATCCTAATTGTCTTCCCTAATTAATAACTCTGTTATTTCCATATAGGATACAAATTTACATTTTTGGTCAATTCATTCTTTCATCCTAAGGGAAAAAGGGTTCTGTCCTTTTAGTAAGTAAATACCAGGAACTTGTTCATTCCTCGTGATGAGTTTATCAGCTTTATCTTCCCAGACAGTAAGGATTGTATTCCCCATATGCCCATACTCATCATTAGGCTCCTGGAAGCTATGAGCTAAATTTAATGCTCATTTACAGTAATGACCTTAATCTAAGCACCGCACAAGGTTGTTCTAACAGCCCACTCAATAAGTATTTTCAGCGTGTTGACTATGCCAGGCACAGTTCTAGGTGTTGTATATACAGCCATGGACATGACAGACAAGATCCTTGCTCTAAAGGAGCTTGTATTCTATTGAGGAGAAACAGACAGTAAGAATTGTATATATCAGATAGTGATATTGCTATGTGGTGATTTTCATACCGAGTGACCTAGTTTGAGTGGTCAGGGAAGACCAGCTGAGGAGATGACACGTAAACTAAGAAATGAGTGACCAGCCGAGATCGGGGGGAGAGCACTAAGACAGAAGGAATAGCTGAGAGGCTAGGGTGGGAGGCTAGCCCAAGGAACAGAAGGAAGGCCAGTGTGCCTGAATGAGGAGGAATGGGAGGAGACATGGCCAGAAAACTAGGGAGGGCCCATATCATAGAAAGCTTTGTTGGATACAAGTTAAGCTATGTGGATTTCATACTGAGTTGTAGATAGGAAGCCCCTGGAGGATTTTAAGCCCAGGAGGACCACAGTGATTTATATTTATAAAAGGTACTTCTGGCTACTACGAAAAAGAGTGAAAGTAGGAAAAGCAGTTAGGAGACTGTGCCAGTAGTCCAGGCAAGAGATGGTGGTGGTTGGACTAGGGAATAGCGCTGGAGATGGAGAGAAAAGGGTGAGATTCAGGACATATTTTGGAGGTAGAATTGTCAGGACTTATTGATGGATTAGATGTAGTAGGTGAATGAAAGGAATCACGGGGAGAGAAGCTCTTAGGATTTTGGCTTAAGCAGTCGTGTGGATAATACTGCATTTTACTGAGGGGAAGAGTATGGAAGAAAGATATTGGAGCAAAAATCAAAAGTTTTGTTTTGATCACGTTAAATTTGAACTGCTTCTTTCACATCCAAGTAAAGATAGCAAGAAAACAGGTAAGAGTGTAAAGTTCTGGAAAGAAGCCAGACTAGGGATACAATTTTTTTTTTTAAGATTTTATTTTTCCTTTTTCTCCCCAAAGCCCCCCGGTACGTAGTTGTATATTTTTAGTTGTGGGTGCTTCTAGCTGTGGCATGTAGTTCACCGCCTCAGCATGGCCTGATGAGCAGTGCCATGTCCGCACCCAGGATCCGAACCAGCGAAACCCTGGGCTGCCGAAGGGAGCGCATGAACTTAACTACTTGGCCACAGGGCTGGACCTGAGGGATACAATTTGGATGCTGTCAGTATATAGATGGCGCTTAAAGCTGTGAGACCTCCTAGAAAGAGTGCAGAGATGGACAAGAAGGTGGCTCAGGACTGAACCTTAGGGGCATTTCTTTATTTAGAAGTCAAGCAGAGGAGGAGGAATCAGCTAAGGAGATCAGGAAAGAGTGGCCATCAAGGGTGAAAAGCAGAGGATGGTGATGTCTTAGAAGCCAAGAGAAGAATGTATCTCAGATGGGAATGGTTAGTTGGGTCAAATGCTGATGCAAGAGGATGTATGAGATAAGAACACGTTGGATTTGACGACAGTCTCACTGGAGCCATGGGGCCAAAAGCCCAATTGGACTGGATTGAGAAGTGAATTGGGGTAGTAATTAAATGGAGAGAGAGACTATAAACAATTATTTTAAGAAATTTGGCCTTAAAGGGGAGCAGAAGAATAGGGCAGTAATTAGAGGGGAGGTGGGATCAACTGAGGGTTTTTAAGAGATAATTAGAGTATATTTGTATCCTCATGAGAATGAGTCAGTAATGAGGAAAATGTGATCCCAGAAGAGAGTGATCAGTTGCAGTAGCAGGTGGATAAGTAGGGAAGGTGGCCTTTGACAGAGCCAGGAGACTCTCTGTGGTAGCAAGAGGAAAGAGTATGGATAGAGATGCAAGATGGTTGGTAGGTTTGGTGGTGCAAATATGAGGGAATTCTTGTGTGATCATTTCTATTTCTTAAAAATGAAATATGAAGACTAGTCATCAGCTAAAAATGAAGGTTTAGGAGGAAATAGTGGCAGTTTAAGGAGAGGCAAGAAGGTTTAAATAATAATGAAAATTGAGAAAGCTGATCTGGTTGCCTGAGAATTTTGAGTGCTTGTTTGAGAATTATGGTTGTGAATTTAAAGTGATACTAGTCAGCTTGGTCGTATGGTGTTTCCTCCATCAACACTTAGCTGTTTTGGTACAGGTTTAAGATTTCTCAGGCATGTATGTGGAGGGAGAAAGCAGCAAGGGAGTTGGTCCTTGCTAAGGTGTGATTATGGTGCTTGGCCATGGAATCTAAGCTGAGTATGGAGCAAAGAGAAGGTGTGGCAAGAGTAGTAGATAGTGAACAAGAGGCAGCGTCGTGGGTTGGGGCTCATTGGGATTGAAAGTCTGTTGTGGGAGTCTGAGAGTAGGTGAGCAGGGTGTGAGGTCTTGGTCAGAGTAGGATGCTCTGAAGTCAGGATTTCAGAGGTAATGCCATTACCGTGATGACAAGGTCAAGGAAATAACTATCAGACTAGGATGGCTAAGGGGATGCAGGAGAAGATCACTGGAGGTGAGGATAGCAGAGAATCTGGAGACAGGAACTGGGGCATCATTCCCATGGATGTTGAAGTCTCCAAGGTGATGAGTTTATCAAGGTAGAAAAGACAACTTGGTGCTGAAGTCATCAATGAAAGGCAGCAGAGGGGTGGGCATGCCTGTGTGGAGAAGATCAATTGAGGTAATTTTGGAAGAATACTTTACTCAGTATCTGGCAGTCAGGTAGTGCTCAAAGGGGTTTATATTTGTTTATATTAACAAAGAAAGATAAATAATTGTCATCTCCATACTCCTGGTGGGCAGCCCTCTTGTCAGGCAGACAGACTCATTTGCTGTTTTATCCACTGCTTTCTGCAGTCATTATATTTGTATTTACTTAAGTTTCTGCTCTACTTCGTTCAGCTCGCTGCTTCTTGGCTCTTTTTCATGTAAGGAATAATGATGATTAAGTTAATGATGTTCTAGCAATTAAGTGATCGATGATTTCCTCTGTTTCTAGTTATTTTGGACACTTGGAGGCCTGTGGTGCAGATCTACACAAAGAAATTCGAGACACTTACTATCAATTTGTTCTGTTTTTGGTCAAAGCAATTAAAGGATTTAGTAGCATAAATGACAGGTACTGGATAACTTTATAATTTCTAGAGAAAAAATTATTTCTGTTTTTTCTGATTTTAAAAGAAATGTGTGTTCAATATTGAAAATATAGAAAAGTACAAGGAGTAGAATAAAAATAACTCCTAATCTTACCTTCTAGAGCTAATTGCTAATGTTAATTTATTAGTATATTGTCTCCCAGCCTTTTTTCTATATGGTGTGTACAGTTTTCTAAAGGGGTTGGGTCTTGGTTTATCTAAGAATTGGTAACCTCTTATTTTCTGTTTTTGATCTGTTGGGCACAGTTTTAAAACTAGAGTATAAAGCCATTCCCCAGTCTCCTCCATAGTAGGTGGTTTAGACGTAAACCTTGAATCAGATGGTTCTGTTCTATGTCTAAGTTTCATGACCTGGACTAATTTGGGACGGCCCTGATCTTGCTATTTATCAGGAGGCGATGTGCCCTATGGTAGTTCTGGCAGGATAGAAACCTTACTTTACTCTTTCAGAACTCTTTTGCTTAAGCTGTCCTTTGAAGAGGGTTTGTATGGAGTATGAGAAATTTGAAAGGGATTATAAGGAACCCAAACCAGCCATCTGGAGTTTGCTTCTGCTTTCCACTTACAAACAGACCAGGTCTCTGACTGACATGTCTTGTTTCTCTTGTCTCCATTGGTGACGGGCAGCTTTGATAATTTTCACCTTCATGGCCTCTTTAGGTCCTTGCTGCCTGCCTTATCCTGTGTTCAGACAGCCCTGCTTCATCTTTTGGATATGGGCTGGGAACCCAGTGATCTTGCCTTCTTTGTTGACATTCAGTTACCAGATCTCCTCATGAAAATGTCACAAGAGAATATAAGTGTCCATGACAGTGTGATCAGGTAAGAACACAGTCCTGCATGCTGCAGTCCCTAAAGTAGATTATGAGATCCAGTCATCATGGCCTAGGGGTTCAGAGCGCAGGCTCTGGAGCTAGACTCTATGTGTAATATCCTGGCTTTGCCACATACTAGCTGGGTGACCTTGGGCAATTTATTTAATCCCTCCGTGCCTCAGTTTCCTCATCTTTAGAGCTGGAGATAATAATGGTACCCACCTCACAGGATCGTTGTGAAGAATAAATGAGTTCTGTTTGTCAATGTTGAAAAGAGAGTCTGGTGCATGGTGGTGTATGTAAGTTGGTGGTGGTGGTGTTGTAAACAGGGAAAGTGAAGACCCCCTACATTTTTGGAGATCCTACTGTACTTTGTTGAATTGGAGAATTCTTTTCTTTATTTTTTTGTTATAATTTATGTGTGATTTTTAGATACTATAATCTCATGTACATTATAAGGAATTAAGGTATGAGAAAAAAATAGTACGTGAAGTGTTTTTTTTCTTTCCACTTTTAATGAGTGTCTCTCCACCCTACTCAAGTCCACTCATGTCTGTAGAAAAGAAAGAAGAGAATGGGAGGAGAAAAGCAAGAAGAGAGAGAATTAAGAGGAAATAAATGAATGAGTCAACGTTGGGACAGTTTTCACTCTCTCAGAAGAGATATTCTGGGGAAAAGAGAAGAATTAAGGCTGTCTCCTTGTTTACCAAACCTCAGCCATTGCCCTGCTGTCAGAGGGCCGTCTTGCAGAGAGAGGGGAGACAACAATGGGGAAGGTGTGGTGGGGCATCCACATGCCAGCTCTTTAGCTGTCAGTCTGCTTGTTGTTTGAAGCTTTGCCTGCCCCTGCATGATATAGTCCTTGGGGATGGGGCCGCATCCTTCACTACCAGTCCCTCAGAGCACCTAGCCCAAAGCTAAGTGTGAGTAGGCCTAAAGTCAATTTGTTGGGATTTATGAGTGAACATATCTACATTTGTTGGTTGGTAAATATTTTGCATTTGCTGTCAAGCAAATCCTTTCATTTTAAAAATTCTGGTTGCTGAAACAAACTATAAACTGCAATTATGGAAATTTACAATTTTGCATCTAAGAGGAGTCCACGAGATTATCTATATGAAACTTTGAAATGAGGAAACTGAGGACCAAGGCTGAGTGCTGCGTCAAGGTCTTACGGCAGCTAGTGGGAGAGCCAAAGCGCCTGGGTCTCTCCTTTCTCATGCTGATACCACTAGGGTATGCTAAGCGTGTCCAAATCAGACTTTAAAAGAAAATCACTTTATTTGGCTCCAGTGCCTGGCACATAGTAGGTTCACCGCAAATGGTTGTCGAGAGGAATTATGCCGTGTAGGTACAACCTTTCAAGCTCTAATTCCTCACCCATCGTAGTCTGCTCCAGAAAGGGCTTCTCCCTTTTCACTGGTATATATCTATCAAACGTCCTGGGGCTTTGAAAACCAAATTGACCTCTTCCTCTCAGCAATTTAAAAATGCCCCACATATTAGACCCATAGGACAGAGTCTGCTAACCGGCGCTTTCCTTGATTATTGGGAGAGGCATGCTTTTCTCTCTTTATGTCCTTCTTTCAGCCAATGGAGTGAAGAAGATGAGCTTGCTGATGCGAAGCAGAATTCAGAATGGATGGATGAGTGTCAGGATGGCATGTTTGAGGCTTGGTATGAAAAAATAGCCCAGGAAGATCCAGAGAAGCAGAGGAAAGTAAGACCTCTCAACTAGAGTAATCGGAAGTGATTTGCTAGGAGTTTGGAGAGGACAGGCTGCCTGGGGTGGGGTGCTGCCAGCAGGTTGTCTCCCGAGAGGGCTGCAGGTGGCAGACAGCACCTTAGGGAGTCAGCTGTTGCTGAGTCTGGTGTTTAAGCTGAGGGGTCCTGAATCCTGACTTGACCACACTCAGAGAATGGCTCCCTCCCATAGAACTAGACTCACAGAAAATTGGCTCATGAGGCTGAAGTATAATATTAGATGCCACTTTATTAATTTACAGTGAGAAATAGAATTGCTGAAGGCCCTGGGCTCTGGTGTCCTTGGTGCAACACATTCTTTTCCTGTAGGCAAGCAGCAGCATGGGAAGCCACGTTTCAATCAGAAGGTTGTCTGGTGAGCATGGAAGCAGCCACATGTACACAGAGTCAATTATGTGATTCAAATGTGTAAAGGCTTCAGGCTCAGCCAGCCTGCCATGTCCATCTCCACGTTAGGTATTTATCTGTCACCGCCACATTGTGCCAGGCATCTGCTGCCTCAGATTCATTGTTTTCTTAGTATTGTGTGCCTACTATGTGCCAGTTACTTTGCTCCTCCAGCGCCTCTGTGGTGCTTGGATGGAGCATACCAACTTGGCCTTTGCGATTTTTCTGTCTTGTATCTTAATATCTTACTGGGAGCCATTCTGTAGTTCTAAGGTAACTGGGCATATTTGCTCTGATCTACTACTGTTTGATGACTTAGTGATTTATTTCCCTATTTCCAGGCCATAAACATAAACTGTACTGTAAGTCTTCAGGTACTTTTCAGTAAAACAATTGGTTTGCTCATGAAGCGGTGCCCTGAGGACTATCTCCCCAGAAAACTTTTCTAAGTGCCAGCAAACAGTGCTTCTTATGCAGTGTTTCCTGTATCCGCGAATGCTACCTTTGTCCAACCAAGCACCCAAGCCAGAGATCTGGATGTTGTTCCTGACCTTTCGCTTTTACTGACCCCCATACCCAGTCAGTCCCAAGATTCCTCACTTGTGCCTCCTAACACCTCTCAAATCTGCCCGACTTTCGCCGTCTCGTGTGCTGCTCGTTCCAGCCCTCGTCATCTGTCACGGGTTACTTTAACAGCTTCTCTCCTGGTTAGGCTTCCTGACTCTGGTCTTGCCCCCTGCAGTGCACTCGTCACTCAGTAACCAGAGGAAGCTTTAGAATGCTCAAATCTGATCACATTACTCTTCTGCTTAAAAACAGTTGGTGACTCCTTAGACGATTATTTTAGACGCTCTGTGGTTTAACCTTTCTAACTTTATTTGCTTATCCCCCGTACTGTGTTCTACATATTGAATTATTGCCAGTTTCACAAACCATCATCTCCTTTTTGCCTCCTGTACAGCTTGCCTTTGCTTTAAGCTGGCATGCCCACACCCTTACCTCTACCCAGCTAATACCTCTTTGTCCTTCAGGTCTCAGGGAGGAATTATTTCCCTTCGAAAATCTCCATGACTTTCCTAACACCCACTGATATCCCTCTTCTGTATTCTCTAAGCCTCCTGAATTTGCCTCTTAAAGCCCTTGTCATACTGTATGGTGTCAGCTGTTTACTTGGGAATTCCAAACTAGCCACTAAGCTCCTTTATCGTCTAAGCCTAGCACCTAGTACAATGCCTGGAATAAATTAAGTACCCATTGAATGATGGCTTGATTAATGAATAGTGGCCACATCAGAAAATCTGTTGGGGGGCCAGCCCAGTGGCGCAGTGGTTAAGTTCGCATGTCCCACTTTTCGGTGGCCCGGGGTTTGCCGGTTTGGATCCCGGGTGCAGACGTGGCACTGATTGGCAAAAAGCCATGCTGTGGTAGGTGTCCCATGTATGAAGTAGAGGAAGATGGGCACGGATGTTAGCTCAGGGCCAGTCTTCCTCAGCAGAAAGAGGAGGATTGGCAGTAGTTAGCTCAGGGCTAATCTTCCTCAAAAAAAAAATAAAAAGAAAGAAAATCTGTTGGTTAATTGTGCCGATTTCACCTTACAGATGCACATGTTTATTGCTCGCTACTGTGACCTGTTGAACGTGGACATCTCTTGTGATGGATGTGATGAGATTGCCCCCTGGCATCGCTACCGGTGTCTGCAGTGCAGTGACATGGATCTCTGCAAAACTTGCTTCTTAGGTAAATTTCATGGTCTGAGTATGCCATACCCAAAAGTAATAATCATTTCTATTTTCTATGATCTTGTCATTTTTTAAACTCCCATTGTATTACATAAAAATACTGCTCAGTGGTATTCTCTGATTTGTTGGCAAATATGAGCCATGTCTCCCCAACTGGATAATAAGCTCCAGAGCTCTGTTATCTGACATGCTTCCGTCTTCCATTGTGCTGGGTGTAGACACTTGATAAACACTCAGGACCAATGAATGTACCTTCATTTGAGTTTCCAAGAAATTATTTTCCTTGTGAATCATGCAGTATTTACAGGTAGTAATACACACACACACGCACAGCAAACTTCAGAATTCTTGAATACTGTTGACTCGTAGGTGCTGAGGTAAAGCAGATCGACAGTAGTGAGCAGTTGATTGTTCTTCATGTGCATGGTCCAGTTGTAAAAGATACAGCCCCTGTCCTTGAAGCATTTACAGTCTTAGCAGGAGACTGGACATGTCCACAAAATGTATATTCCAGTAAAGAGTGTACATGCTGAGTTACAGATGAGCAGTACAGATTATTCTAGAAAAGCTCTGAAGTAGTAGCCATCACTGTTGCAGGGAAGGCTTGTGGAGGAGGTAGGATGTGAGTCGGTCTTTGAAGAAAATTAGAATAGGATGATTGAAGGAAACATTGAAGAGTGCGTCACCATCCAAAGCAGAGCAAGTCCAGAGACAGAGGAGTGAGCATCTGTAGTATGTTAGACAGACATGCTCAAGTGTCTGTCCAGCTAAGTGATGGGTGAAGAGAGGTGGGGTCCAGATTGTGGGACCGTGAGATACTGGGCTAAGGAACGTGAATGAGTCTACAGACAATGGGGAAGGTTCTTCAAGCAGGGTACTAACACGATGAGAGCTATGCTAGAGGAAGGTGGTTCTCTGTAAGAGTTTCCCTTAGGAAATCAGTCACAGCGGTGACAAGTGGATTAGTGCCTGGACTAGGTTCATGGCAGTGGGAACAGAAGCGGGTCAGACATGAGGAGCATTTAGCAGAGTCCGTTACAGGGCTTGGAGACCCACGGGACTTAGCGTGAGGAGACCAGAGCGTCAGTCTCTTCTGTGACTAACATTCTTTCTCACTCACTGGGTCTGGGGTTATGAAGTCTGTTTTCATCTGTGATTCTGGAATGAAAAAGTAAGAGCAAAAGCCTGATCACTCCTCAATGCTTGTTAACAGGAATACACAATAGATGCTTAATGTTTGTCAGAGGAGAGGTCATGGGAGCCAGCTCACAAATTAGCATGTGGACTTCTGCCAAACGGTGGTCATGACGGGACTTGGTGATCTAGTTGTTCAGACTCTGTGTGCCTTGGAAAAGGGTTGGGGGGGGGGGGGTGGTCAGTCCACGGTACCATTGCTAAGAAGTTTTGTGCTGAGAATATTGTTCATATGCTCAGAACTACTGGGCAGAATGCCCTGGTCTCCTGAAGATGTGGATTAGATGTACTAATCTACTTGTCACTGCTGTGACTGATTTCCTAAAGGAAACTCTTACAGAGAACCACCTTCCTCTAGCATAGCTCTCATCGTGTTAGTACCCTGCTTGAAGAACCTTCCCCATTGTCTGTGGACTCATTCACGTTCCTTAGCCCAGTATCTCACGGTCCCACAATCTGGACCCCACCTCTCTCCACCGATCACTTAGCTGGACAGACACTTGAGCATGTCTTTCTAACATACTACAGATGCTCACTTCTCTGCTCCTCTGTCCCTGGACTTGCTCTGCTGTGGCCCCCGATGTCCTTAGCAATAAATTGGGAACAGCCTTGCTTCTGGGGTTGGTTTGGATTTGGAAACTAGCCCTTCTGTGAGCCCTTCGCCCAGTTCACCTCACACTGCTATTTTTCTCCCAGGTGGGGTGAAGCCTGAGGGCCACGGAGATGACCATGAAATGGTCAACATGGAGTTTACCTGTGACCACTGCCAGGGTTTGATCATAGGCCGGAGGATGAATTGCAATGTGTGCGATGACTTTGATCTTTGCTATGGATGCTATGCAGCAAAGAAATATTCCTATGGGTATGTCTCACATGACCTCTGGCCCTGTAGCCTTTTCTTCATGTATTCCTTTGCTTTAAAAGGGGGCTTCTTTTTTTAAAAAGGATTTTTATTATAAAAAATTTCAAACACACCCACGAGTAAACAGACTGGTGCAGTGACTCTCCACATATACCCATTACCCGGATTCAACAGTTAGGAAGATTTTGCTGTGTGCTTTTCTTTTGTTTTGCTTTTTTAAAAAGCAACTTACAGATCTAAAATCATTTCCTTCCTACATACTTTATATCCAACTCTAAAAATCATGGATGTTTTCTCATATTACCAAAGTGCTCTTACCACACCCTGCAGAATTTCACAATAAGGAATTCTCATATCACCTGGTTTCCATAGACAGTCTTCTGGGGGTTGTGAAATCCTGAAATGGTATCAGCAAGGTTTGTGTTTATTCATTTCTCTGGGGAAAGGGCCCAAACATCTCTTTAAATTTTCAATAGCCACAGCCTTAGAGGTAACTAATGCCTGGTCCTGACCATACATGCACTCCCCTGAGGCCCTGTTCTGCCTTTTGGAGCCTCAGAAAGGCTTGTAGGCCTTAAAAATGTCTTGCCTTTGCAGCCATTTGCCTACGCACAGCATCACAGCCCATCCGATGGTGACCATCCGGATCAGTGACCGGCAGAGGCTCATCCAGCCCTACATTCACAACTACGCCTGGCTGCTTTTTGCTGCCCTGGCTCTCTATAGTGCCCACCTGGCCAGCGCAGAGGACGTGGACGGCGAGAAGCTGGATCCCCAGGCCCGCAGCAGTGCCACCATCCTGCGGAGCCAGTGCATGCAGCTTGTCGGGGACTGTCTGATGAAGGCTCACCAGGGAAAGGGTAATTGTTCCTCATGCACAGAAACCAAACCGACCCCCAGCTGCTCGGGAATGAAAAGCCCCCGCAAAAGTGAAATACCGTGCTCGCTTTAGAGGCAACAAAATCCAGTTTTCCATAAGAGGTGCTCACCCTGGTGTGGAACTTAATGTTAAATTCCCAAATGCATTTGAGAGGAATTAAAGTAGCTTTAGTTTCCCTAAAATATTTACATGAGGATATAAAAAATATTAATAATTAAAACTCTTGATGTCTGTAGATAAAGTGTGTAATATTTGAATCTAACAGACTTAACATTGCCAAAGGAATTCAGCCTTTTTAAACCTGGGGTGCAAATCTACTCCCACACAACTGTATTCTAGGTGAGAGCTATTTATAACTAAAAGAGTTTGACTAATAAAATACCTAGATGATTTTGACTTTACTGAGGGGTGCTAAGGAGAAAAGAGCTTGTGTGCTGACTGTCTGGGACATTTCCATTTCTTTCAGAATAAGGGCCTCCCCGTTCTGGTAAGCGTTGGGGAAGTCAGACCTGTGTTAGGTAGCAGGTGCATGATGCCAGTGCTTAAGAGCTATTTTGTGATCTGTTTGTCGGTGGGGATTTAGAAATCCAGTTGTGTGGGGCTATTGTCAAATTTTAATGTTACTGATTTTCTGACTAGACAGTTCTGTTGTATCTTTTGTCTTCTCTTGTTCATAAAGTGTAGGTCTCCCTCCTATCCAGACTTTTGGGGTCTGAAATCACGCACTGAGAGATTTGGGTCGCCAGGGGATTTGTATTGAGTAATCTTCAGGTTGATTTGTGGAGGACTCAGCCGTCTATTTCCACATAGTAGCAAAGTGATTTATGGAATTTGCAGGAAATAACCCTTCTTAGAAAACTTTTCACCGTTCTCTTATTTGCTTCCCATGTAGGTCTGAAAGCTTTAGCTCTTCTTGGTGTGTTGCCAGATGGTGGCTCTACCCCAGAAAACCAGGCCCTGTCAGTCACTGTGCCCACTGGAACATCAGAGGAGCAGCTAGAGAAGAAAGCTGTCGAGGTTGCAGAGGAGCCGTCAGACACAGACCGTTTTGTGCACTGCAATGTAAATAACAGTCTCGACTGGGCAGAATCCCAGGCTGAACTCAGAGAGCCCGTCACACAGGAGAGCAGAGCGGAGAGGTTAAGGGCACAGACTCTTGACCCAGGTTGCCTGGGTTCACATCCCTGCTCTGTCAGGCCTTGGGCGTGTTACTACAGTCTCTTCACTTCAGTTTTCTCATCTGTAAGATAGGGGTGATAATAATAATACCTGTTCCATAGGGTTGTTGTGAGGAGTTGCATACATTACACACATTGAGTTAATGTATGTAAAGTGCTTAAAACATTGTATGTCGCAAGTTCCATATCTGTGTTAACTACTCCTTTTACCTGCCTCCTGGTGGTTTTTGTAAGGATTGAACAGGATTATGCACCTGAAGAGATTAGTTCCTGGCCCATGGTGAGCACTATCGGAGCAGCTGTTATATTCAGCCAACAAATACGTGATACGAAGTGCTTACTATTTACCAAGTGCACGTAGTAGTTCACATTGTTGGGGAGGAGGAATTTTCCTTTTACCCTTCTAGGTTCTTTGGCTGATCTAATAATCAAATCAATGTAAAACAGATTAGCATGAGGAAAGCAAATTTAATTATGTAAGTAGGTTAGCCCCATAAAAATATGAGACCCAAGGATAAGCCAGACAGTTGAGGCTTACATGCCAGCCCGAGCTGAGGAATGGGACAGGGGCCTGGGGCTTCCAAGGGGAGGAGGGCAGTTCACAGGATGATCAGAGGAGCAGATGTTAGGTAATCAGCTGTTTGTCCTGCCATGCAGACAGGGTTTGCAGATAAGAGCTTGTCTCTGGTAATAGCGCTCTGTCTGGGTCAGGCTGCTGATCTAAATTCTTTTAGGCAGTTGAGGGAAAGGTAGAAGTTTGTCTTGAGTCTGCTGAGTCCTGATAACCTTCAGCTTGAAATAATCTGCGTGCCAAACTGGCACATTTTGGGGTCATGTATTCTGCTCCCCGTCAACATATATTTGTATAAGTAGAAGAGCCTGTCTGGATCCAGTCATACCCCATGATAGTGACATTAAAGACTGTCTTGTGGCAGAGCACAGCATGGCTTCTGTGATGCTGCCTCCAAAGCTTGAGTTTATACTGTCAGTGCCCCTGACTGCCTCAGGAGCTGCTAGTGTTTCTGTCCTTTATCTCCATCATGTTAACTAGTTCAAGGATCCCCTATTTGGTGATTCTAGCTCACCGGGATCCTGCTGTCGTTTAGAGGAAGACAAAAGCAAAGATGGCTAGCGAAAACTTGAAAATTCTACTAGCTTCATTCAGGCAGAGTCAGCACAAGACAGGTGGCACAGCAATCTTCAAGCCTGTCTCTGAGGTGTCAACATTGTTGATCACAGGACCCCTTCTCCAGGCAGCACTTTAACCACCCGTGGATTCTGTGGGGCAGAGAGAACCTTATCAGCAGAGACAGGATAAGTCAGTAATCTTCACCTTTGAGCCTAGGAATATTCGTATCTTCTCGTGAGCTCCTAGAATCTTTAACATGCTGCCTGTAAGCACTGTCCTCCCCTTTTATGTACTTATTCATTTATATTTACTAGAATGGACTCAGATTTTTTTTGTTCAATGGATTAAAATCTATTACTTTTCAGTATTTATTTAGGTGCTCAAATCATCCCATGTTTGGCCAATGGGAGCTCCTTCCAGGTGGCTTTTGTGTCCTTTGATATGTCTCCATTATTCTTTGAGTATTTCCTTAATTTTTGATACAAAAAGATGTTTCAGGCTTGTCTTGGGCTTTTCCTGCCTAGGGACTGGAATTGGCCTTTTTCCAGTAGCGCCCAGGGCATTATTTTTATTTCTGAGGTGTCCCCACCTTTTGGGTCCCCTTGTCATCAGCAGCTGGGTGCTCCCAGGGTATCCTGCCTCTGGCTCAGTCTCTTGGTCTTCTAGCAAAGCTGCAGTTTCCAGCACTGTCCCCACTATGATGGCCCTAAGGACCACATCCCATTTGGGCCCTGAATACAAATTGCTTGTTTTTGAACTCACGTGCTTCTAGCAATCCCAGGCCCTATTAAGGGTAACTGCCCTCTCTCCCTCCAGTGAGTAGAGACACTTTTCATTTTATACAACTGAGAAACCAACCTTAGCCAGGGGCATCATCTAGGGGATTCTGTGTACAACAGCCTCAGGCCAGCACTGAGGCCCCTGGGTGTCACGTGGTGCAACAGCAGTAGCTCAGGAAAGAAGATCAAGCTAAAGTTATTAGCCAGAACGTTGGAATTATATTGTCCTCACAAAGTGCCACATGGTACAGAGAGTATGGTGTTGAAAGTCTTTTCAGAGGGTACATTTTTAACAAGGCAAGTAACTCTCTCAGTCTTGGTCCCCTCCTAGGACAGTCTTATAAACCCTTGTTTCTTTTGAGGGGATTGAGGGTGGGAGCGATGTCAGGGTCACAGTTTCCAGAGAGGGGAGGATAAGTTTGCTGCACTGGAAGATGTCAGGATCTTCTCGGGAGTGGGTGGTGTTGAGCAGCGCTCCATCTTTGGCTCCAAAGCATCCTGGGCTTCCCGGACTTCTTGGAGTTAGGCTGCCGACACCATGCACAGAGGACATCCTGAGTGGCCTAGATTGCACGTATAAGCCTGTGTGATGACAGGGAAAAGCACCCTGAGGGCCTAAGGAGTGCAGGTGATTTTTGGGTGACTCTGAGTCACTCCTGAGGAAATTCAGGCTGAAGACTGTCACCCCACCAGCCTGGGCAGCTCTCCGCCAGCCTCCTGAGCCCAGAAAACCCTCTCAGCTCCAGTGAGGGCCCCCTTAACAAGTCTCCTTGCCAAAATGGAATTCTTAAAAGTGTAAGTCAATTTAGTATACCAGAAAGAAACCCCAAGTTTGTTTTTTCCCTTTTTCCCAAGAGAAGAACTTTCCATACTTGGCTTCTAAAAGCTAAATAGAATGTGTTAGAGATTTGTAATAGAGCCATTGCTTATGTGATGCAGGCTCTGACATTTGGAAGATTTTTGGGGGGATGTGATGCAGTGATTACTGTCTTAATTAGAATATAGATTTATCAGAAATGAGGGACATTTTCTAGTGGAATTCAAAAGTATTTTAGTCTGTGAAGACTAATTTGCCAATGATTTAAAAAATTGTATTATAATATTAATGAGTAAACTTTTGTTATAAGAAAGCTGAATTCTTTTGCGCTCACTATTTTGTTTTTAGGGAAAGAGAGATGTTCATAAGGCAGTTGTTCCTTTAGATTTCAAGCAGAGAAGTAAGGCAGATGAAGGTGTATTGTTAATGAAGGATCCTTCATGCCAGACTCAAATTTCAGACTCACCTGCAGATGCTAGCACACCTACAGGACTTCCAGGTAAAGCCTATTTGACCATGACCTTGACCTCTTTCATCTTAAAATGCACACATACCCAGCGCTGATCTGTTTATTGCACACAATTTAAAATTGGCTAGCAACCAAGGGTGCATGATTTTTCAGTTCTGTATCAGATGATGCTGATAACACTTTGAGAGTCATCTTTCCTCCACTTTGCCTCCTTTCCTACCTTTTTTATTCCCTAATTTACTGGGTGCCTTCTATGTGCCAAGTACTGTGCTAGGGATTACCCTGGGGTTGAAATAGGGACCACGTGAGACAGATAGACAGATAGCTCCTGCCCTGTAAACTCATGGAGCTTACAGTCTGGGAGGATTTAAGACAAAGGAGCAGATAACCGTAATTTGAGGTGGAATATGATTCTGTCCAGAGAGAAGTGTAGGTGAGTGTTGACAGTGATTGGCATCCACATAAAGCCTGATAAGGGAAGGGCTACAGGGACCTTGAATGTGCTAGGGTCTGCTGTGAGGAACGGCATTCAGGGCAGAAAGAACCACATGAGCAAAGGCCTCAGAGTGGGAAACCCCAGAATACAGGGGTTAGTCCCTTGGGCAGGTGTGTAGGGATGGAGTGGAGCACTGGAATGTGAAACTGGAGGGCGCTGTGGCACTTTGCTGCCTGGGGATAGCAGTGGCAAGGTCAGAGCTGTGTTTTAGGAAGACTGATGAGCAGAGATCGCAGTACTGTGGGCTAGAGACTGGCAGCAAACCTGAGCCCCCTCTTTATGGCAGCCCAGGAAGGCAGGAGCTTTCCCATGTGCCCACTCTGTGATGGAGACAAGAGTGAACACCTGGCATCCTGCCCTTTCGGTGGGGCCAGCTCTTGGAAGGGGTTGATGGTCATCTCTGCAGTGCGTATGATTCTGCATTCCAGAAAACAGTGATGCTCCACGTCAGTCCAGGTCATCAAAATCCACTCTAGGTTCATTCCCTTGAGGATTAGCATCCTGGTTCACATGCAGTTTATTAATTCATCAGATTTTTTACTGGGTACCTGCTATGCTCCAGGAGCATTTCTAGGTGCTTGAGATAGCTCACTGAAAAAAGCAAAAATCTAGAAGGAAAGACAGACAAACACAATAAATATCAGTGATACAGTCTGTTAAAAGGTGGTTAAATGCTCTGAGCACAGAAGGGCAGGGTTGGGAATGGGAAGTGCAGAGGGGTTGGGAGCGATGGGAGGGAAGGCTCCACATTTAAATGGAATGATCAGGGGCCGGCCCTGTGGCCGAGTGGTTAGGTTCATGTGCTCCGCTTCAGTGGCCCAGAGTTTCACTGGTTCAGATCCCAGGCACGGACATGGCACCGCTCATCAGGCCACACTGAGGCCACGTCCCACATAGCACAACCAGAAGGACCTACAACTGGAATAAACAGCTATATACTGGAGGTCTTTGGGGAGAAGAAGAGAAAAAAAAAAGATTGGGAACAGATGTTAGCTCAGGGCCAATCTTAAAAAAAATTAAAAAATAAAAATAAATGGAGTGATGAGCATAGGCCTCCTTGAGCAAGACGAGTCCAGCAGTAGATTTTTAAAGTCCCAGCTTTATTCTAGTAGTGGCGCAGGGACAGTGCATGGTTTACTTACCTCTTCGGACATATATAGACCCTGGCAAAATCTGAAAGTTTGGTGTTTTACAACTCAGATGCTGAAAATTCAGAGGCATCATCTGAGAAGCCCGTTGAGGAAAAGGCGGTTACTCCAAGCCCTGAGCAGGTGTTTGCTGAGTGTTCACAGAAGAGGATTTTGGGATTGCTTGCAGCCATGTTACCTCCCTTAAAGTCGGTAAGAGACAAATGGCATTTCTATCTTTTCATAATGAAAATATTTAAGCTTACAGAAAACTTGAAAGAGAAGAACAATGAACAATTATCTTTACCTCGATTCACCAGTTAATATTTTGGTTTATCTGTCTCTTTACATATGTATATCTATTTTTTTGCAGAACTTTTGAAAATAAATTGAAACCATCTCATTTACACTTCACCCTCAATATTTCAGCATTTGTCTCCTAAAACGTGTTCTCCTATATAACTACAGTGTCATCATCACACTTAAAATTTTTAACTTTGATGGAATGCTTTTATCTTCTATATAGCCTACATACAAATTTCCCTAATTTATCCCCCAAATGTCCTTTTCAGCTTCTGTTTTTAAAATCAGGATCCACTTAAGAATTGCATTGCATTTAGATGTCATACTGTTTTAGTCTCCTTTAATCTACTTTCCTTGCCTTTTTTTTTCTTTTTAACTTTCATAACATTGACATTTTTAAAGACCCTAGACAGTTTGGCTATGTCTTCTTTATTCTTTTTTATAATTTCCTGCACTGTTCTTGCATGCTTATTTTTCCATATAAACTTGAGAATCGTTTTTATCAAGTTAAAGAGATGTTGTCAGTATTTTCACTGGGCTGGTGTTGAATTTATATATTAATTTAGAAGTAGCCGACATCTTTCTGATAGTCTCCTGTTTTTTTCAGTAAACAGAGAGCAATCAGAAAGTAATCAAAGACAGCTGCTGAAACAGGACTTCCCAACTTGGCAGGGCTGTGGGGAAGGAGAAGTGTCCCCAGAACCCAGCATTTGGTCCTCAGGTCTCTGGATCCAAGGACTTTTTTTAGCAGTTTGACCACAGATGCATAGTCTCAGGGGAATCACCTCTTGCATAGGACTCTGGACTGATTTATAAATCGGTCACAACTCGCAGAGGTTTGTGTCTGGCAGGAAAATGAATATGTATTCCCTTTTGGTGTGTAAATCCATCCTGAAGACCACATTGTAGTTCAGGAGGTTGTCTGATGCGTGTGGAACTGGAACTAGGAGAATAGGATATTGCGAAGATGCGTTTCCATGAAGCTGGATGAATTGGCCTCACGCAGCAACAGGTCTGTCTGGGTAGCTGTTATTGTGCCTCTGAAATCAGCACCCGCGGGCTTGCACAGAGCAGTCACCATTTGGCCTTTGCCTTCCCTCCCCAACACTAATCTTTTCCACATCTTACTGGGCAGCACATTGAGAAACCATCTCTTAAGTTGGGGCCCTTCTGCAGTTGGCTACTCTCATCTTTTTTGTGTTGATTTTACCAGTTTCACTGTAAGAGTGACCTTTTCCTAACTTGGTCTCACTGTGTTGTAAGCATTTGTGTTGTAGTCAGTTAGCTTACTTCTTATGAGATGAGCTAATTAATTGCTTTGTGCCAGTCAACCGTGGTTCTCCCCATGCCCCACCCCAGCCCAGCTCCAGTACACATTTTTTCCTGCCCCCTTCCCAAGTTCTTTTCCTTTTTTTTTTAATGGTTTACTAAGTCTGATCATAGTTGTGGTTGTAGTTAAATTTTGTCCACTTATTTCAATCTGTATTTCTCTGTCAACTAACAATTTAACCTTTGCTTTTTCTTCCAAACAAGATGAGACCTTTCTCACACTTCTTTTTCCCTCAGCGTATCCCAAGTGTTCAAATTATCTGTAATTTCAGCTCCAGATGGTTTGGTTGGCTGGTTGGTTTAGCATTTTTTTATTGTGTTTAGATTTTACCTCTCTTAAAATTACTTTCTTTAGAATGTCAGAACCACGTTGTAATTAATTGTTGATGGCTACTGTTTTGATTGCACATTATTGTCTGTTGATTACTGTTTTCCTCTTGAATTGCTTATTCTAATTCATTTTTTGTTGTGCTAGAATACTTCCTCAGATATTAAGAAAGGCTGCATGTCTGTCTTTTCCTTTCACCCATGGAGATATTTTGGGAGCACAATTATAGTAACACAGTCTTTTTCCTTCAGAACTCTGTAAATGTTGCTTAATGAGCTTCTGCAACCTAGAGTTACTGATAAAAAGTCCAGTATTGGGCCAGCCCCGTGGTGTAGTGGTTAAGTTCACGTGCTCTGCTTCAGCAGCTCGGGGTTCACAGGTTCAGATCCTGGGCATGGACCTAGCGCTGCTCCTCAAGCCATGCTGTGATGGCGTCCCACATAAAATAGAGGAAAATTGGCACAGGTGTCAGCTCAGCAACAATCTTCCTCAAGCAAAAGGAGGAAGATTGGTAACAGATGTTAGCTCAGGGCCAATCTTTCTCACAAAAATAAATCAAAGAGAGAAAAGAAAAAGTCCAATGTTAAGAATGATTTTTTTTATCTAAAAGTTTTCCCTTTATCCTTAGAATTCAGACATTCATCAGACCATGTCAAAATAGAATTCCCCTTCTGTGTTCCTTCCCTGCATCCTGTTTGCTTTTTTGATAAAAACTCAATTTTTACTTGAGCTGAGGCATTGCTCTTCTCTTGTTCGTTTGCTTCTTCCCACCCCATTCTCATTTTCTGGAGTGCATAGTGACTCTCCTAGATATACCCTCCGTCTTCTCTTCAGTTTGGTCATACTTTTCATCTTTGTCTTTTGTTCGGAGAGAATTCCTTAAGTAGTTTTTTGAATCACCTCTTTGATTTTTAGCAGTGTCTCTTCTGTTCTTGCTCTCTCTATTGAGGTTTGACCCCTGACAATCTTTTCTTTTTTAACACTCTTTGGAAGGCAAGTTATTAGATTTATTTTAGTGTAAGAAGTACCTAGATTGACTTGTATCTGGAATATATAAACAACTCTGACAACCCAATAATAAAAAGACCTCTATCACCATAGATTAGTTTTGCCTGTTTTTAAACTTTTTATAGATGGAGTAAGTCACTGTGTACTCCTTTTGTGTCTAGCTGCTTTCACTCAACATTGTGTTTGTGAGATGCATCATGTTGCTGTGAATAGTTTTGCTTATTCATTCTCATTGTTATCTAGAATTCTATTGTGTGAATATAGCCTAATTTTAAAATTCATTTTACGATTATTGGGCCTTTGGGAAATTTCCAGTTTGGAGCTATTCCACGTCGTAGTAGTGCCATGATCATGCTTGTACCTGTTTTCAAGTAAACACATGAATGAAGCCAAGCTTGGCCTGCCAAACAATTTTTCCACGAAAATTATACCAATTTACATTCCCAGAGTGCTCCAAAAATGTTTTATAGCAAGAGGATTGGAATTAATATGAAGCGTTTTGTTATCATGTCTCTTTACTCTCCTCCAGTCTTAAGCAGTTTATCAGCACTTTCTTAACTTTCATGACCTTGACACTTTTGAAGGTTACAGGCCAGCTGTTTTGTGGAATGTCCTCTTTGGGTTTGGTGGGTGTATCCTCAGGAGTAGATTCAGGTTTTGTATCTTTTGCAGGAGTGTCACAGATTCACATTGCAGCCTATCAGGTGGAACCCAATTTTGATTTGTTTCATTACTGATCATGTTCACTTTGATCACTTGATTAAGTGGTGTCAGCTAGCCTTCTCCACCGTAAAGTTGATCTTTCCCCTGTGTTATTAGTAATTATTTAGTGGGGAGAGTCTTTGAAGCTATGCAAATTTTCATCAAACTGGCAATTTATTCATTTAGTTATATCATTATGGGTACACGACTTCCTGTTTAATTCATCATTTATAGCCCATTATTCTTCTTATTTTGATGCTTAAGTTGACCTGGATTTGGCCAATGGGAGCCCATTCAGGCTGTCTTCTGTGTCCTTTTGACATACTCCCATAGTTTTTTTGAACATTTCCTCTTTTCTGACACAAAATATTTCATGCTCTCCTCACATTCTCCCTTCCCTAGGCCTGGAGTCAGTCATTTCTCTAAGCTGAACTTGTTCCTTTTAGTAGAAACTGAGGTTTGGGCACTAGATAGGCTCATTACTAACAGGGTGTCACCCCAACCAGGCGCTCTCAGTGGACAGAGCTAGGGTGTGTGTGTGTATGTGTGTCTGTCTGTGTGTGCACGCTTCATCTTCCTATTTATTTGAATATTTAGAACAGTGGTTCTCAAACTGGAGGCTCTCTCCCCTCCCCTCAGGGGGACATTTGGCAATGTCTGGAGACATTTTTAGTTGTCACAGTTGGGGGTATACTACTGGCATCTAGTGTGTATAAGCCAAGGATGCCATTAAACATCTTAAATGCTCAGGTACCGCCCCCATGTGACTCCCCGCCCCCCACAACACACACACAAGAATTATCAGAACCAAATGTCAGTAGTGCTGAGGTTGAGAAACCCTGATTTAGAAAGAGTGAAAAAGTGAGTGAATCATGAGTTCATACCAATCCCTCCAATTCCCATCTAGAACCACAGGCTTATTCTAGTTTTCTCCTTTTTTATATTTATAACTCCTGTCTTTAACAGTGAGAAACCTGGATCCCATTATCCTTAATAATGATCAATCTTGCATTTCTGCCGCCATTCTTTTTCTTCTGTGGGTGACCTCCTCTCCCTGCTTGGACTCTTGACACTGTTTGCTGGGCCGTCCCCAACTTGGATGCCTCCTCACTACACTTGTGTGTTTCTTCCTGTATCAGGTCGCCCCCTTGCCTTGAGTCACCCTCACCCACTGCAGGCTGCTACTCTGTGGCAGCAATCTCCTTGTGCTACTAGAACTCTGTGTGATTCCCTGTGCCAGGCTGAGCTCCCTACCTGGACGCCCTCACCTCACCGCCTCGGCTCCAACACCCCACATCAGGCTGCCCTTCCATATAGATGCCCTCCTCACCCCTCTGAGAGCTCAAGCTTGAGTCCCATGGCTGACCATTCCCCTGCATGGATGCCTTCCTTGCCCCACTCATGCTGACACCCCTGCCAGGCCACCCGTCCATGGAAACACTTCTCATCCTGCTCGGGTTCCCACACCCCACACAGGACCAGCCCCCTGCATGGACAGCCTCCTCATTTTTCTTGGACACTGACACCCCATATTAGGCTGCGCCTCCAGGAGGATGCATTCTTGAGAATCATTTTTTATTTTCAAAAACTTTTTTTTTTTTTTAAAGATTTTATTTTTTCCTTTTTCTCCCCAAAGCCCCCCAGTACATAGTTGTATATTTCTCGTTGTGGGTTCTTCTAGTTGTGGTATGTGGGACGCTGCCTCAGCGTGGTTTGATGAGCAGTGCCATGTCCGCACCCAGGATTCGAACCAACGAAACACTGGGCCGCCTGCAGTGGAGCGTGCGAACTTAACCACTCGGCCATGGGGCCAGCCCCTATTTTCAAAAACTTTTTTTCTTTAATTGCTTTGTTTTTGTATTATAGATTTAGTGACCTCTGGAATCACACTGAGATAACTACAAAGTTTTTAAATATTCTCTCCAGATTTGGGCATTTCTTGCTTATAGAAAATAACAAGTGGTATAAATGTATAGAGATGAATGTACCAGGCTGTTTATCTAAAAGGTGTTTATAATAATGAAGAATTAGAAACAAAGGAAGTGTCCAGCAATAGGGGAGCCATGAAGTCAGTTATGTTTTAACTATAAAATGCTATAGTGTGCAACCATTTGGATGATTGAGGAGCTCTGTTTTTATTGGTTTGAGAAATGGCATATTAATAGAAAAAAGTAAGTTGCAGGACAGCATTTAAAGAAACAAAAATGTTTAATTTTAAATTTATTTTACATATATGTCAATATGCATAGAAAAAAGTTGAAAGACTGTTCATCAAACTGTTCACAATTGTTATCTCCTGGTCTTGAGAGGAAGTAGATTACGGGGAGCCTTAACTCTTGTATATTTCCAGATTAGTTGAATTCTTTTACAATGACATGTCAGGACAAAAAACTGAGTTTATTTCTCATGGTGAAGGAAAATTAGAAGTAGGCTTGTAAGGTCATAGCTGAGAATATTTATTTTACAATTGATTGTACACAAGCCCTTCATGAAAGCTGCTGCACAATTCCTCTGGCACTAGGCTAATTGTAAACTAGACGTGAAGGGGTGGAGTCTTTAGCTGGTGTGGTCACATGGACTTTGTATTGAGCAGATTTCTCTCCTTCCCTTGCAGGGTCCCACAGTCCCCCTGATAGACCTGGAGCACGTCCTCCCACTCATGTTTCAGGTTGTCATCTCAAACGCAGGCCACCTGAATGAAACCTACCACCTCACCCTGGGTCTTCTCGGCCAGTTAATCATCCGCCTTTCACCAGCAGAGGTGGATGCCGCGGTGATCAAGGTCCTCTCAGCCAAACATAACCTGTTTGCGGCAGGGGACAGTTCCATCATGCCAGATGGCTGGAAGACCACCCACCTGCTTTTTAGCCTGGGAGCTGTGTGTCTGGACAGGTAGCCACCACACTCTACCCCACCTTGGTGTTCATTTCTGCAAGTCAGAGGTCTGACTATTGACTGATTTCAGTGCTGCTGTCAGGGAATTTTTTGTGAGAATAGAATTAGTTATATTAGAAATGCTGTCAACCAACATTTTAAAAATGTATATATTTTTAAAGACATAGTTGTAGACTGAGTATATAAGTAACATCTTGATTTTTTTTCCACTTGCCGTTATATGAAAAGCCTCATTCCAGTGTTTTTAAGCTAATTAACGCACGGCTCTTTGGCATGCCTCTGGGTCTGCCTTGGAGTGTAGCGAGCTCTGATGAGTTGAGTTTGGAGCCTGTGCACAGCCACCTAATGGAGCTCTTGCCTTCCAGCCGGGTGGGCTTGGACTGGGCATGCTCCATGGCGGAGATCCTGCGGTCACTCAACGGTGCCCCACTGTGGCGTGATGTCATTGCCACCTTCACAGACCACTGCATCAAGCAGCTGCCTTTCCAGCTGAAGCATACCAACATCTTCACCCTGCTGGTGCTGGTCGGCTTCCCCCAGGTACATCAATCTGAAGGCCTGACCTCCCCCTCTGATCTTCCTCACACACATGAAAGCCTCTATAGCATATATCTTTGGAAGTTTATTTTCTTCACTTAGATAATTGGCTTTTACAGTATTGATATATTTTCAAGATTATGAGATGGTTTCTTCAACTTGCTTTTTTTTTAATTTGGTGAGGAAGATTGGCCCTGAGCTAACATCTGTTGCCAGTCTTTCTCTTTTGCTTGAGGAAGATTGTCACTGAGCTAACATCTATGTCAATCTTCCTCTGTCTTGTATGTGGGATGCCACCACAGCATGGCTTGATGAGTGGTACGTAGGTCCGTGCCTGGGATCTGAACCTGTGAACCCCTGGCCACCAAAGTGGAGCACACGAACTTAACCACTATGCCACCAGGCTGGCCCCTCAACTTGCATTTTCAACAGTTTAGCCATGTAATTTATTTTATTAGCTAGTAGTTGGCTTTGAATAATATGTAACTGCAATAAATTACGAAGACCTTCACAGTACAATTCTTTTTCACTTTGACATTCATCTTGATCTCGTTTCTAATCTCCATGCCTTTCAACTGATTGGGACAAGGAGGACTGTGAAAACATGGCTTCATCCTTTAGCAAGCACCTAAACCAGTCTGTGCCAGGCCCGTGCCAGGCCCTGGACTTAGAGATGAGAAGAACCCTATCCTTGAGTGCTTGTTGCAGTCTGGGGCACAAGCAGAAGGGACGGGGCTTGTGTCTAATTAGGTGCTCTTTCCTGTCTCGTTGTGCTATTGACTTACCTTTTCTGTCTGTCTGTGTCATGCTCTAGGTCCTCTGTGTGGGGACCCGCTGTGTTTATATGGATAATGCCAATGAACCACATAATGTGATCATCCTGAAGCACTTCACTGAGAAGAACAGGGCTGTGGTCGTCGATGTCAAAACCCGGAAAAGGAAAACAGGTCTCAAGCATAATTGTTTTTTCTAAGAATGGGAGAAAGGTCCCTAATCTCTGCATACCCTAAAATCAATGAAGATACCTTGGTTCTTGCCTCTGTGTATAATAATTTTAAAAGCAACTTATAGCTCCCTGAGCTTCTTTTTCCTCATCTCTGAATTGATGTGGTTGAATTGGGATAATTCTGAAGACTCTTGCCATGCTTTTATTTTGTGTGTGTGGTTCTGTATATGGTTGTGTATATGATTTTTTGGTTGGCCAGATGTTTAGGTTCTGAACATTTAATTTCTGCATTTGCTGGTTTCATTTGTTTTCTAATGGATAATTTAAACATATGGAGTCAGGTGGCTACATGAATGTAAAATAACTTCAAATAATTGTATTGGCATTCATGTCACCTTCCATTTTGTTTCATTAATAAAACAGTGAAAGTACATTGTAAATGCCCTTTTGGCTTAATTTGCCAAACCCCAAACAATCAGGAGTATCAAACCATTATTTGCGCCGTTCTGCTCCTGAACCAATCTGCTTTCTCATTCAGCTTCAGCATTAGACACTGTCTGTGCTGTTTTTGTGTGTGGTGCTTGGTAAAGATCAAGGTTCTTTTTTTACATGTGTATATGAATATCCACTTGTTGTAGGACCACTTATTGAACAGACTATTCTTTCTCCATTGAATTATCTTGGCACCTTTGTTGAAAATTGACCCACATATGTGTGTTTCCATTTATGGATTCTGTTATGTTCCATTAATCTATATATCTGTCCTTACTCAAATACTACACTGTCTTAACTGTTATAGATTTATACTAAATCTTAAAATCAGGTCCTTAAGCTTTGTTATTGCTTTTCAGAATTGTTTTGGCTATTCTGTTTCCTTTGCAGAAAGGTATAAAATTTTGAATCAGCTTGTCAGTATCTATTAAGGAACCTGCTGAGATTTTGATTGGGATTGCATTGAATCTGTAGATCCATTTGGGGAGAACTGACAGCTTTACAATATTGAGTCTTTTGACCCATGAGTATGGCATATCTCTTCATTTATTTAGGGAATAAATTTAGTTCTTATAAAATTTGTCTTTAATTCCTCTCAATTTGGCGTTGGGTATCAGCTGCCTTCTCTCATTCTTGATTTTGGTAATTTGTGCCTTCTCTTTTTTGTTTCCTAGACTGTCTAGCCAGAGATTTATCAATTTATTGTTTCTTCAAAGGACCAGCTTTTGGTTTCATTGATTTTTCTTTGTATTTCTCTGTTTTCTGTTTCATTGACTTCTACCTTTATCATTATTAATTTCCTTATTTCTTCTTGCTTTTTATTTAATTTACTCTTTTCTTTTTCTGATTCCTTAAGGTAGAAGTCTAAATTACTGATTTGAGAACTTTCTTCTTTGCTAATGGTGGTATGTTAATGCTATGAATTTCCCTCTAGGTATGGTTTTAGCTGCATCCATAATTTTTGATATGTTGTATTATCATTTTCATTCATCAGAATATTTTCTACTTTATCTTGTGATTTCTTCTTTGCTCTGTGGATTCTTAAAAGTTTGGTCTTCTTTTTTAAAGATTTATTTTTTTCCTTTTTCTCCCCAAAGCTCCCCAGTACATAGTTGTATATTCTTCGTTGTGGGTCCTTCTAGTTGTGGCATGTGGGACGCTCCCTCAGCGTGGCTTGATGAGCAGTGCCATGTCCGCGCCCAGGATTCAAACCAACGAAGCACTGGGCCGCCTGCAGCAGAGCATGTGAACTTAACCACTCGGCCACGGGGCCAGCCCCAAAAGTTTGTTTTTTAGTAGCCAAATATTTGGAGGATATTCCAGATATCTTTCTGTTATTGATTTCATGTTTAATTTTCTTGTGGTCAGAGAACATACTTTGAATTATTTCAATCATATTAAGGTTATTGAGACTTATTTTTATGATCCAAATGTGGTCTGTTTTGATGAAGGTTCTGTGTGTGCTTGAAGAGAATGCATATACTATGTTGTTTAGTGGAGTTTCCTATAGATGTCGTTTAGGTCAAGTCAGTTGATAATGTTGTTCAAGTCTTCTGTGCTCTTACTGATTTTCTCTCTACTTCTAACAATTACTGAGAGAGGAGTATTGAGGTCTCCAACTGTAACTGTGCGTGTGTTTATTTCTCATTTCATTATGAAATGTCCTATTTTATCCATGATAATGTTCCTTGTTCTGAAATCTACTTTAATATTTATGTATTCTCTCTAGCTTTTTTTTTATTACTAACATTTGCATCATACATCTTTTTCCGTCCTTTTCACTTTAACCTGCCTGTGCCTTTACATTTAAAGTGGATTTCTTGTAGGTAACACATAGTGGAGTCTTCTTTTTCAATCCAGTCTGAAAATCCCTGTCTTTTCATTGAGTTGTTTAAACCATTTACATTTAATGCACTTAGCAAGATGGTTGAATTTAAATCTACTATCTTCTTGCTTGTTTCCTGTTTGTCTCATCTATTGTTTGTTCCTTTTTCCCTCTTCTCCTGCCTTCTTTTGGATTGAGTTTTTATTTTTATTTTTTTTAATGATTCTATTTTAACTCCACTATTGGCTTTTTAACTGTATCTATTTTTTTAGTGGTTGCTCTATGGTTTACAGTAGTCTACTTTCAAATAATTTCTTATGGGTTGCTTTATGGTTTATAATATACACCTTTACTCATCATAGTTTGTCTTCAAATAATACTATACTACTTCACATATAGGGACGAAACATTATAGATTTTCTATTTCTATCCCTGATCCTTTGTGCTGTTGTCACACGTTTTACTTTTACATCATATAAACCTCACAGTATAGGAAACTATTTTATATTTACCATTTCTGGTGCTCTTCATTCCTTGTGCAGGTTCAGATTTCCATCTGGTATCATTTTTATTTGACCTGAAAAAAACTTCACTTAACATTTCTTGTAGTGTAGTTCTGCTGCTACAAAATCTTTGTTTTGGCTTGTCCTATCACACTGAAGAAATATTTATTTTTATTTCATTTTTTGAGAGATAATTTTGCTGGGTAGAAAAATTCTAGGCTGAGGAGTTTTTCTTTGAATACTTTAAAGATATTGATTCATTTTCTTCTGGCTTGCATAGTTTCTGCCATAAACTCTACTGTCATTCTTTGTTACTCTTCATAATGTGTCTTTTTTTTCTGGCTGCTTTTAAGATTTTTCTCTTAATCACTGGTTTTTAGCATTTTGATTATGATGTGCCTTGGCATAGTTTTCTTTATGTTCCTTCCGCGTGGAGGTTTATTGAGTTCCTTGTATATGTGGATTTATAGTTTTCATCAAATTTGGTAAAATTTCAACTGTTACATCTTCAAATAGTCATTTTGCCCCCCACCAGACACTTCTACTCTCACTGGTTGGAAGACAAAATAGTTCCAGCTCTGTGTGAGCTCCAAGAACTGTTCTGTCCCCTGCTTTTTGGTATTTATTTCCTAGAACTAGATAGTTTAATGTCTAGATAGTTTCCTTTCATATTTGTGCAGATCAGTACTCAGCCAAAGACTCATGAGGAACCCTCTGTGACTATCTAGAGAGGTCTCCCATACCCTCTCTCTCTTTGTGCATCTCCCTTGTATGTGATAGTCTGCCCCATAAACTCTAGCTGCCTTTGCTTCCCTTGAACTCTGAGCTCTCTCTCCTCAATTCATCGAGACTGCTGGACTCTGCTTGGATTTCCAGTCCCTGCTCTGCAGCCTGGAAATTATCTCCAGATAGCCAAGGCTATTGGAGGGCTCACCTGGTTTACGTCCTTTCTCTCAGGAATCTTAGTCCTGTTCTACCTATTGCCCAATGCCTCCAAATCATGGTTTCATGTATTTTTTTGGTGTTGTGGTTGTTTATGGTAGGAGAGTAAAGCCAATCCCTCTTACTCAGTGTTGTTTGGAAGTGGAAGTCTCTTGTGCACTGTATCTAAGAACTTCCTTTAACACCTTTAGAGACAGCCTGCTTGTGCACATTAGTAGGAATGGGAATTGCCTCCCTCAGTTGCTTGGTAGATAGGTGGCCCAGTATCATTTTTGTGCTCACAGAGAAACTGGCCTTACATCTAATGGCTAAGATTGAAGCCAGGGAGATTTGTCTTTTGGCGTCTGCAGTTCTTGCTTCAGTAAGGCACATTTCTGGGGAAGAAACTTAGCTGCAAGAAGCATTAACTATACTTTTTGTGCCTTTCTCTTCCTGCCTGACATCACCCTTCAGTGAAGGACTACCAACTGGTCCAGAAAGGAGGAGGACAGGAATGTGGCAGCTCTCAGACCCAGCTGAGCCAATACTCACAGCACTTTGCCTTTATCGCCAGTCACCTTCTGCAAACCAGCATGGACAGCCATTGTTCCGAGGCAGTGGAAGCAACTTGGGTGCTGTCCCTGGCCCTCAAAGGGTTATATAAAACACTAAAGGTAATGGTGACCTTCTTCCATTTGCTAATGAATCTGGCTGTGTTTTAACATCTGCAGAGAATTAACTTGGAGGAAATGCCATCTGAGTTCGATGGATGGTTGACCATGGGATCTTGATTATTTTTAGAAATGGTTGGGGCGTTGCCAAGGATAACTTTAAGGAAGAAACATTGAATTTTCCCAATAGTTGGTACTCTGTATTTTATCAGTACTGCTTCCTGGAACCAGGTACTACTATCTAATGGGCTCGTAACCTTGGAAGATGAGAAGAAAAATGGACTGAATGGTTTCTCGCTTCCCTCTGAACCACAGCTCCTTCTGCTTCTTCATAGGATAAGATGAAGAGAACAATAAAGGGGGCTAGCATCCCATGGGATATGTGAGCAATAGGTTTGGCAGTTGAGGTGGGAGGAGGCAGACGAGTTAAAGAGCTGAGTGATTGTTGGTGTGGAGGTGAGAAGCCTTAACTTGTGAGGAACATGATTCTTCTGCTACCTGAGGAGCATTGATGGGGAGGAACGGATCACTTTTAGGATGATCTTCCCAACAGAACTAGCCATGAAAGAAGGATTAATTTGAAAAGTTTGCGGGGCCGGCTCCGTGGCCGAGTGGTTAAGTTTGCGTGCTCTGCTGCGGTGGCCCAGGGTTCGGATCCTGGGTGCGAACATGGCACCGCTCGTCAGGCCACGTTGAGGTGGCATCCCACATCCCACAACTAGAAGGACCTGCAACTAAGATATACAACTGTGTACAGTGGGGGTTTGGGGAGATAAAGCAGGAAAAAAAAAAAAAAGATTGGCATCAGTTGTTAGCCCAGCTGCCAATCCTTAAAAAAAAAAAAGAAGAAGATTGGCAACAGTTGTTAGCCCAGGTGCCAATCTTTAAAAAAAAAAAAGAAGAAGAAAGAAAAGAAAAGTTTGCTTGTTCCTTGACTTTGGCAACACTGGCAAGGAGACCATGGAGGGACTTAAGCACCACAGGGAGACTGGACTAGATGGCATTTCAGTTCTGCCTGCCCTGAGAGTTTGTAGCTTTAGAATTGAGACCATACATGTGCTGTTTCTTGATTTCATGGCATGTATCACAATCTGCTTTTGTTTTAGTTGTTTGCATTACAGTGAGAAAGAGAAAATAAATTCTCTGAGGGCAGAGGCCATTTCTGTCTTTGAATCTTTCGTTTGGTACATATCTGTTGAGCACCAGGTGCCACATGGAACTGAGTAGGTAGTATTGAACTAAAAAGAAGGTCCCTGTTCTCATAGAGCTTACAGTCTAAATTACAAGAGAGACAACAGAGAGCCTGCAAGGAAAACCACCCTGAGTCAGAAAAAGCCTTTCTGAGAAGGTCGGATTTGAGGTGGTAGATGAGGAGTCTGGGTAGAGCGTTGCATGCGGGGAGAGTAGCCAGCTCCAGAGCGAGGAGCAGGCATGGTTGTCCGGGAGCAGAAGGAGACCTCCAGGGCTTCAGGATAGCGTGGAAGAGGGAGATGAGAAGCAGGCCGGGAGCCTGCAGGACCTTGTCAGCTGTGATGGGGCACTTGGATTTTAGTCTGAAGAGCAGTGGGAAGCTTTTGAAAGGTAAAGAGCAGGAGAGGGACGTAAAACCTTTATTCTTAGCGTGGGACTTAGCAGATAGAATATGCTAGGCTTTGGAAATATTTGTTGAGTGAATGAATTAGAGAGTGAATGAACAGACTTGGATTATGGCGAAAGTTCAGAGTTTTATCCTTCCTGCTGACTCTGGAATTTTCACCAGAAGGTGCACTTGAGCCACCAGCTGAGACTGGGCTCTGAGAGAGGCTTGCTTCTCCCTGAGTGACCCTTCTTCCCGCTAAGGCAGTTGCATTCTTTTTCTGTTTGGCAGGCTCACAGTTTTGAAGAGACCCATGCTACCTTCCTTCAGACTGATTTGTTGAAGCTTCTGGTGAAAAAGTGCAGCAAAGGGACTGGCTTCAGTAAAACGTGGCTGCTCCGGGACCTGGAAGTAAGGGATGAGGGTGGTTCCTGCTACTGCTTCCGGTGCAGATTTACTGGCCTGGGAGTTAGACTCCTCAGTTAGTAAGATACAACTCGTTCTGCCCTGCACACTCCCGTGTGTGCAGTTTTCAGATCTGTGTCTTATACCTGTCTTCTCATTTGGAAATAGGGATTATGACACCTGTCCTCTGCCAGGGAAAATGAATTTGATGTTTGTTTACAGAACATTAGAAGAGAAGTATTTTGTGGATCACATGTTTTATCATTATATCATGGTAATAAAGTGTGCCCCTGAATTATTATTTCCCTTTAAAGTTCCTGTGAGCTAAAATCAGTTTCTAAATTTGTCCTCACTTACGTTTATTTTATGTGGGATTTTACTCGATCATTTTCAGTTTATTGCTATTCCCCATAGGCCTTGGGTTTTTCTTAGTGGAAGTACTGTGGTTCCCTGTGGAGCTTCTGTGCCAAGCGCCAGATTCAGGTCCAGGAAAGGCTGCTCTGTGGGAGTTGGGGGTGAGTCGACTGTTCTCAGTCACGCAGGCTGAGCTCAGAGAAGTAGCTCTTAGTTGCCCCAAGAGGATTTGGTTAGGTTTAAGGAAAATATACTGAAACATATTAATGGATAACCTGGAGAGCATTGAGCTCTTAGGAAATATTTTAAATTAAAATTTTTTTATTATTTAAATAATAGAACCACATTGCAAAGAATTTGATAAGTAGAAAAGAAAGAAAAACTCCAAATTTCACCCCCTATGCATGACTACTACCATCAGCATTTTATGTATTTCCTTACTCTAATTTTTTCCTCTGTATCTGTATTACATATATAGATTTAGATTTATCACAGTAAGCATGGTTGAATCAAATAAACTGAGATCATGTGGTGACCATTTTTGTTGCCATGTAGTTTTCACAATCACCATTTTTAATGGCTGTGTATGATACATGAAGGTGATCTTCAGTTTTTTGCCATTATTATTGCTTCACTGACCATATCATGATACAACTTTTTATGTATTTTACATTACTCCTGAAAGATGAGTTACTGGGTCAAAGAGTATGAACATTTTTATAGCTTTTGCATTTCACCAAAATGCATTCTAAAAGGATAATATCAATTTCTACTATCATTGGCAAAGTTAATAAACACTAAGGTCCCTCATAGTTTTAGTGCATTTCCATGATTACAAATACAATTGAACATGTTTTCCTGTTTCTTTTCTAATTTTACGTTCTTTTTGTGAATTCTGATGTCTTTTGAAAAATTCGGTCAATATTTTCTGTACTTTGAGGGGTAAAGATCTGTGTCGTCTTCTCACCCACTAACCACTCACAGTCCTGCCCGGCCTGATTTTCTTTCTGTATAGATTTTGTCCATCATGCTGTACTCCTCAAAAAAGGAGATCAGCACTTTGGCCGAGCACGGAGACCTGGAGCTGGATGAGCGAGGGGACCAAGAAGAGGAGGTGGAACAGTCAGTCAGCAGCCCCAGTGAACCAGAGCAGAAAAAGCTAGACCCTCTCGAAAGCCTGGATGAGCCCACCAGAATATGTTTCTTGGTACGTTCTTGGATCATGGTGTGGATTGAGAAAGGGACTCTAAGGAATGGCTTAGACCATGTGTGAGCCTCCATGTGAAAATGCTTCAGTCTGATGTCCTGAAAATTCAGTTCCTGAAGGCTCAGTCTGTATTGTGCAGAATTGATCCAGAAGGATGGAAAAGCCCTTTTAGCAGCAGTTCTCAACATTTAGGGGTCATGGACCCAAAAGCTTCAGATCGTTTCTCCCATAAAATGCACATTCAGGTATGCGTGTAAAAGTTGGCATGTAATTTCCAGGCCCGTCAATAAACCCCAAGTGTTAGGCCCTCCACACAGTTTCTCAGACATGCTCTCTGACTTTCCCTGAATAATCCACTCTTCCTCAGAATGATATGAAAATGGGCAAAGGCTTGGACTTCAAAGGGCCTAACCATATGAAGAGTAAACAGAGATTATGGGGTGGATGTCGGGAAAGCCAGTACAGTTTTTAAAAAGTCAAAAGAAATTACAATACTTACATTTATGTCCAGTTGTCAAACTTGAGTGCAAGGCAGCCGCAGAGAAGCTAGCAGTGAATACAATGTGGGGGACAATTATTGACTGTTAGCATTGCATTTTGTTGGCATAATATTTCTTCTGGTGTTTCTGTGTTGTATATTTTCCTTTGAATTTATAACAGTAATGCAGATTTTACAATCCATGTTTTAGGGCTTATAATTTTATGTGCTTAAAATTTTTAAGTACCCATATGATGTTCTTAAATTATAACCTGTGGTAACTTTAGAAAAAATCGTTTTATCGCTTTTGAGTTCAAATTGTCAATAATGTGTTGAAACACTTTAAATTGTCCCTCTTTTGCTTCTTCCCTGTGACCTTCAGATGGCCCACGATGCCCTCAATGCCCCTCTGCACATTCTCCGGGCCATATACGAACTGCAGATGAAAAGGACCGATTCCTTCTTCCTGGAGGTTCAGAAGAGGTAAGGGGCAGTTAGATGTGGCTCAAGTGTGGTGAGTGACAGGACAAGTGAAGGCAGGCCAGTATTTGCCTCCTGCCAATGAGATCTGGATAAAAACTCCTGAAAAACCAGGAAGCAGACGTGGAACTGGTTGTTCTTCATGAAGTGATCGGGAGGCTGACAGTGCAACACCACGTGGATCGTCTTTGAGTCGGGTTGTGTGTTCCTTTTGGAAACTTCACATTTGCAGTCTGCCTCTTAGAGTCCACTCCTTGTGGCTGCAGAAAGTGAGGCAGACACCAAGGGAGCACACAGTGCAGAGCACGACTTTCTGGTCAAAAGCGTTGGTTTTTTTGTTTTTTTCACCACTGTACATTATTTTCATGTTTTTTCCTCAAGGATTATTATAAAATTAACAGTCTTCCCTTTCTCGTGGCCAGGAAGTTTGAGCTAGTTCTTGAGCCACATTAAATTTACCTATCTTCAACTAATCTCCTCGTCTGTCCCCCATATCCTAGTTTTGACTTCCTATTCCAATTTATATCCAATTCCACCTTAATTTTTCTTTATTTTTTTACTCCGTATTTCTGTTTTCCCATATGTATTCCTTATATATTGACTTAAATCCTTTGTGAGATGAAGCAGGGTTGCATCAGTTAGGGGACAGTCTAAGCTGTTGTAACTAAGAAATTTAGAAATATCATGAGTCGAGGCAGATGGAATTTTTTTTCTCTCATGGAACAGTGCAGAGCTAGGCAGCCATGCAGGGTAAGAGGGCAGCTCTCCTCTACAAAGTGACCCCGCAGCCCCAAGAGTCTTGTTCTCATCTGTGGAGTCAAAGCTGGCTCACCCACCTCACCTCTCTGTTCCAGCCTAGAGGAAAGGAGGAAGGAGCATATCCTTAAGCCAGTCATTTGAGGGTAGGCTCTGGAAGTGGCACACATTACCTCACCCAATTCTCCTCGGCGGGAGCCTTGTTGCATCACTACATCTAGCTGCAAGGAGAGCTGGGAACCGTGTCTCTAGCTGAGTGATTGTGTCTCTTGTTAAAACTTCATGGAACTTCTAAAAGATAGAAAGGGAGGCCAGCTCTGTGTCCTAGTGGATAAGTTTGGCACATTTTACTTCGGCGGCCCAGGTTCAGTTCTTGGGTGTGGACTTACATCACTTGTCGGCCATGCTGTGGTAGTGACCCACGTACAAAATAGAGGAAGATTGGCACGGATATTAGCTCAGGGCAAATCTTGCTCAGTAAGAATAAATAAAATAAAAATAAGTAAATAAAAATAAAAGATAGAAAGGGAGAATGGTCCTGAGGGACAACTTGCATTCTCTGCCACAAGGGCATATGTGTACAACTGCATGCATGAATAAATGAACACCTTCTAGTTTGCAAAATATGGGAAGTAATAATGTAATTGCAAAGTGCAGGAAAATAACTCTGATTAATGTTTCCGACAAGTTTCATTGCAGGTTAAACTCTTGCATGTGTACCCAACTTTGTGCTCCTCTTCAGGTTTGATGGAGATGAGCTCACCACGGATGAAAGGATACGGACCCTGGCTCAGAGGTGGCAGCCCAGCAGGAGTCTGAGAATGGATGAGCAGAGCGCCAAAGCTGTGGATACAGACATGATTATCTTACCATGCCTGGTATGTTGCCTCCACCTTGGAAACAAAATGTCTGCCCCCTCCACCCCATTGTGAGAAAGCCAGGCCTCTGTAATGGTGGTCTTTGGGTTTGCAGTCCCGGCCCACACGCTGTGACCAGGCCACTACTGAATCAAACCCTGTTACCCAGAAGCTCATCTCCAGCACTGAGAGTGAACTGCAGCAGAGCTATGCCAAGCAGCGGCGTAGCAAGAGCGCCGCCCTCCTGCACAAGGAGCTGAACTGCAAGAGCAAGAGGGCTGTCCGAGACTACCTCTTCCGCGTGAATGAGGCCACAGCTGTCCTGTATGCCCGCCACGTGCTCGCATCCTTGCTTGCTGAGTGGCCTGGGCATGTGCCAGTGAGCGAGGATATCCTGGAGCTAAGTGGCCCTGCCCATATGACCTACATTTTGGATATGTTCATGCAGCTGGAAGAAAAGCACCAGTGGGAGAAGGTAATTAAGCAGGCCAAGCTGGGCACTCACTGTTCTCCTCTGTCCCTTCCCCCTGCTCCGGGATTGGAACAGGCTTCCTCTAGTGAGCGCCTTCCTGGAGTGAGCTTACCTCTGTGACAGATGTGGATGCAACAAAGGCTGAGTAGGATCATGTTGAACTCTAGGACCCTCCTGGAGCCAAACTTATGGCCTAGGACACACTTGGTACTTAGAGTGTTTGAAATAATGATCCAGTGAAACCTGCCTCTGTAAAGATTTTCCTTTTGGTTTCGCACGTATAAGTTAACTCTCCTGGCTAGCCTGTCCCTTCTCATGTCCCCTACGGTCTCACATAATGTAAAATCCAGGGGACGGGGTTAATTACAACTCTGTTCTCGTAATATAGGAGGCCTTCCAGGAAGGTGTATCTTCTGTTTTAAGTCAGTGTTTCTAGAATGTCTACCCCAGGTCAGACACTCTGCCAGCATTTACACTTGTGATGCGTTGTGACCCTGGGAGAGTTTTATTGGTGAAGAAATCGAGCCTGGGAGGCTTGTCTAAGGCTCCTAGCTTCTGGGTGGCTAACTTGGGGTCTCACCAGTGTCTGTGCATTCTCTTAAGTCCAATTCTCAAATTTTAAGTTTCAGTTTGATAGTTGGAGGCTATTTTGTGTTGTGTTTTCAAATCAAATCTTCAACTTGGTCTTTTAAAGCAGTGCTGGTTAGCAAACCTTCCATCTCTTCCATTTCCTGCTGCGTAGGACTGGAGATCCCACGTGGCAGAAAATGTCCTGGTCTAGAACTCAAGCCCTGGGCACTCTCTCCATCCGAACCAGAAAGTTTTGTCACCATCTTCCCAGTTTCCAAGTGCAGAAATCTTAAGGACATTTGCTGTCTTCTTTTTCATCCCTCTCAACCTTATCACCCCACACACCATCTAACCCTCACCCACTTAATACAACATGCAGCACCTGAGGGTTCGTTAGGAAGTGAATTTGTCCTCTAATACTTAATTTTCCCGTCTAAGAACACCACCAGTTTCTAAGTACCCTAGGTCATTTCCCAGCCCTCGCAGGCTTGGAGATGCTGTAGCCTTATTTCTACGCATTTGCCAGAGCTATATTTCTCATTTGAAGGTGGCAGAAGGGAGCATTTTTGCCCCTGCTGGTCCCTCTCTTGAATATGTCCTTCCTCCCTTCTTGCCCCATGGAGCTCCTAATTCTGCACTCACTCTGGGCGTTTATCCCATTGTGCTGTAATTGTTGATCTGCACTTCTACCCCCCTGCTCGGCTCAGAACTCTCCAGGGGCCATGACCGTCTCTGATTGGTTCTCTTGGTCTTTCAGACCTCCTCGAAGTGGTATTCTTCTGAAAGGACTGTGGTTTACAGCAAGGGCCCCTTCCAGGGAGAGGTGGCTGGTAGGGTTGGCTTTAGGGGATGGGGTCAGTGTCCAGGATGATGCCAGCTCCTTTGGGTGGGTCTTGGGTTGAAATAGACCCTCCCTTCTTCCTGATGGATCAGCTCCATGGCCCTGCCACTGGCAGCCCCTGACGTTCCCTGCCTTGTGTCCCACCAGATCCTGCAGAAAGTGCTCCAAGGCTGCCGAGAGAACATGCTGGGGACCATGGCCCTGGCTGCCTGCCAGTTCATGGAGGAGCCAGGAATGGAGGTGCAAGTGAGGGAGTCGAAACACCCATATAATAACAACACCAACTTTGAGGTAAGACCAGCGTCAGCCGGACTTGCCCAGCCTCAGGGTCTATGGCTGGCAGAACCCTCAGGGGTTACTGAGTAGCAAGAAGTTCAGCAGCTCCTTCAGCAGCTCTTCCCCTCTGGACAGCCCTGGTCAAGAACGTGCTTCCGGTCAGCCTCCCTGAGCCAGGGATTCTGTATCACCACGTCTTCTCTTCTCCTGACCTGGTTTTCATAGAAAACAGTGGGCCGCTTGGCCCTGGAGGAGAGTGTACTTTTCCTTCAGCAGGCTCCTTGGAGTGAATCCTTGGCATCCTCCAGCAGTGAGTCTGAGTGTGGGTCTGGGTTCAACCCTCACTCTATCTCCTAATGACCTGGCCACACCTTGGAGATGCCAGCCCCTTTGTTTAATTACCCAGAACTGAAAAGCCTCATCTTTTCCCTCCTTAACTTTGTACCTGGACAGAGAGAGGTAGGAGTTTGGATGAGGCAGGAGTGCAGTGACCTCAGTTATTCTCACTGACTTAATGCCACCTGCATGTCTTTAGCCCTTTTCAAAATGTTGGAGCTGGCAAGGCATAAGCTTATGAGTGGACAGCACCCTACAGCAACAGTGGTGGACGGCAGAGAAACTAATCTAGAACTTGGTTGTTGCTCAGCTGCGATTTTGTTGTGAAGCGTCTTGTCTCATGTTCCTGGGCTCTGTCGCCACTCCCCTGTCCCCACATAGACACATCTAGTGAGCTTCCAGTTCTACCTCAAAGGAGGTCACCTCGTCTTCTCTACCACCGCCAGACTCTCCTGTCTTTCTCTGGGTTCCTCTAGCTGCTCCTTTCTAGTCCCCACTGCTGGCCTTGCCCCAGCCCTGGCCTCCTGCCGCCAGCTGTCCGAGCGATCCTTGCACAGCACAAACTGAACCAAGGCTTTCTCCTGCTTACAGCTTTTCCAGGGCTCCCCCTGCTGTCCAAAGTCTAAACACCTCATTTTAGCACATGAGGCATTCACTATCTGTCCCTGACAGCCTCTCCAGGGTCACATATCACCCCTGTCCCCACCTCCCTAGCATATGTGCACACCTTTACCACAGACACATCAAGCTCCTTACCATTCCCTGAGCGTGGCAGACTTTCCACTACTGTTCCCTTTACCTGAAACGCACCCTGCATGACTCCCATGCCCCTCTCACCTTGCCTCTGACCGTTCCTTCCTCCCTGACAGGCTGCTCCGTCCTTGTCTTTCTTCACAATGACCTGAGCATCCCTTTACTGGGAATCTCCCGCCCTCCCCTCCTGCTCAAGTGAAGCCTGCCCCGCTGTGCCCGTCTGCAGTGTCTTTCCTACCGTGTTTGCAGCCTGTCTGCGTGCTCCCCGTCCCTGCTGGAGGGGGAGATCCTGGGGGTCAGGGCCGTCACTTACTCGTTCTCACATCCCCAGTCTCAACTGCAGGACTAGGCGTGAGGCAAGCCCTCAGCCACTACCCGGTGAACAGTAACGAGAGAAGTGTCCTCTGCTTCCCTCCCTAGGATAAAGTTCACATTCCGGGTGCAATCTACCTCTCAATCAAATTCGATTCGCAGTGCAATACAGAGGAAGGCTGTGACGAATTAGCCATGTCCAGCAGCAGCGACTTCCAGCAGGATCGGCACAATTTCAGTGGGTCTCAGCAGAAATGGAAAGATTTTGAGCTTCCAGGTAGCAAATAAGTACTTGGTTATGTAGACTCTAATACTGAGAAGGGACATTGTTGGAGGATTTAAAACCGGGTTTAATGTATTTCATCAGAAGCACCTCAACTTGCCATTCCCTCTCGCTGCAATGTCCTGACCTGTTTCTGATTCTTGTGTGACCCAGGAGACACTCTGTATTACCGATTCACCTCCGACATGAGCAACACCGAGTGGGGCTACAGATTCACTGTGACGGCCGGACACCTGGGGCGCTTCCAGACAGGTGCGCGCCCTGGTCTTGCCGTTCGCATGACCTCCCTGCCAGGGGTACTCTGTGGGTGGAGGTGCCATTACATCACTGACCTTTGTTAAAATCAAAGCTGATACTTTCTTTAAGACTTCCACAAATTTGTCTCACAAACCCCACACATGTCACTCTTAAATATGCTGTCGTTGGCTAGTTGTAAACTTGAACAGCCAGATAGAAAAGCCATCTGTCAGGATCCAAAAAAGATGCTGTCTCTTAGAATTTGCTGGGGCATTTTGCAGAAAGGAGGAACTGAAAATGTTCATATGTTGCTTTTACAAAAGGCATAATTTCAGGCAAAATGTAAATGATCACAGGTGTTTCATCCTATTTATTAAAACTTGAGCAGATTATATTTTTAAGATATCTGTGTTTTGTGGGGATTGGCCAGGATTCGAGATTTTGAAGCAGATGCTGTCAGAAGAAAGAGTTGTGCCACACCTCCCGTTGGCCAAAATTTGGGAATGGCTGGTAGGTGTAGCCTGTCGCCAGACTGGTCATCAGCGGTTAAAAGCCATCCACCTGCTTCTGCGGATGGTGCGGTGCTGCACCCACAGGTAAGCTGCCTTCTGGACGCGAGTCTTTTGCTGGGTATTTGTATCGCGAATGTCTTCCCCAACTCTGTGGCTTGCCTTTTCACTCTCTTAGTGGTGTCTTTGATGAAAAGAAGTTTCTAATTTTGGTGTCTGCCAGGTCATCGGTCATTTCCTTTGTGGTAGTGCTTTTCTTGTCCTGTTTAGGAAGTTTTTGCCTTACTTGCCTTTGAGGTCATGAGGATATTTCCTCTGTTATCTGCTAGAAGCTTAATTGTTTTTTCTTTCACATTTACGTCTACAGTCCACATGGGACGAATTTTAGTGCATGATAGGAAGTGTAGGGGTTAAGATTAGTTTCTTGCCACACGAGTCTCCACTTGACTCTAAAGGCCCCTTTTTCGTTGTCCAGTGCTGTCTTTGTCACAAAGAAGGTGTCCGTGTATATAAGCGTGGATCTCTTTCTGGTCTCTTTTGTCCTATTGATCTTTTTGGTTATTCTTGTACTAGTACCACACTGTCTTAAATATTGTAGCTTTATATATCTACTAGTACCAATCCTTCAGCTTAATTCTTTATCTTCAAGGTTATCTTGGCTATTTTTGACTTTGCTTGTCCATATAAATTTTAGAATTGATTTGTTTATTTTTTTCCAGCTTTATTGAGATATGATTGACAAATAAAATTGTAACATAAAGTGTAGAATGTGATGATTTGATAAATGTATACATTGTGAAGATTCCCACAATCTAGTTAATTAACACGTCCATTACCTCACATACTTTTTATGCATGTATGACAACACTTAAGTTCTACTCTCGAAGCAAATTTCAATTATACAATGAAGTATTATCAGCTGTAGTCGCCATGTTCTATATTAGATCCTCAGACCTTATTCATCTTATAAATGAAAGTTTGTACCCTTTACCAACCTCTCCCCATTTCCCCTATCCCCGGCCCCTGGCAACCACCATTCAACTCTCTATTTCTATGAGTTTGACTCTTTTTTTAGATTCCACATATAAGTGATACCGTGCTGTATTTGTCTTTCTCTGCCTAGCATATTTCACTTGGCATAATGCCCTCCAGGTTCATCCACGTTGTCAGAAATGGCAAGATTTCCTTCTTTCTCGTGACTGAATAATATTCCATTGTATATGACTGACACTTAGGTTGTTTCCGTTTCTTGCCTGCAATGAACATGGGAATGCAGATATCTCTTTGAGATAGTGATTTAGTTTCCTTTTGGACATAGACCCAGAAGTGAGATAGCTGGGTCATATGGTAGTTCTATTTTTAATTTCTTGAGGAACTTCCATACTGTTTTCCATAGTGGCTGCACCAGTTTACATTCCCACCAGTAGTGCACAAGGTTCTCTCCTTTCTCCACATCCTTGCCAGCATTTGTTATCTCTTGTCTTTTTTTTATCTTCAAGCTTTTTTTTAGTTGAGTTCATAATAGTTTACATCATTGTGAAGTTTCAGTTGTACATTATTTCTTGTCTGTACCCATATAAGTGCTCCCCTTCACCCCCTGTGCCCACCCCCCACCCCCCTTTCCCCTGGTAACCACTGAGCTGTTCTCTTTGTCCATGTGTTTATCTTCCACATATGAGTGAAGTCATATGGTGTTTGTCTTTCTCAGTCTGGCTTACTTCGCTTAACATAATACCCCCAGGTCCATCTATATTTGGTGTCTCTCATTTTTTTGATAATAGCCATCCTAACAGATGTGAGGTGATATCTCATTGTGGTTTTGATTTGCAGTTCCCTGATGATTAGCGATGTTGACCACCTTTTCATATACCTGTTGGCCATTTGTATGTCTTCTTTGGAAAAATATCTGTTCATTTTATTTTATTTTATTTTATTGAGCCCTAATAGTTTATAACATCGTGGAATTTCAGCTGTAGGTTATTATTTGTCAGCCACCACATAAATGTGCACCTTCACCCCTTATGCCCACCCCCCAACCTCCTTCTCCTCCGGTAACCATTAATCTATTCTCTTTGTCCATGTAATAGTTTACCTCCCACATACGAGTGAAATCATACGGTGTTTGTCTTTCTCTGTCTGGCTTATTTCACTTAACATAATACCCTCAAGGTCCATCCATGTTGTGAATAGGATGATTTTGTCTTTTTTTATGCTTGCCTATTTTTTAATTGGCTTATTTTTTTGCTATTGAGTTGTATGAGTTTCTTGTATGTTTTGGATATTAACTCTTATCAGATATATGGTTGCAAATATTTTCTGCCATTCCACAGGTTGCCCTTTCATTTTGTTGATGATTTCCTTTGCTGTGCAGAAGCTTTTTGGTTTGTCATCCCACTTGTTTATTTTTGCTTTTGGTGTCAAATCCAAAGAATCCTTACCAAGACCAGTGTCAAGGAACTTACCCTCTGTGTTTTCTTCTAGGAGTTTGACAGTTCCAGGTCTTATATTTAAGTCTTTCATCCGTTTTGAGGTGGTTTTTTGTGAGTGCTGTAAGTTAGGGTTTCAGTTTCATTCTTTTGCATGTGGATATCCAGTTTTCCCAGCACCATTTATTAAAGAGACTATCCTTTTCTCATTGCACATTCTTAGAGACTTTGTGGAAAATTAATTGGCTGTATATGTGTGGGTTTATTTCTGGGCTCTCTTTTCTGTTCCATTGATCTACATGTCCGTTTTTATGCCACTGCCGTACTGTTTGATTACTGCAGCTTTGTAATGTAATTTAAAATCAGGAAGTGTGTTGCCTTCAGCTTTGTTCTTCTTTCTCTAGATTGCTTTGGCTATTCAGGGTCTTTTGTAGTTCCATATGAATTTTAGGATTGTCTTTTCCATTTCTGTGGAGAATGCCATTGGAATTTTGATAGGGATGACGTTGAATCTGTAGATCACTGTGGATAGTATGAACATTTTGACAATATTAATTCTTCCAATCTATGAACATGGAATATCATTCCATTTATTTGTGTCTTCTTCAATTTCTTTTTCAGTGTTTTATAGTTTTCAATGTACAGATCTTTCACCTCCTTTGCTAAAGCTATTCCTATTTTATTCTTTTTGATCCTATCATACATGGAATTGTTTTCTTAATTTCTCTTTTCAGTAGTGAATTATTAGTGTATAGAAATGCAACTGATTTTTCTGTATTGATTTTGTATCCTGTCCCTTTGCTGAATTCTATTCTAACAGTTTTTGGTGGAGTCTTTAGAGTTTCTATGTATAATATCATGTCATCTGCAAACAGAGACAGATTTACTTCTTCCTTTCCAGTTTAGCTGCCTTTTATTTCTTTTTCTTGCCTGATTGCTCTGGCTAGGACTTCCAGTACTGTGTTAAATAGAAGTGGCAAGAGTGGACATCCTTATCTTGTGTCTGGTTAGTTTGTTTATTTCTATACACACGTGCACACACACCCCTCTCACCTGATGAGATTTTTAGTGACTCTTTAGATCAATTTGAGAAGAATCATGGTCCTTTGAACATTGAATCCTCTAATCCACAACTGTTATATATTGACTCCTCTCATCCATAATCCCCCATTATTTAGATCTTAGTAATGTTTTATAGTTTTCTACGTGGAGGACTTACACAACATTTTGTTAGATTTATTCCTAGGCATTTAATGTTTTGATGCTACTGTAATTGGTATTTTAAAACTTTTATTTTTAATTGTTTTTGCTGATATATAATTAGCTTTTGTATATTATGCTTATATCCAGTGACCTTGCTAAATTTGTTAGTTCTAAAATTATATTTGTAGATTATTCAGCACACAGTCACGTCATCTACAAATAATCTTTCATTTCTTCCTCTCAATCCTTAGAAACTGTTAGTGCCTTTTTGCACTAGCCAGGACCTCCAATAGAGTGTTGAATAGATGTGGGGATTGCAAACATAATTGTCTTATTCCCATCTCAGAAGGAAATGGTTGGTGATTGTGCCACACTAACCATCCATACGCTCATCCCACCTTCCTTGCTTGGACCCCCCCCCACCTGTTAGGAGGTCATTGCCCTTCTTTTTGGCATTTTTAAGGCACACTGACACACAGAATGCTCATCAGAGTGGAGTGATGATATTCAAAGTACAGTAACAGGTTGTCTTCCCATATAATATGGAGCGGTTATTTAAAAAATAAAGGACTTTCCAAGTCAGGGAAAAGAAATGATGGTTTGTGTAGTCAGTCCATGGGCTGGCAGAAGGGAGAGAGAGAGGGAAAGGTGGGTGTGATTGCTCTTACTACCCTCTCCTCATACACAAACATCAGGGATCACTTAGCCCACGGGGCTTAGCTCTGTTCTTGTGAGAGTGGCCTCCAGGGAGCACTTTCTGGTTGAGTGATGTGTATGAAACATGTCACATCTCTGCTGTCTTCAGGCTGGAATGCCCTTCCTGGCTGCAAAGTGAATGCGCTCCTGCCATTTGCTGGCCATCTCTAGCCTTCCTTCCAGTGGGGACACTCCTGCACCCCTTTGGTCCCCGAGCCTGGAAGAAGCTCCCAGCATTCCTTGCCCCTGGCTGTTCCACACTTCCTTACCGTGGAGAGCCTGGAGAGTGCCGAGTTGGTGGACTTCACCCAGAGGCCAGACTGGAGGGAGCAGAGGGGAAAAGCAAGCCCAGGGGAAGGGTGGCAGGTGGGAGAACTGCCACAGGCACCAGCCATGCAGGTGCATTTTACTCCACACTCTTAAGTGCTTTCCTGAAACTCAGCTGTGAAGCTGCCTCTAAATCAAACCAAATTTTCCCACTGGTTTACTTCATGAAGACTTAGTCCTCTGGGAGAAAGTGAGTAGCTCCAAGATTTAAGGTCATATTAAAGAGAAAAAACAAAATTTAAGTTTATAAATATATAAAAACCATGTATTTATCCCAGAATATTATTTATTTCATAATTTTTCTCTGAAGGATGTTGAACTGGAATTAAAACACAACCTCCCTCTAAGTAAAAAAACATCAGTATTGGGGCCAGCCTCATGGCATAGTAGTCAAGTTTGGCACACGCCACTTCAGTGGCCAGGGCTTGCGAGTTCAGATTCTGGGCTCGGACCTGCACCACTCATCAGCCATACGGTAGTGGTGACCCACATATAAAGTGGAGGAAGATTGGCACAGGTGTTAGCTCAGGGCTAATCTTCCTCAACAAAAAAAAGAAAAGAAAAGAAAAACTCAGTGCAATCAACAGGGGTCTGTTTAATTGGAAAGGATTCTGCTTTACTTAGAAAGATTTCTGGCCTAAGCAACCATAAAAGCATATTTCTTGTGTTTTATGAGTGTAAGATCATAATAATGGTTGTCATCATTGTCTGCTAAATCTTTTTTTTTCCTGATTATTAAAGCAATGAACATTGTAGAAAATCTAGAAAACTGACAGGGATAACTACTGATAAACATTTTTTGATATGTTTGTTTACTGTTGTTTTTTTTTTTTTCCTTTTTCTCCCCAAAGCCCCCCGGTACATAGTTGTATATTCTTAGTTGTGGGTCCTTCTAGTTGTGGCATGTGGGATGCTGCCTCAGCATGGCTTGATGAGTGGTGCCATGTCCGCGCCCAGGATTCGAACTGAGGAAACACTGAGCTGCCTGCAGCAGAGCGCGCGGACTTAACCACATGGCCACGGGGCCAGCCCCTGTTTACTGTTGTTTTTAATATGGTTACACAATACTGCATATGCAGGTTTTTTTAACGTTTAAATTTTATTTTGTATATGCAGTTTGATATCTTGCTTTTTTCCACTTAACATTTATCTTGAGATTTTTCCGCTGTCATCGGAAGTTCTTCATAACAACCATCTTTAAAGATGCACAGTTGATTTATGTGGATATGCTTCGGGATCTCCTGTTTCCTCAGAGTCCTGTGGTGAAGTTTAGGTTCTGCCCCTTTCCTTATTTTCGGTTGGTGAATATTTGGGCTGCTTTGGGGGCGGGTGAGTGGGATATCTTGTAATGACTTTACTAGGTATAGTGGAGGGAGAGTCAGAGTGGCAGGTCCCATCAGCCGGCTTCTCACAATCTGTAAATGACCCCTGCCCCTCCTCCGCAGCGACCTCTGTGACCTTGCGCTGTTGAAGCCCCTGTGGCAGCTCTTCACCCACATGGAGTACAGCCTCTCCGAGGACGTGACGCAGCCTGTCATCCTGCTCCCCTTGCACCGTGCCCTCACCGAGCTCTTCTTCGTCACCGAGAACCGAGCCCAGGTGAGGGCCCTGCCTGCCTCGCCCCGGGGTTGCGGGCAGGAGGCACAGACCAAAGGTCAGGGTTGGACCACAGCCCAGCCTGAGCGCTGGAGTGTCGTTGGGTCTCAGCAGACCTGCACAGCGAGGCAGGTGCGGCCTCAGGTCTGAGGTCCTCAGTCCCCCAGCCCCGGGAAGCCCTCGGGTCAGCACTGGGATAGCTAATTTAGGCCTAAAGCTAAAGGGGGAAAAACACTGCCTTGGGTCAGTCCTTGACCACAGTGAGTTTTGGAAAATGAAACAGGTAGGTTTCTTTCTTCTTCCTCCTCTTTTTTCCCTCCCCTCAGCACAATAGACTCATTGAGTGGGAGAGATGAAAGGGCCTTTCAGAGTTCTTTAGTTTATCTCCCTTATTTGGTTCGTGAGGAAACTGACTCAAGGAGGGGGTCCCCTGCCTGCTGACGTGGTGGGTAAGTCGGGGCAGAGCCCCCCTGGAGCTCCTTTCATGGCTCTCGGGTGAGGTGGTGCTGTGAGGTGCTCCGGGGAGCGAGCACCAACTGCCCCTGGAGGCTTCTGTGGCTGCGGGTGACTGTCCTCGGGCTGGTGGTCTGTTAAAGCATGCCCCTACTCTCCCCACAGGAGCTCGGCCTGCTGCAGGACTACCTGCTGGCCCTGACCACCGACGACCACCTTCTCCGCTGCACAGCACAGGTACTCTCTCCCCCAAGGAGCTGGCCGCTGCGGCTGCCCCCCGCCGGCTGGCTGTCCCCATCACTGTGGCCAGGACAAAGAGCCTCTGTATAGAATCCACCCGGGGTTTACACAGAGCTCTGTTCCAATTCAGCCACTTCCTTCTGGTGTCTGAGAGCCATCAAGCCCCATTTGTCAGTGTCATTCATATTAAACTGTGGGGTCAGAAGACACTAGCAAGAATTTGTGTGTTTTAAACCAAAACAACCAATGCCTTAAATTTACAGTTTGGCTGATCCCTGAAGTTTCCACAGAGTTAGGTTTCAGATATTTTTGGATGTAACTTGCTTCCCTGGTAGGAGAACTCATCTTATGACAGCTGTTTGGTCTCAGGACCTGTCTTTATACTTTTAAATTACTGAGGATCCCAAAAAGCTTTTGTTTATGTGCCTTATATAGAGTGATATGTACCATTAGAAATTAGATGTCAAATTTAGAAATTAAAACAAAAATTTTAAACATTTACTTTTCAATTCATTTTAAAAAATAAACCCATTCTGTGTTAACATCAATAACATGTTTTGTGACAAACAACTGTATTTTTCAAAATGAAATAATTATTGAGAAGGGTGGCGTTGTGTTCTGTTTGTGCAGATCTCTTTACTGTCTGCCTTAATGGAAGACAGCTGGATTCGCATGTCTGCTTCTGCATTCCGTTGTTATATTATCATACATTAGCCTCTGGAAAACTCCACTGTGCACTCGAGAGAGGATGAAAGTGAAAAGGGCAAAAGAATGTCTTAGTATCATTGTGAAAGTAGTTGTTATCTTGCAGAGTCCCTGAAAGGGTCTCGGGAGCCCCCAGGCCCCAGACTACATTGTGAGAACCTCAGACTCACAGGCTCCTTGGATATCACAGAGCATGTGGTCCAACCCCACAGTGGACAGATGGGGACCCTGAGGCTCAGAGAAGGGAGAGGTTTGCCCAGGGTCACAGTCGAGTGGGCATCGAGCTGGGACCCCCAGCCAGAGCCTCGCACTCTGTTCCTGGCAAGTTTTCTCAGTGAACATACAGCCCCCCTGCGAGAAAAGGTCGGAGTGCCTGCTTAGAGGCGGGAGTCCCCCCTTCAGCTGCCGCAGATTTGTGTGAATTCTCCCAAGACCTGGAGGCCGAGTAAAAACTCCTCCCCTCCTAACAGATAGCTACCAGCACTGCAGTCCACCACCCCTGGTTTCATGACAACAATAGAATTTTGAGATTTGACCATTTTGGCACCAAAAGCTCAACGGTACATATTCCTGTGGGCTCCTCCCTCTTGCCCGTCCCCGTGTCCAGTCTCCTCACCCTCATTCTGAGCCTCCCCACAGCCCATCCAGTTTGTTGGACCTGGGCTCTGCCTCTTCTCCCTGCCTACCACTTCCCCAGCCGCCCTCCATTCCTCCTGCCCTTAGCTTAAAGGCCAGCCTCAGCCCACTTTCAGGCCCTCCGCCTTCCCAGCACCTCCCCAGCATTGCTCCCTGGCTCCCCAGCACTGCTGGTTTTTTCCTTCTGCACCTTTGTGCTGTTCCCTTTCCTTGAAGAGCTCTCCCAGACCCCTGGCAGTGGTGTCCTGCGTCCACAGAGCCCCCCAGCATTGCACCCGCCCCTCTCTCAGGGTGGTGATGATTTCTCCCTTCCGTTTGGAGTTTTCCTGTGGTCTCCAGCTTTTGTCTCTCGCTCTAGACTGTGGTGCTCCAGGTGAGGGGAACCACATCTGGCTCATGTCTGCCTCCCGCCTGCCCCCTTCAGGTGCTCAGCTGAGGGTCTCGTTGAGTCAGCACTTAATGAACAAGCAAGTGAACGGTTCTTGACATTAGCAATGACTCTTTCTTCCTCCACAGGCTCTGCAGAACATTGCTGCTATCAGCCTGGCCATCAACTACCCAAACAAGGCAACCCGCCTCTGGAATGTGGAGTGTTAGTCCTTGGTATGGCGTGCATGGAACTAGCTACTCTGCCCACAGGGATTTTAGGGCAGATATTTAAACTCATTCTGGAAAATTCCTGTGGCGTCAGCGCCCAGCTCTCCTTGAGCTCCCATTTCCACTCCAATTAAAATGCCAAGCAGCCATGTCTCCAAGAACTTCTGTGTCACAGGCTAGACCCCACATACTGAGCATGTGAGAATAAGCAGAGCAGTGCAGACCCATTCAGAAAGGGCAGGCAGGAGGCCTGAGAAGGTTGTCCAGAGACCAGCCGTCTCCAGGGTCTGTCCCCGCGGAAGCCACAGCCCCAGGAAGACCTGAAGCAGCCTCTCTGGAAAGGGTGCCATCTTGGTTGAGCTGGAGCCGCCCGCACTTGCCCTCAGGTGAAGACAGTCTGCCCAGAGCTGCCGTCCTCAGCGAGACCTCCAGCAGCAGCCTGGCCTGGGCGCGCCTCTTCCGCTTCTGCTTCTTGAGACTGGGCAATCCAAACCAAAACCAGGGAGAGCCCCTCCTGGCCGCCACCTGGTCCCCAAGCGTTCAGTATAGGACCAGGTGGTGCGCTGGCTCCCTGCACAGCCACCGCTGTCCCAGAGAAATCCTGATGAGAACAAGTGCCCTTGGGAACAGCCAGCAGGCCTCCCGGGAGTGTCTGCGCATGCACTGACCCCAGCACGTCCGCGTTTTTCTAGTTAGTGTTGTTTTAACATATTTCAGTTTCCCCCTCACATTTTTAGAACAGAACCATGCTGACTTCCGTGAGAGGAATGACCAGTGGAACAGTGATTCGGGGGGACAAACCGGTTTGTGTGAAAGTAGCAGAACCTGAAGAGTACTCTAGCTTCTGTACCTAAGGCCCGGAAGTGTTATCAGAGGAGTAAAAAAACAAAACAGAGAAACACATGAGGATTTTATTTTTGCTCCATGGTCATGGTAATCCATCCCATCCACCTCTGCCTGGCTATCTGAATGTCACTTGTCTGGCAATAACTACATTCATTGTAATCAATGCTGTTTTCCATTTTTCTTTTTGTGGTTGTAGTCTTGCCTTGAAGTGCTGACTCATTCTCTTTCCAAAGCCACGCTTTGGAATGAGAAGCTGGGTTGGCCTCTGGGCTGTGTACACACCTCAGCGTGACTGATCAGCATGAAGAACGCCTGAGGCCACTGCCATTGAAGGGTGGTGTTGGCCGAGCATGTACCACCACACAAGGCCAGACCCGAGGGAGGCTCATAGTCACAGTCAAGGCCAAGCTGTGCAGGTCAGCACTGCCATGGCCTTTGAAGCCCCTCTGCGGGGTCTGCAGGGGTCCGGATTGAAAGGGCCAGGACTGCAGGTCCCAGGAGGATCTGACTGCTGGAGCACTTTGCCCTTCGACCTTCTGGAGCCCTAGATTTAGACTCTCAGCCAAGCCGCAAGCTGCGTGTGGAGCCATCATGGAAGGGAGAATTCAAGGGCGACAGACAAATGGGGGCAGGGCCTGAAACTGGGTGACCTAAGGCCCATCGCCCCGACGTGGTCAGCAAGGCCAGGGCCTGGCCTCCCATGGTGTGGGATGCAAGTAAACTGCGCTGCCGGCTTGGCAGACAGCCCGTCTCATGTCTTGCTCTGCCTGCATCCCTAGAGGAGGCCCGGTGTTCTGTACCACGCAGACCAAGCAGGTCTGGCAGTGAGGAGGGAAACCAGAGAACGTGTCAGTGTTTTCGAGAAGTCCCCACCTGGGGCTCCGACTCTCACCGTCTGCCTGGAAGACAGATGAGACGGTGCAGCTCACTGCTCAGCTCACGTGCCACCCACACCCTCCGTCCCTCGGGCTGACTGAGTAAAGCAGGTCTCGCCCCTTCACGGCGGTCGCCGCCCTCTCTGCTCCCCATGCTCCCATCAGAAGATAAACTGTAAATAAACGCTGGACTCCTCATAGCTTTTCTCTCCCGCCGCCCTTGCTCTGCCGGGCTCTCCGTACTTCCGTTTGCATAGAACGAGCCTAAGTCTCCCCTCACGCGCGGGGCGGCCCTGCCTCCCGCCGCCTCTGCTTCCAGCCACCGGGGGGCGCTGCCGAGCCCTTCCCGGGCCGGTGGCCGCCGCGCTCCCCGTGCCCAGCTGGGCGGCGGCAGCGAAGGAGCGATTCCATCAAGACCAACACGCTTCCTCCTTCCTAGGAGGCAGGACTGCCTGGAGCGAGATAACACTGGCGGAATAAAGGTGTCGTGGAAACATGTGCCTAATCTCTAAAGAAATTCTGTTCAAATCATATATATTGTACAGACAGACACTGTTCCTAATGAGAGGAGTGACTTATTTTCATCATCGTTTTTAATTTGTTTTCTTACGGGTTTACGATTTTGAATTTTTCTTATTTGGTTGAAAGAATTTTGATTATATTAGCTGAGTGAGTTCAGCCTGTAAAAAGGATGTTAAGTTGTGGGTAAAATATGCAAATGAAGAGAAATATATTGTACAAATTCTATATAAAAAAGTACAATTGTGTGTGTCCTTTTTTCCCCCTCCTTCCCCTCCTTCTGTCTCTCTTGTGAGGATTAAACTTGGAGTCTCTACCAGGCCCCAACTGTTGGGATTTCTAGAAGCTCGAGGCCTTAGGCCGAAAGGAATGAGGAAGGTTCCCAGCGCCCCCGCTCGCCCCAGCCCCGCACTGCGGCCCTGCAGGGGCGCCCTGGCCGCCGTCCCCGGGCCTCGGGGCTCCCCCAGCCCGTCCCTTCCGCGCAGCCCCTCAGACGCCCGCACACAGCCCTGCTGTCCCCGGGTCGGCTCCCCCGGCCGCGCCGCCCAGCCTTCGCCTCTGGTGACACTGCGTGCAGCCGGCGGGCGGAGGCCGGCAAGGGCCCCGTCCAGGGCCCGGCGTCCTCCTTGCTGCTCTGGGCCCTGCTCCCGACGGAACGCAGGGCTGACGCCCGCCTGTCCCTACCGTCGGCCTCCTCCTCGCGGCTCCTCGCCCGCGGCTCCGTTCGCCCGTCCCGCTCGGCCCTGGCGCCGAGGGCTGCCTCCTGTGCGCCGGCTCCTCCAGCCTTCCAGGCCCGCGCGTCCCGCCTGGCGGCACCCGACACGCCCTCCCGAGCGCCCAGCCTGCCCTCCGACGACCCGGGGCAGAGGCCGCTTCAGCGTGAGGCCCGCAGCACCGGGGCCCCAGGGCCCCCGCGGGCCCCAAGTCCCCCTCGGGCCCCCAGCCCCGCTTCCCCGCGGCGCCTGCGCACACGGGCCGCCGGGCTCGAAGGCGCGAGCGGAGCGGCGAAGGTCGCCTGCCGGGAGTCGCCACGCGCCCGCCGGGGCCGAGCGCCAGCCCAGCCGCCTCGCCTGCTGAGGAGCGAGGGGCCGCGAGGGGCCGGCGGGGCGCGCACAGGCCGCGGCGGCAGGGCTGGGCGGCCCGCTCTCCCGTCGCCGGCCCGGCCCGGCGCGCCCTCCGCGGCACGTGCTCGCTCCCCACGGCCGCTTCCTCCCGCTCCTTCCCTGCTCGCAGAGCCCAGTTCTCGCCGATGGGACTGGAGATGCTTTCACGTCAAGAAAGGTCGGACCTCCCACCACCTGCTGAGGAAGGGCGTGACCTCTCGGTCGCGTCCCTTCTACGCGCCGAATGCCCGCTTTGCCTGCCGCTCCTGCGGCCAGGGGGCCCGTGGGACGCCGTTCCGGGAGGCCCGGGGAGGGGTTTCGCGGCCCTGCTCGTGCCCTGTGCGCGGAGGGCGCGCCCGGCCAGCGTCGGGGACACACGAGGCTGTGGGCGCCCAGGGCCGCCCGCCTCCTTAGTGGCGTCGTTAGCGCGCTGAGCCAGCCTGCGCTGACCACCCTGCAGGGGTATTTGTGTGCGAGAGAGAATGCGTTTGTCGTTGGGTGGCCTCGTACGGCTGAAAGCATTGCTGACCCGGATTTCGGCAACAATTTCGCTCCAATAGGTTGAGAAAAATCTTCGTCTCATCCCATTAATATGAAACAGTAAATATGTAAGAATTCCTGGAATAAATACAAAAGGTCCCCGACAGTGTCCAGGCAAGCCGCAGATGGCGTGAAGCTGCAGCCATTACCAGTTGTCTTTCTTTGCAGGGATTGTCGCCTTCCGAGCTTTGCCTGCGCTGCTCCGTGACGTTTCAGACTGACTTTGACGGCGCGGCCCCGGCTTCACCGCCCTTCTTCAGAGGCAGGTTAAACCCACTGCAAACTAACAATGTAAAACGAGAGTTTACTGACTTGCAAACCCGAAAGGCCCAAGAGTTGCATGTGGCTCCAGGCAAAGCTGGATTCCAGGGGCTCAAGATGTCAGGTCAGTCTGTCTGTCTGTCTGTCCCCATCCACCATCCCCAGTCCTCCCCCGCCCTCCCGGGCTTTCTCGAAGGTGAAGGTGAAGAACCAGGTGACCGCTCTCTTCTCCTTTTCACCCCCACTGCTGGCCACCGCTGACTCCCCGGTGGAGAGAGCCCCTCACTGTGACGTCCTGTGACAGTTCCCCGGGTGGTTAACGGATGTTTTCCAGCCGTGATTTAGCTGAATGTTTGAAAAGCTACTTGGGAGACCCATGAGTCGGCAGGTGGACATCCCAGAACTGCTGGGCAACACAACGTCCGTGACAACGGGGCGGAAGATGTGCCTGGGAGGTCCCCACGCACTGCTGTGAGTCACCTCTACTCGACCACTCCACTGCCCTGCCAGGCCAGGTGCCCCAGACGGTGGCCGGCAGCTTGACCATTAGCGAGCGTAGAAATTTGCCATACGAAAGTGGAGAGAAACACCAGAAACAAGCAATTGAAAAGCACAAAGGTTAAATGGGATAAAATGAGCACAAGCATACCAAGCAGATGCAACAGAAAATCAGGGTCATTCCGTGTTAGGCAATGTCATTCAAGACCAAATTAAACTGGACCAAAAGTCGTTTTATGTATCGACATTTTCTGTGGATAAAGAGTGTAATTTGCAATTTAAAAAGATAATACCTTTCTTTACCAAATCTCACAAGAAATTACATAAAGCAAAAATTGCTAGAAATATGTGGAGAATTGGGCAAACTCAATAGTAATGGGAGGTGACATCTTTCTCAGTGACGACAGGTTATTTGAGAAAACAAACAGCAGCGTTGTAAGGAAGCCTTCAGGACAAAGCTCCTCTTCTCTGAGACCCGCCGTGGAGGGAGAATCTCCTGGGAAGAGGGGCAGTGGACCCGCACAGGCCGCCTCCTGTCCCTCAGGGTCCTCTTCTGGTGGGGATACCTCGGGAGTCCCTGCAGCCATGTCACGCTGGCTGGGCGGCCCCATGCTCCCTTCTCCCTTCAGGCTGAGTGTGGACGTAGACCTCTCCCTTACTCCCCGCAACACAGCCGCCGCCGGGCTGGGACGCTCATCAAGGCTTGTCAGATGGCCGAGGCAGAACAGGCAGGAGTCGCAGCACAGCCGAATCTGCCGCAGGTGACTGACTGGCTCTTGTCATCAGTCCAGGGACTGCCCACTGGGCGGGAGTGCCCTCCAGCTCCCGCATGCCCTCCAGGATTCACAGGGGGAGGAATTGCCTTTCCCACCGTCCACAGCACTTCACATCAGCCGCTGCTTCAAGGCCCCACCTTCTCTCCCAGGTCCAGTTCTTCTCAGACTGATGGGCAGTGGGAGTGGCCAGTTCCTACAGGGACGCTCTCCACACAACTCTACTCCAGGCGCTCACAGACTGGCTGAACCACGACACAATCACCCACGATCTATCCCGACAAGGGATAATTACAGCAGTTAATAACGCTGATCTAATCTGTTCTTAAGCAAGTGTGGGTGTATTATCTGTGCTTGTGAGTGTATGTGCATACTTTGTACCCACAAGGAAGGCCTTCTTTTCCAGTGCCTGTGGAAGAGTCCTAAAAATGGATCCTATGTCAGGCCATTGTATCAGATATACTGGACATTGCATTTCTCCCCATATAATCTTTTTTTTTTTTTTTTTTTGGTGAGTAAGATTGGCCCTGAACTAACATCTGCTGCCAATCTCCCTCTATTTGCTTGAGGAAGATTGTTGCTGAGCTGACATCTGTGCCAATCTTCCTCTATTTTTTGTGAGATGCTTCCACAACTTGGCTTGATGAGTGGTGCTAGGTCTGCACCTGGGATCCAAACCTGTGAACCCTGGGCTGCGAAAGTGGAGGGCACAAACCTTAACTACTACACCACTGGGCCAGCCCCCCATATAATCTTTTTAAGGGAACCTGACTCCGTTCCTAGCCCAGCTGGAGGAGTGAGCAAGTAACCATCCCTTATGGCCACCCAGGTGACTGGACCAGGAGTGAACACCTGACCCAAGCTAGAGCAATCAGATCCTTTTGGAGATTTGGATTTTATGACACAAAGACTGTGGCAAACCCCAGAGTTATGTAAAATTGGGGCTAGTGGTCACGTTAAGCCATGTTCAAGCAAAGGAAAGGAAGCTGTCTAGAGAGTCGGTATGGGAGTAGATGAGAAGAGAGAGGTACAGTAAGAGATTCACAACCCCTGAGTCACTTCCTGGTACTTTCTTTTTCCTTTGAAGTCCAGCCATTGTTCTTCGCTTCATTTCTGGGAGAGTCCCCCTTTTTACTTAATGGCAGTGGATTTCTCAATAAATATTTTAGAAACAGAAATTGAATGATGGAAATATTCTAAAATTAGATAGTGGGGATGGTTGCACAATATGGTGAATATACCAAAAACTACTGAATTGTGTTTCACTTTTAAATGATGAATTTTATGTTATATGAAATCAATAAAAAATTTAAGCAGAAATTATATGCCATAAAACCAGATGTTATTAACAAGAGGTTTAGAAATCTAACCACCAGAACAAGGAAAGGGAAGGGAAGGGAACTATCCTAGGTCATTCTTTGGTGAAAAAGAGAATCAAAACTGCAATGAGACACTATTTTGAAGTTAATTACAGTGAAAAAATATAAAAATTGTGTGTAGGGGGATGGTCAAAGTTTTATTCAAGGAAAATCATAGGTGCATTTTTATTAATATAGAGAAAGCAAAATTAATGAACTAAATATTCATGTCAAGAGGTCAGAAATGAAAATAAACCTACGCAAGGGGCTGGCCCAGTAGCGCAGTTGTTAAGTGCACACGTTCTGCTTCAGCGACCCAGGGTTTGCTGGTTTGGATCTTGGGTGTGGACATGGCACCGCTTGGCACGCCATGCTGTGGTAGGCATCCCACATATAAAATAGAGGAAGATGGGCACGGATGTTAGCTCAGGGCCAGTCTTCCTCGAGCAAAAAGAGGAAGATTGGCAACAAGTGTGAGCTTAGGGCCATTCTCCCTCACCAAAAAAATAAATAAGTAAAAATAAAGCAATGAATTAGAAAAAAGAAAAAGAAAAGTGGATAAATGTGGATCCTAGACATGTCAGTCACAATGCTGACAGGTTCACCATCCTCCCTGTAAATAGCCATTCCATCTCTGTCTCTCTGCTGAGGGAGCTGGCCCTGTGCTGCTCCTTAAACAAGGGCAGTCTCTGATAAGAACTGACTAAGGGAGGCCCATGGATAGCCAGCCATAAGGAGCTCTGCCCAGCAGGGACAATGACAATTAGCATGATAGCAAAAGTAGGAGCCATAAAAGAGAGATGGACAACATTGACAGTACAAGTTAGAACTATGGCAAAGGGGAGGAAAGCTTGTAAACGTGTTGCATTGTGTTTGAAAAACAATAAAGTTTGATTCCCACTTCACACTTTGCGTCAATCTAAATTCCAGAGAAAGAAATATAACTGGCCAATAAACATGTGAAAAGGTGTGCAATCTCATTTGTAATTGAAATGTAAGTCAATACAATTGTTTTATCCATGGGATTGGCAAAAACTAGAAAATTCTACCATACTCAGATCTCTCACACATTGCTGGTGGGCGTGCAAACTGGTGCAACCTTTCTGGGGGACTGTTTGGCGGGATCCATTCGAATGTCGTGTGCATTCACCCATAACCCAGCAGTTTCATACGCGGGAATTTATCCTCCAGGAGCCTTAGCACATGCGCAAAATATGTCTCAAAATGTTCACTGAAGCTTGTTTGTGAGGGCAAAACCCAAAAAGACAAAAATGTCCTCAGTGGAGGATCGGATAAATACCTATGGAGAGTTCTCCTGTTATGACAGAATGAGGAGCTCCACGGAGCCACTCCCCAGTGAAAGTGGTAAAAATCATTAAAAAAAAATTTTAACTCAGTAGAAAAGATCCTAAGGATATATAGCAAATACAGAAACATTTATTCAAGAAAATCTACTAAAATTCAGTAAAAACAGTGAAAGATAGAGAATATCCATAAATAGATAGGGGCCGGCCTGGTGGTGCAGCAGTTAAGTGTGCACATTCTGCTTTGGCGGCCCAGGGTTTGCCAATTCGGATCCCAGGTGTGGGCATGGCACCGCTCATCAAGCCATGCTATGGTCGGCGTCCCACATATAAAGTAGAGGAAGATGGGGATGGATGTTAGCTCTGGGCCAGTCTTCCTCAGCAAAAAAGAGGAGGATTGGCAGCAGATGTTAGCTCAGGGCTGCTCTTCCTCAAATAAGTAAGTAAATATAAATTATTTTAAAAGAACCAAGTAGAAATTCTGGAATTGATAAGTACAAGAGCTGAAAGGAAAAATTCACTTGAAGGGCTGAACAGCAGATTTGACCTGGCAGAAGAAAGAATTAGTGAACTTGAAGATAGATTGATAGAGATTATGCAGTTTGAAGAACAGAGAGAAAAAAGAATAAAGGGAAATGAACAGAGACTTAGAGAAATGTGGGACACCATGAAGTGCACTAAAATACGTGAGATGGGAGTACCAGAAGGAGAGGAGAGAGAAAGGGGCAGAAAAAATATTCAACGAAAGAATGGCTGAAAACTTCCCAAATTTATTGAAGAACAATCTGCACATCCAGGAAGCTCAGTGAGGTCCAAGTAGTATGAACCCAAAGAGATCCACAACAGACACATCACAGAAAAAGTGCTGAAGGTCAAAGACAGGGAGAGAATCTTGAAAGCAGCAGAGAAACATGATGCATCACTTACAAGGTAACCCCAAGAAGATTAATGGCTGACTGCTCATCAGAAACAATAGAGATCAGACAGCAGTGGGATAACATATGCAAAGCACTCGAATAAAACACTGTCAGCCAAGAATCCTATATACAACAAAGCTGGTTTGCAAAAATAAAGGCAAAAATAAAGACATTCCCAGATGAATAAAAATTGAGAGAATTTTGTTGCTAGCTGACCTGCCTTACAAGAACTTACTAAAGGAAGTTCTTCAGACTGAAAGCAAGTGACCCCAGACAGTAATCTGAATGAAAAGACAAAGAGCACTGGTAAACGTAACTATGCGATTACAAAAGACAATATAAAATGAATATTTTTTTCTCCTTAACTGATTTAAAAATCAATTGTATAAAACAATATGTAATAATGTACTGTGGAGCCTATGACATATAGAAATGTAATTGCCAGTAACAGGAAAAGGAGGTGGGTGGGAGCAAAGTCGTACTGGGCTTAGGAAATGACTTCAGATGGTAACTCAAATCCACAGGAACTAATGAAGAGAACCAGAAATTATAAATAAAAGATTAATGTAACAAAAGCCATAAATATATACTTGCTCTCCTTTCTTCTTCCAGCTTCCTTGAAAGTCATAAAATCATGTAAAATAATAATTATAACAATCTGTTACATTTATAGATGTAATATGTATAACAACAATGCCACAAAAAAAGAGGGGAAAGGGAATACAGCCATACAGGAGTAATATTCCTACATTTCACTGGCATTAAAATTGGTATAAATCTGAAACTCATTCTAAGTTAAGATATATGTAGTGAGCCCTAGAGCAACAACTAAGGAAATAATGCAAACAATATATAGTGAAAAATCATTACAGAAATTTAAATGCTATTAAAAAATATTCACTTAATGAAAAAGAAAACAATGAAGGAGTAACAGTGGAACAAAGAAGACATGAGACGTATGGAAAACAAAAAGTAAAATGGCAGACATAAATCCAACTAGATCAATAGTAACATTAAATGTGAACAGATCAAGCAATGCAATCAAAAGAGAGATTGTCAGACTGGATAAAAAACAAGATCCAACCATATGCTGTCTATAGGAGAAACATTTTAGATTTAAAGATACTAATGGATTGATAGTAAAGGGATTGAAAAAGATACATCATGCAAAGAGCAACCACAAGAAGGCTGGAGTGGCTATACTAATATCAGACAATATGAACTTTAAAACAAAAAATGCTACTAGAGATAAAGAGGGACATTTTATAATGCTAAAAGCTCAATTCATCAGGAAGATATAACAATTATAAACATATATGCACCTATAATAGAAAACGGAAATACATAAAGCAAAAACTGACAAAAGTGAAGGGAGAAATAGATAATTCAACAATAATTGTTGGAGACTTTGACTCCATTTTCAATAATGGATAGAAAAACCAGGCAGAAGTTCAAAAAGGAAACTGAAGACTTGAACAACATTATAAACCAACCTGACTCAACATTTATAGAATATTCCACCCAACAACAGCAGGATATACATTTTCTGAAGTGCACATGGAACAATCTCCAGAACAGACCATATGCTAGGCCATAAAACAAGCCTCAATAAATTTAAAAGGATAGAAGTAATACAAAATATATTCTCCAACTATCATGAAATGAAATTGGGAAAAAAGTTAGAAAATTAAAATAAATGGAAATGAAACAAAATATCAAAGAGCAGCTAAAGTGGTGTTTAGAGGGAATTTTAAGCTGTAAATACCTACATGAAAAGAAGAAGGATCTCAAATCAATAACCTAAACTTCCACCTTAAGACAATGATAAAATAAGAGCAAACTAAGCCTCAAGAAAGCAGAATAAAGATTAGAGTGAAAAACAGAGAAAATCAATGAAACCAAATGCTGGTTCTTTGAAAAGATCAACAAAATTGACAGACGTTTAGCTGGATTGACCAAGAAAATAAAAAACAGAGAATACTCAAATTACTAGAATCAGAAATGAAAGAGGTAACATTGCTACGAACCTTACAGAAATAAAAAGAATTATAAAAGAATACTATGAACAATTGTATGCCAATAAATTAGATAATGTAGATGAAATGAACAAATTCCTATAAAGATACAAACTACCAAAACTGACTCAAGAAGAAATAGAAAATTTGTAACAAGTAAAGAGATTGAAGTAATCAAAACACTACTCACAAAGACAGGACCAGGACCAGATGGCTCCCCTGGGGAATTCTACTAAAATTTAAAGAATGATTAATACTGAAGAGTTCTTCACAAACTCTTCCAAAAATAGAAGAGGAGGGAACATTTCCCAACTCGTTCTATGAGTCCAGTATTACCCAACACCAAAACCAGTGAAGACATCACAAGAAAACTATAGGCCAAAATTTCTTATGAATATGGATACAGAAATCCTAAACAAAATGCTAGCAAACCAAATCCACATCATATAACAAGAATTATACACATGAGCAAGTGAATTTATTGCAAGAATGCAAGGATGGTTTAACACCCAAAAATCAATTAATGTTATACACCATATCAAAAGAATAAACAACAAAAACCACAGAATCATCTCAAAAGACACAGAAAAAAACATTTGAAAAAAATCCAACAGCCTTTCATTATAAAAACACTCAACAAACTAGGAATAAAAGAGAACTTCCTCAACCTGATAAAGGCATCTATGAAAAACCCACTAACAACATACTTACTGGTGACAGACTGGATGCTCTCCTCCTAAGGTCAGGAACAGCACGACGATGTCCACTCTTGCCACTTCTACTCAACGTGGTACTGGAGGTTCTAGCCAGGGCAATTAGGCAAGAAAAGGAAATAAAAAGCTCCCAGATTGGAAAGGAAGAAGTAAAACTCTCTCTCTATGTGCAGATCATATGATCTTGTATATCAAAAATCCTAAGCAATCTACTAAAAAATTACTGGAACTAATAATTCAGCAAGGTTGCAGGATACAAGATCAATATATGTATAAATCAATTGTGTTTCTATACACTTTCAGTGAACGATCCAAAAATGAAACTAAGAAAACAACTCCAGTAGCAATAGCATCAAAAGTAATAAAATACTTAGGAGTAAATTTTTAAAAAAGGAGGCAAAATTTATAGTGTGAAAACGACAAAATGTTGAAATAAATTAAAGACCTAAATAAACTGAAAAATACCCTGTATTTATAGATCAGAAGACCTATTGCTATTAAGATGTCAACAGTCCCCAAACTGATCGATAGATTCAGTGCAGTCCCTGTCAGATTCCCATGTTACTTCTTTGAAGAATTGTCAAGCTGATTCTAAAATTCATATGAAATTACAAGGGACCCTAAATAGCCAAAACCATCTTGAAAAAGAACAACAGCAGAGAAGTCACACTCTGCATTTTGAAACTTACTACGAGGCAACAGAATTTCAAGACAGCCTGATACTGGGATAAAGATAGATGTATAGATCAATGAAAAACTGGAAAAATAGCCACAACATATACAATGCAGGGTTGTTTTCCATAATCCATAGGAACCCTTACAAATCAATAAGACACAGATCAACCCGCCAACAGAAAAATGGGCAAGAGCCAGGAACTACTATTCCCCAAAGAAAAAATACAAACGCCTAAAAAGCAAATGATAAATGTTAATCTGTACCAGTAAGCAAAGAAATGGGGAAAAAAAAAAAAGACAGACAAACAAGATACAAACATTCACCTACCTGATTGGCGGGATTAAAAAGATGGGTAAAGCTGCTCGCAGTGGGTGTGGACCCCCAGGCACTGCTGTGCTGGTGGAGAGCCAACCTGAGTCTCCCTGTCCACTGCCCCGAGTGGCCTTGGCCATGTGCTCAGAGCCTTGAAGGAGCGAGCCCTTTGGACCTGCTGTTCCCTTTCTAAACATTCGCCCGTGGAATAATTGGCCGACACACTGAGATGCATCTTTTAGGCACAGGAGGCCCTGAAAACATTACCATCAGGGAATTTATTAAATGCCATTAAATACTATGCAGGTGTTTTAAGTAACATTGTACATGTATATTTATTGGCATGTAAAAATGTTCACAACACATTACTAAGTGAAAAAACAAGTTATCAATAATGTCAACAATTCCATTATGTAAGAAAAAATATTTTTTACCGATAGAGAAGAATCTGACAAAATTTACAGTAAAATATTCACATTGGTCATCACCGGTGGTGAGATTATGGGGAATTTTCTCTCTTCTTGCTTATCTCTTTTGAAATTTTTTTCTACAATAAATGTGTAGTACTTATGTAATAAAAACGGAAAATAAAGGGTTGGTTTTTTTTTTTTTTTAAACGTTCTATTGTGAGAGTTTGCTTTTTCAAGTTTTGTTTTGAAATTTGTCACAGGGTTTGGCTTTCTGGGCTCCGGGCTGGAATATGCGGCGGGTTTCCTGCTTGGGGAATTGTGTTTTTCCAGGTTGCCTGAGAGGCACTGGGAGTTTGAAACAAACAGGAGCTGCCCGTTTCTCACGGAGCCCTGAGCCTGGGCAGCCCCTCGGGCCTGGGTTACCACACTGCCCTGGACACCGAGCCCCCCATGCACGCCCTGCTGCCCGGCTGGGCCTCAAGCCCCCTCCACACCGAGCAAAGCATCCAGGCCTAGATATTTAATTCTACCCGTGTGTAGTGAGCACTGTAACGGGAGCCTCTGCTCTTGCCATTTCCCCTCCTCTCATAGATTTTCTCTCCCTGTGGTGAACCCAGCAGGAGGAGGCATGTGACCCAGGCCTGGCCAATCAGAGCCTTCTGTGCCCTTGTACAGTGATTGGTCCAGGGTTGGGCATGTGACCCAACCCAGTCCAGTGAAACCCTGTCCCAGGACTCTTGCCACCCCTGTGAAGAAAGAACTTCTCTCCCCACTGGGTTGCTGGGAGAAGCAAACAGCACCCTGGAGCTGCTGGTGGCCCTTCTGCAGCCCCATTGAGAGCCTAAGGAGAAAGTCCACTGATATTTTGTCCCTGGTACAGCCAAACTCAGGCCAGCTACCCTGAACTTTTCAGTTGCATAAGCCAAGAGTTTGCCATTTTGCACCACCCCTGTGAGATGGGTTTCTATCATTAGACCTAATCCAGTGAGCGAGGAACCAGGCACTGTGCTAGACCCAGGGACATGGGCATGACAGGCAGACCCTGTCTCTGCCTCCCAGGGCCTACAGCCCAGTCAGGTCCAGGCTTCCTCCTGGTGGCTGCCTTCGCCTGTGGTCTCCCCACCAGCGTGCCCGGCGAGCCACCCTCTTGGTCCTCTGAAACACAGGGCCCTGCAGGTTTTGGAAGCTCTCCCACCCAAGCCCCTCACTGGAAGAAGAGCAGTGTAAATTTTACATTGTCTACTATTAGGTCTTAACATTTAAAGAATGTTTTCTCCAAAAAATTTTGAGTAAAATCAGATAGAGCCCGTTTCTCCTGTGACTTTGGGAAACTAGAGCGTGATTAGATGGATGACTTGCAAAGATTTCCTCCCATTCTGCAAGCTGTCCTTTCACTCTCTTAATAGTTCCTTTGATGCACGAAAGTTTTTAATTTTGGTGAAGTCCGGTTTATCTATTTTTTCCTCTGTTGTTTCTGCTTTTAGTGTCATTTCTAAGAAACCATTGTCAAATTCAAGGTTATGAAGATTTACCCATATGTTTTCTTCTAAGAATTTTATAGTTTTAGCTGTTTGATTCATTTTGAGTTAATTTTTTTCTTTTTTTGCTGAGGAAGATTTGCCCTGAGCTAATATCTGTGCCAATCTTCCTCTGTTTTGTATGTGGGTCGCCACCACAGCACAGCTGCCAACAAGTGGTGTAGGTCTGTGCCCAGGAACTGAACCCGGGCCACCGAAGCAGAGCATGCCAAACTTAACCACTAGGCCATGGGGCCCCATTTTGAGTTAATTTGTGTATCTGGTGTGAGGCAAGGGTCCAGCTTTATTCTTTTGCACGTGGATGTCCAGATGTCCCAGCTACACAGACCCCGGGGCAAGGGGACATCCCCCAGGTCCCCTGAAAACCTTGAAGAGAGGGCACACTCACACCATTTTGGAAAGGACAGATCTACTCAATGCCAGACCCAGTTCAGGCCGGGATGATTTGAGTCTGGGAGGATGGGGAAGAACAGACCAGGAGAAAGGAACATCGTGAGAAAAACAGGACAAGAAGACAAAGCAAGAAGGGAAATAAGCTGGGGGGCTGGGAGGGCACTGAAATGAGGAGACCAGGATAGGCAGGCTGGCTGGGGAGGAGGGGGAGCCCACCACTGATCAACGGGGACAAGTCGGCTGAGCCGAGGGCCCAGCGGCTGGGGTTGGTGTGAGGCTGAGACAGGAGACAACAGGAGGCCTGGAGCCGAGGGCTCCCCCACCCCACCTGGATGGCCCTGAGGATAAGGATCCTCAGAGGGTAATAAGTTTAGAGTGCCTGGCTGCCTGTTCTCAGCTCCTGGAAAAATAATTGGTCCCACCCCTCACCTCAGAACAATGGATGGCAGTGTTTCCAGGCAACATCGTGCACTGGGCATGCTCACGAATTCAGGGACCTCTCTGTCAGAGCTCACCTCCTGGATCTCCCACAAACAAGTTGTGTGACCTTGGGCAAGTCACTTAATCTCGCTGAGCCGCTGAGCCTCTGAGCCCTGGATAAATCATCAAAGGAGGGAAACCTCAGCAGGGATGAAGTGAGTGAAGTCATGCAAAATGCTTGGAACGTCCCCAGTACATACTGCACGCCAAGGATCTGTTCATACCTTCTGCCTAGGAAGACCTAGGAACCAGTACCCAAGATGCTTAATGACACTTATTTTATAATTGTTCCCTTATTCAAGTTTTTTGTAACGAGGATATATACAATTGTGAGCACAAAACCCAATGTAGTTTAGGATTTTTGTCTTGGTGTTTGAACCAGTCTTGGTCCCAGCTGGGGACAGGAGGCCAAGGGCAGAGGCCATGCTATTGGTTTGACCTGAGCGTGGCCGGCTGTGCTTGGCTCCGAGCCGGCTACTGCAGGAAGCATTTGCTGCCGGGAGTCCCGACTCTGTGTGTCTGGGGCTGGGGGGCAGGGGCAGCCAGCCGCCTCTCTGAAGGCACGAGCAGACCCTTGGCAGGTACAGGCTCCTGGAGCCTCGTGGCTGCCCCCAGCCCTGTCTGTGAGCCATTTTCCAGCCCAGGAGTCATCTCGGAGGGGAGGCGACTGGGTCAGGGTTTCACACGTGTTCCTGGGCGTGGAACCCCATATGGCCCCGGGCTGTCTGCACCCCTCTCCAAAGGCCTAGGCCTAGACCCAGGGCCCACAGGAGTGCGAGATGCCCGGTGTCAGGGTCTGCCCCGGCCTGGAGAGTCACATCCGCTGTTTGGCCGCGGGCGTGGGTCTGCCGCACCTCCTTGGGGGGAAGCTGGCATTGTGTTCTCAGCGGCCGGTTGTGGAAAAATTGCACACAGAGAGGCAAGTAAACAGAGGACCGGGGCCGCCGTCATGGGAACCGCTGGGTGGAGGGGGCAGTGGAGACCGGTGGAGGGAGGCTGGGGCTAGGCCCAGGCTCCCCTCGGAGCCAGGAATCTGCTCACACGGATCTGGAGGGCCTAAGGGGTGGCCTGAGGAGGTCTGCAGCCCAAGGAGCTCCCCGAGGTCACCCAGCGAGCCAGGGCCAGGGCCAAGGGCAGCTCCCAGGCCTCTCGGCTCTGGCCCCTCTGCTCCCTGCTGTCCCAGCCAGAAGGCGAGCAGAGAAACAGCAGGAATTTCTCTTTGAGCTATCATTTTGAGGAGGCTGTGGGGACAGCCCTCATCCTTCATCCTCCAGACTCTGACCTTCACTGACGCCCAGACATGGGGCCATCAGTACCCAGGTGAAACTGAGTAGTTCCAAGTTCTACTCTGTGCTGTTTAGTTAAAGCCCTTCACAATCCCCAGGAAGATGTTACTACCTGAACACATTGGCACACAGAATGTATGAGTGCATGGAGGTATGAGCCCATGGGAGGAATTAGCATATGGGAGGTATCAACACATGGGAGGTATCAGCACACGGGAGGTATCAGCACACGGGAGGTATCAGAATCAGAAAGACTCAGTGGGGTGGATAAAACTTATGACTCACTACCAATGCTCCCTTATTAAGGGCCTAATTAAGCAAGGGCACCTCTATTTAAATGGAGGGTGAGCCACTTTGAGAATAGAAGTGGGAAGAGAGGTAAGCTGTGGATTACTAATCATGCTTCCATGCGCCTTTGGAAGCGGCTGCACCCCGAGCCATCTCAGGGCATGAGGTCAGTTTGCTCTCGGGAAGCTACCACTTCCTGCTTCTAAGAATAAGGATCAAATGGCATTTCCCTCAAGAGTCTCCTGGCCTCCCGGGAGAGGGACTTGTCCACCGAGGCCACAGGCCCTCACCCAGCCCCCCGTCATCCCGTGAGGCTGCGGCTCTGGGCTGTTCTGTGCTCGGCACTGGCCTTATGCCCTTATGCCTTCTTCCAAGGCAGTATGCAGCTGCTGAGGCTCCTTGGAGCCGGGGGCTGGCCTGTGGCCTCCTCCTCTCCTCTCTGGGACTGTCACAGCAGCTCATACAAAGCTGGGCCCCTGTTGGCACCCGTGGGAGGATGTCCTCATCTGGCATGCTCCCAGCTAGCGGTGGTGTCCTCCCATGTTCCTGCCTGCTCAGCATCCCTTCTTCCAGCTTCAGCACCTTGACTGTCCTTTGGGGACCCCCCCTCAGCCCTTATGTTGACTTCTCCCCCCTCCTCCCACACACCTCACCCCGGCCCTGTTCAGAGCGTGTGACTCCTGGTGGCCAACTGGAGCATTATAAGAATTGGTTCAGGAATGGGCACAGGACTCCTGTCCCATGGGAGCCTAATATGAGACTCAAATCAGGGGCTTTTGATGAAATTGTTGGCAAACAGAATCTTCTTCCTCTGGGGTGGCCACCCAAGTGGGATGTTTGGTGGCGCTGCTGGCAGCCATTTTACCACCATGAGGAGAGAACTCTCCTGAAAATGGAGCCACCGCCCAGGAAACAGAGCCTGGAAGCAGAGAGACAAATTCCTAAAGGCATAATTAGGAATCCTTGATTCAGCCATTTCTGGAGCCATCTTGTCCCCTGGACTTTTCAGTGAAATGAGTCAGTAATTTCCCATTTGTGCTCCAGCCCATTTAAATTGGGCTCCTCTCCCTTGCAATTGAAAAAGACTTGACTTGTCCAGCTCGGACGCTGCTGGACCTGTGGGGACTTTCCGGATGCCCCTTTGCTTTCCTCTGGTAGATCCCAGGGATGTGGCTGGCTTCCTGCTCGCCTCCGTCACTCTCTCCTCACTTAGACCTCCACTCCAGGCACACACACTCGGGGGCCGAGGGGACCGAGGAGGCCGAGCCAGAGCGGGAGAAGGCAAGCCAGGAGAGGGCTGGTGGAGGCATGGGGGTTGGGGCAGGGGGCCAGGCTTGGTCCCAGGGGCCATGAGGAGGCCCAGGGCGCAGCTGGGGAGGTTTTGTGAGGCCCTGAAGTGAATGAGACTCAAAGGGCTGGTGAGACCATCCTGTGCGGCCCCTGCGGTGCTGACAGGTGACCGAGGCCAGAGGGGCAGGGGCTGGGCAGGGCCCTGCAGCCGGGCAGGGCTCTGTCCACTCAGGGATTGCAGGGGAGCAAGTGAGGCTGCCCCTACCCCCCAGCGCAGCCGACTCAGCCAGAGCAGCTCGCCGAGGCTCTCTGGGCTTTGAGCAAAAGGTGCTGCCTAAAAGAGTGTGACAACACCAGGGACCTGGACCTGGATCTGGAGGGAGACCACCTGGTCCCATCTATACATCCCTACCCCCCAGCCAGAGGGGAAACTGAGGTCCAGAGCGGGGCTGGGACCTGCCAGAATTTGCACGGCAGGTGTGGTCCAAGGTACAGACCAAAACAGGGGTCCCCTGGCTCCCAGGCCAGGCTTTGCCTCAGGAGGGCCAGTGTCCACTCCCGAGGCCTGGGGGAAAGGGCAGGCATCTGGGGACATGTGGGGGAGGGGCTCCGAGGGTGGGCCAGGGCCGGCTGTCGGTCTGATCGCGTGTCTGTGTGTCTTTCTCTGGGTTGGGCAGGGATCCAAGCATTCTGTAACAAATGCTCCCAGTCCCCTTGGAGAAGGAGACGCCTCAGAAAAGAAGGCAGCCCAAAGACGGGCAGGACTTGCCAAAGGTCACACAGCAAATGGGAAGCTGGGCTGAGACCTGAGCCGCTGGCCCCTGCAGCTGTGGTTGAGGGAGCCCCAGTAACTCGGTCAAGGTGACGGCAGCGGTGTGGGGGCGTCTGTCCCCCTTCCCAGCTTCCTCCCTTCCCCCACAGCTCTTCCCCTCATCCTGTCCCTCTGGGTTCCCTGGGGGGACTTTGTTTAACCTCTCCTGGGAGAGGGGGTTTCACTCCAAAGGAGGAAGCCAACGTAAGGCTCTGACACAGACTCATGACACTGGCAGGTTATGTCACTGTCAGCTTAGGGCAAGGGCGCCCCTGCCCCTGATTAGGGCCACAACTACAGTTTGCCCCTGGGAAGGCCGGGTACATTCTCCAGCAACTGGCAGAGGCTTCCCCAACCGGTCACCTGCCCATCCCAGCCGGGCCATGTCCACAAGAAGCCACACTCCATCCCTGCAGTCTGCAGGGGACTCCCCTTCCGGAGGGCTGACTGGCCCTTCTCTCCAAAGCGGAGGGGGCAGGACAAGAAGTTCCCAGGCAGGGACGTCTGCTTGGGCACTCCTCTGGGTTTCGTGATGGCCGAGTTTACTGAAGGGGCAGCAGGGGCACCTGGCAGCTCTCCAGGCCTCAAGGGTTGCCCCATCCCGAGGGGCCCATGTCCCCGGGATGTTGTTCCTCATGCTGTGCCCATGGGCTGGACTGGCCGGGCGGGGCCCATGGTGTCCTGACTTGGCCCGAGGCTGGCACCTTACTGTTCAACCCTGGGGCTGACACTGGGGCTTCATGATGCAAATCTACTGGGATCTGAGCTGAGCCCTGGCTCAGATGGAAAGATCCAGAGCAGACTCAGCTCCAGAGGCCAAAGGAGCCAGACGCAGCCTGGGATCGCGGCTGGGAAAATCGTTCAAGCATCTCCTGGGCAGCACAGGGCGGGCGGAGGTGGGGGGAGTTGAGGGCGATGGGGGTAGAGGGAGGGGGAGAGTTTACATTTTCTCAGGTTAGAAAGACCAGATGGAAGGGTATAGACCACGTCGCACAGGGCTAGATTGCTTTCTAGAAGGACAAGAACAGGTTTTAATGACCACATCCAAGAGCCTGCCAGGGCTCCTGTCTCCTTGCAGCCCTGACAGGACGGGGTTGCATTATTCTCGGCTAATTTTTGTTAGTTTAATAGGCATGTAAGGCCCTCCAGGCTGGATACGTTGACATTTCTTTTATCGCAAGGGAGAATCTCTACTGTCCCCAGCAACGACCTGCTCATGGGCATCTGGGGCACAGGCTGTCCCTCCACCACGGGCGCCCGTCCAGCTGGTGCCAAGTCCCAACACTGCCAATATATGAGTAAGAGTGTGTCGCCCCACCCCGTGTGGTTCCCTTGTGGCGGTTCTCTCGGCATTTGTGGCAGAAGACAGCATCATGCAAACGTGCATTGCTTCCATTTGCCCCCATTTATCTTCTTGCTGACGACCTTCGCTGTCTCTTCCTTTCCTCCCTGCGAGGCCTCGCTGTTTCACCTTAGGAAAGTGCTTGGCCTCTCCGGGCTCGGTGTCCCACCTGTGCGAGGGGGAGGAGATGACTCAGAGCCCTTTCCAGGTCAGGTGCCCTGGGTTCTACTATTCCGCCATCTCTAGGGCGAGGGAAGGAGCCTCGGCCTCCTTCCCCACAGCTCCACAGGCAGCAATCCGTCTCCAACTGGGTCCATTAACACCTTGCGAGAGGGCAGGCAGCTCAAGGACCTCCATCTGTGCTCTGGAGGCCTTTCTCCTCATAGGGCAGAGCACCACGACCATGGCTTCAGGGGTTTGGCGCCATCCCCTAGGCCAGGCCCCGTGCACCTCGCAGAGCCACACGCATCGGCTGAGGCGGATTCCAGCCCTCTTCCCATTCCTCAGACAGCGGGACGGACAGCAGAGCCTGGCCCTTCACCTCCACGCCACGCTGCCTCCTGTTTAAAACAAAAAACCACCAAGAAACCCAACTCGGAAGATTTGCAACCCAGGAAACTAACCAGAAAGCCTTGGGGGCCCAGACCCCGAATGGATTCATCCTGCTTGGGCACCGTCCTTATCACAGGTCCCCAACCCTCCCCTCCGCACTGACATTCACTGTGCGACGCGGCAGCTCCTGAGACGTCAGTTCGGCTCGTCCGGGAGCTTGCGTTAGCCCTGGGCCGGGACGTCCGTGAAGTCACAGGCGGGCCTGGTGTAGGAATCTCGTTTGCTCATAAATTAAGCCTGTAATTAATCACTTGCTTTCTGAGCGAGCTGTGTTTCTCCCTTTTCCCTTCTTTGTTCTCCCTGGGAAAGGTCTGGTGGGGGGCAGCTCCGTGGTCTGCTGGCTTCCCTCCAGCTGTTCCATCCATCTGGGACAACGGGCACCTCCAGCATTGCTGAGTCAAACACGACGCCCAGGTTTGCTGCTCCCGCCATTCCAAAGTCGGGGCAAAAGGCAGAAACCAAGCATGGGTGAAATTACCCCGGAAACTCTCCAGGAAGGGGTGGGGAGCCCAATGCCACCACCTGTCTGTGGTTCCAGCCCACTGGCTTTCCTACTGGGCCTGGGGTAGTCTTGGTTTCTCCAGTGGAGCCCACATGAGAGGCCATCTCTACACCTTGAGGTCCGGAGAGATGCTCGGGGACGGCAGACCCTCCCGTTGAGTGGAAAGGCAAGTGGGGTCACCCACACCACGTACACCCTTCTTTCCTCTTTCCCCCTCTGTCTACAGGGCCCATGTAGATGACTGGATTATGCTGTGACTTCTCTGTGAGGTCATAGCCAGCATTTATTGAGCACTTACCATGTGCTAAGCATGGTGCTGAGGGCCTGTATCGTGGGGCACACTCAGCTGAAAGGAGGAGACAATCCATCTCCCAGTTGCCTTGAATAAAGGCTTTTAAAATCATGTCTCAGAACAAGAAGTCTGGATGTAGGTATTCTCAGGCTGTTCTGCAGCTCAGCAATGCCTCCCCACCCCAACCTCCTTCCAATAGGCCATCCTCAGTATATCGGCTTCACATCCTTAAGCTGGATGCCTCATGGCCACAAAATGGCTGCTGCAGCTCCAGGCATCATAACTCTTCACAGGCAAGAAGCAGGGAAAGCAAAGTCTTCATCCTCTGTATTTCATTCAGGAAACCCCCAGCAGAATTCCCCTTACACTTCATTGGCCATAAGTGGGTCACATGGCCGTCCTCAACTGCCAGGGAACTGGGGAAGCCAGCATCTGGCAAAGAGGAAGGGCATTGCTGTGATTGGCTTAATCCATTCAGGATTCATGCACTGGGCTGGGGCACTTTGCTACCTGGAGCAAAGTTAGGGCTCTGTTAGCAGAAAGGGGGCATCTTTGTGGTGTAGCCGGGTAGCAATGCCATGTATTTTCCCAGTTAGACTCACAGCGGTCCACTGAGGTGGTCTTATTATCATTCCCATTTGACAAATGATGAAACTGGAACTCAGAGCCGTTTGGTAACTTGCCCAAGATCACAGAGTGGTAAGTAGGGGGTTAATCCCAGGTCTGTCTCTCGAGAGTGTCTCTTAACTACCACCTGCCCTTAGGGACCTGCTGCCTGGGTCCAACCACCCCAGGCTGCCACCCTCTCTCAGGAAGGGACCCCGTCTACTGCTTCTTTGTATTTCTGCAACGTCCTGCAGTTGACAGAAGCCCCCTCAAACTGATTTAAACACAAAATCATTTTGTCTTGTGACTGGCTGCTTTGTAGTATGTTTTAAATCCAAGAGTGCCAACTTGCCAACATCACCTTTAAAAAATGCCCCTGTCTCCTCCTCCGCATTGTTGAAGCCCTGGGGAGACGTCCAAGGTAAATATCACGGGTGATGGAAATTTGGGGGAAGCAGAGGAGGGTGAAAGACCGATTGAAGCCCGAAGACTGTCAGTTCCTCCTTCACTGTGGAGCCGTGGAAAATCCTTTGTTCCCTCCTGTTGGCGTCTTGCCTCCAGGATCTGGGTGGGTGCTGCCCTTGGCCAGCTTCCTGGTCAGATCACAGACAGTCCAATCAGAGGGGGAGTGTCCTGGGGAACAGAGGGCAGAACCAGGCTGGGTCCTTGGGCGTGAATTCGAGAAAAAGACGGACCCTGAGCGTCTGCAGCCCAGTAGGCCCACGCCGGCCACTCTGCACACACTAGCTCGCTTCACACTCATGATGACCTGTGGGATTGGGACTACTGTGTTTCCCACTTTACAACAGAGAAAACTAGGGCTCAGAGAGGTGAAATCCCTTGTCCAAGGTCACACAGCAGAGCTAAGATTAAAAACGAAAGCCATGGACTTCTCAAGTGGGGCTCTTTCCCCAGTCAGGAGTGACTGCTATCTCAGGGACTTTGAAGAGGGTGCTGAGGGCATGCTGGGGGCCAAGGAGGTCCCTGGCCCAGGCTCAGAGCTTTCCCCAGGCCGTCTAACTCAGTGGTCACAGGCAGGGGCTTTGAGTCAGAGCCAGGTTCAGAGCCCAGCCTGGAACTGCCTGGGGACCGGGGACAAGCAGTATAGCTCTCTTTTCTTGCTGCCTGTAGCACAGTGGCCAAAACCCTGAGCTCTGGGGCCAGATGGCCTGGGTTCAAACCCCAGCTCTCCCGGGTGCCAATCATGTGGCCCTAACCTGATCGTGCAACTTGATAAAGGGGAGGGACATGAGAGCCCGCCTGAAGGCTGCTCGCTGAGGGTCAACAGCGCGCTCAGTTGGTTCTGGTTAGCTATTGTCTTACACCCTCAGAGCAGACGCTGTGAGGTGCCCCAGGCGGATCCCCTTCCCGTCCCACCTTCCCTCCACCCCGCAGCTGGCGTTGTGAATGAGGGACCCGGGAGGGCCTGGGCTGATTTGGGTACACAAACCAGGGGCGTGTGACTCCAGGGAATTAAAGGCAAATGGAACTCGACTTGCAAATCTGGGCATTTTCATGGAGTGCGGTTGTTGGGGGCCAGGGGATGGAGCCCAGCTGATCTCCAACCACAGGGGTGCCCCGAGGCCCAGCGAGTGCAGCCGGCAGACCTGGCCATCAGGAAGTGACCGCACTCACTGGTCACATAAATTTCCTTGGTCTGCTGGGCCTGGGCTGGGTCTGCGGATGTCACGGCCTGAGTGAGGGAGCCCAGAGAAGCTGAGGACACGCCAAGGTCACCCACAGGGCCAGCAACAGGGCAGAGAGCCCCACCCCATGCGTCTGCCCAGAGGCTGGCCACAGCCCAGGTGTCAGGTGTCTTGGGCACAGTGCCCGGCTCTGCCACGCTGGGGATCTGGGTGACTTTGCCAACTTCCCTAACCTCCCTGGGCTCCTGGGCCCCACCTGGGGACCTGGAAGGGACCCAGAGCCCTGGGACTGACCTGGCAGGAGGCAGGGGCTAGGCTCTGGGCCACAATGACAGGATCTCCCCTGGGAGTTGGGCTGGCCGCCACACAGGGAACACCGGGGCGGAGACCTGGCACAGCTGACGAGAGGCCCAAAAGGGCACCGAGGAGGGAAAGTCAGGACGGCCCGGCCCTGAGAGGGTAAGGAACAAGCCAGAGTTGTCACGGAAACCGTGACTACGGGCAGTGAGGGGCCCACAAGCAGAGACCTGAGTTTTTCCTCTGCCCCTAGCCTGGGAGCCAAGGGCAGGCCCCGGTCTCCTGTCACTTTGTCCTGATTTTGCTCTCGGGTGGGCGGCGTGACCCAGTTCCCACTGGGGGTCCAATGAACCCCAGATACCGTCTGTCCCACCCCCACTGCACAGAGGCTCTGCGTCCAGGGGGAAGGGGCTTTCTCAGACCCCCATGGCCAGGGTGCTGCCCAGGAGGGCCCAGCCTTGCTCCAGGACTTCACCAGCCCCCCTAGCCGCGCCCCTGGCCTGGGGCCCCCTCTGGGTGAGGCTGAACCAGCGGCCCCTGCTCTCTGCACACAGAAGGCAGGGATGGCCCTCCAGGCTGAGGAGTTGACCAAGACTAGGCTTATCCTCAGGTGCCCCCAGGCCAAAGGCCTTTCCCCAGAGTAGGGAGCAAGTCCCAGGTCTCGAATTCCAAATTCCGCATCCAGTTGGGTCTCCGGCTGACAAGCCTGGTCGGTGTAACAATTTACAAGGCAAATAGGGCTTTTGTATTTTGTCTTCTTATAACCTACTACCAACTGAGGCCCTACAGGGAGCCTGGTCAAGCCTGGTCAATCCTGGCCTGGAGTACAGCCCCTCTGCATTTCTGCCACACACTCTGGCAGAGAAAGAAGCAAAGAGCTAGGAGGGCAATCTGCTGTGTGACCCCGGGCAAATTCCAGCCCCTTGCTGGGCCTTAAACTCCTGCAATACAATGGGAATGCTAACTCTGTTGTCTCCCATACTGAGAATGTCACAGCTCATGATGTGGATATACTCATTCCTTCTTTCACTTTCCAGGATTGGTACCTCATTTCCTTTTCTTCTCTTATTGCATTGGCTAGAATCTTATTCATTTAACCAATATCTTCGAGACTCTAGCAGGTGCCAGACCAGGTGAGAGGCACTGAGATGCCGTGATGAGCTCTATGGACACAGTTTGGACCAAGGAGATTCCCAATCTAGGGGACAACTTTATAATGACCTTCACGCACTGGGCAACCCAGTAGAGACCTTGTGACAATTCAGACACAGCCCCTGTCCTGGAGGGACACACAGCCTGGGTGCTGCATATGGGAATCCAGGCAAATATGGAGGAGCACACCAACGCTGGAGGCTCCCGAGGCATCAAGGAGGACTTCTTGGAGAAGGTAGCATTTGAGCCTGGCTTTGAAGAGGGAGAAGGGTTTAGACAAGTAAAGATGAGAAGAACTAATTTCCTAGTACTGGTAACAGCAGAGGCAAAGGCAGGGAGGGAAGGAATCTTGCAGTAGGGTCAGAGAAGGCATGTCTAAGTGACTGAAGCCTAAGGTGCTGAGGGAGCAGGGGTGCCAGATAAGGCTGGCAAGCTGCAGAGTTGATCTTAATTGGGGAGACCCTAGGGAGCCATGGAAGGCACCTGAGCAGGAGAGTAGCAGCATGGCTGCTTTAGGAAGAGGGATCTGGTAGCAGCAGCAAGACGAGGCAAGCCTGGAAGGAGCAGGCACATCCTCACATGATATTCTCCGCCCTCCTGAGGTCCATGGGGTGGGAGGGAGAGAACAACTTCCTCTCCTCAGCCTGGCCGGGGAGATAAGGGGGCAAGGACAGGAAGTTGCCTCAAGTTGCTGAGGAGTGAGCAGCCTGGCCCAGGCCCCACCCCCCATGCTGTGCAGGGGTTCCTGTAGAGGTGGATGCAAGAGGAGGAGGCTGGGCCCCTCGGGTCAAGATGCCACGGTCCAGGGGTCCTGGACCAGCGAGGGGCCTTGGGTGCCAGCTCTGTCCCCCTACGACAAGTCCCCACTTCCCCCTGTCCTGGAAGGCCAGGTGTGCTCCCTTCCCAGGAGTAGGCTCCGGAGATTTCCCGTCTTAACTCAGTCATTCAAAGCCCCTCCCTGTCACCCCCAGGAACCGAGGGGAATCTCACCAGGTGCATGCCCTGACAGGGGTCTGCAGACAGGGAAGCCCGGGATGCTGTGCGCCTGATGGGGTCACGTGGGCTACAGGAGCCCTGCTGGCCTCGGGGCGGCTTCGGGGCCCTGAAGACCGGTAGGAAGGAGGACTGAAAGGTGGAGGTGTTCCAAGCAGACGGAACAGCATGAGCCAAGATCCAGAGGCAAGAAACTTCCTACTGTGCGCAAGGAACTAGACGTAGCCCCAGCGTAGCAACCACGGGGGGGCAGGAAGTGGTGAGGAGGAATGGCGGGCTGAGGAAGCCAGACACCCCCTGAGGGGCAGGGCTGAGGGGAGGGGGGCTGGGGTCCCCGTCTTAGAGCACAGGGAGGGGCTGGAGGCGCAGGGTGCGAGGGCAGCTCCAGGCCAGGTGGGGCCCCGGCCCTGGAGGACTGGTGGGGGTGCAGCAGGGACTTGCACAGGGGTCCCTAAGCCTGAAGGTCAAAATGAAAGAACTTGGGGTCCAGGGCAGGTACAGACAGGAAGGTCTCCCCTCTGAACAGCTGGGAGCCAGTCCTCCCTGCATCTCTGCAGAGGGGACCATCCAGGTGGGCTGAGGTGAGGGGCTAAGACAGTGACCTGGGTGTCAATGCTCAGAGCAAGGTCTCGGGGAGCCTGGGACACCTGCCAGCTGGGCCCCGTGACCCTGGGAAGAGGAAGCGAGGTTCCCAGGTCTCCAGGGCTGTTTGCATCTCGAGGCAAACCTATTTATAAACCAAAGTGGGGTGGTGGCTGGGCCACCCCAGCCTCTGTCTTCTCCAAGGACAGCAGCTGCCTCAGCCACTCCCACTGCCCGTACTGACATGAGAGCCAGGGAGACTGAGGCCCAGAGACGGCCAGGCACCTCCAAGCCCTCACAGCCAAGTTGACTTTGCACAGGCTGCTCCCTCGGACTGGAACACCTTTCCCTCCCCTGTTCCTTCAGATTTCAGCAGATGAGTCACTTCCTCCAGGAGATGGCCCCTGACCTCCCGGACTGGGAGGAGCCCTCCGCTCCATCAGGTTCTCCAGATGCCACTGGCCCCCGCATCGGCTTCTGTGTGCGGTTACTTGGTATTAGCGACTTGCTCCCTCCTCGGGTGCGAGCTCAGGCAGAACAAGGACCATCTCCCCAGGGCCTGGCTCTGCACCTGGTGCACACTGGGTCCTTGAAAAATATTTGGGAAGGAAGGAGGGAAGGAAGGGAGGAAGAGAGGGAGGGAGGGAGGGAGCAAGCTGGGGCAACAGCAGGGTCAGAACCCAGTCCTGCTGCCTCCAACCCTCCGAACTCCGGCCCGGTACCTGTACCCTGAACCGTTGCTGCAGACCCTTCCCCAGGGCAGGGGTGGAGCCCCACGAGGCCAGGCTGTCCTGGGCTCACTGCCTGGCCTTGGGGAGACCTCCCTGGCCCTGGCACTGGCCCAGCAGAGGCATCCCAGTAGCTGAACACAGAGGACAGCCATCAGCACACGGAGGACCAAACGCCTGGCCTGGGAGCTCCAGGCGAAGCTCTGTCTTGGCCCCCCCTGCCTCCATGTTGCTGTTTGAGTCCCACCCTCTCCCTGGGCCTCAGTTTCCCTTGTATACAATTGGGGAGGTGGGCATGGATCTATGGGGCCTGGTTCAGAGCCCGTCAGAGTGTGCAGGGAAGAGTGTGAATGCACGGGGTTGGGGCAGCCAGGGAAATGAGTTTCCAAAGTGCAGAGAGATTTTAGGGAGAGGAGCTGGAAGAGCTGCCTAGGGCAGGGAACAGCATGAAAAAAGGGGCAGAGCTAAAAGGGGCAAGGCCAGTTTGGGGGATTTTTGGAGGAGACCAGTTTGCCTGGATATGAGAGGGGCCGACTGGTAACGGGCTGCGATGCTGGGTTGGAGAGTTTGGACTTCATCCTGCCAGCAATAGGGAGCCCAGGCCGGTTCTTGAGCAGAGGGATGAAGTACTGAAAGTGCCAGATCAGTCAGGTGATGTTGACACACAGAGGTAAGGATGGAGGCAAGGAGGCTGGGGAGGAGGCTGCTGGAAAGATCCAGCTGGAGAGAAGTGGGGGCCTGAGCTTGGGCAGGGATAACAAGGCTCGGGGGGCGGGCGGTGCTGCAGATAACGGCGCCCCATTGCCCTGGTGCTCTGGGAGGGGCTTCCAGGCAGGCAGGCTGGTGGGGGGCTTCAGCCTGGGCTCCAGAGTCAGACTAGCCCGGCTTTGAATCCCAGCTGAGGGCTTGGGCAAGTCACTGAGGCTCTGAGCCCCTCGGAGCCTTTCTTCATCTACAAAATGAGAACAGGGCTGGCTACACAATCTGCAGGGCCCAGCGCAAAATGAAAATGTGGGCCCCTGTCTGAAAAAGAGGAAAAAAGAAGTGCCCCTAAAGGTACTAAAATACAAAGCTTTTCCTTTCTTCTACAGTCTCGCCCTTACTGGTCACTGTGCTTTCTTTATTCTAAAAAAAGAAAAAATTCAAAATTTGAATCATTAGCATGAATTTTACCCCTCATCTTTATTTTGTGCAGTGCCAGTTTTACACGCAAAATTGAGAGCATTTCACTCATACGTGCAATCACTGAAATTACATAAATTGCATTTCCGAGTGTGTGCGTGCGTGTAGCTAGTTGTGAGCAGGACAGCGGGCATGCTGCATGACCTTACTCAGCTGCTTGGATTTCCCTCCCTGACATACACACAGCCACCCCCACGCTCTGCCCTGGGCTCCCTGGTGAGTAAGGAAGGCCTGAGAGGAAGGGGGACTCCGGCCGCCCTCTGTCCCTTTCCTTCCAGGGCATCAGTTTTGATATAAGTGGTTGGCGGACGCCGGGAAATAACGTGAGAAGCGTACAATAGGGTTGATCTTTCGTGTTTCTTAGAGCACTAGGGCCTTCCTTCTGCATTTGAAGTAGGTTCTGGCTCAAAGGGAAAGCACGGCCTCTCAGGGCTGTCGGCACCCCCACATACTCGGCTGTAGACGAAACACACTGCCCTTAAGCTCGATTGGAGAATCATGGAACTCCCACGCACCGTGAGTCCTGCAGAATTCTTTGCTCACAGAGCATCGCCAGCTCTGAAGTGGAGTGGGCCAGCGTATCACGTGTGTCTTTCCTGCTCACACGCATGCTCCATTGACTTCACTGACAAAGCACACGTTCAGAGAGAAAAAGAAAATTATGAAGTGATAGCAGAGCAATGAACCGAGCGCAGGGCCCTTTGGACCACGGGCCCCGTGTGATGGCGTGGTCTGTGTGCCCATGATGCCAGCCCTGCCTAGGGTAGTAACAGTATTTTCCCCAGCACTGCTGTGAGGATTCAATGAGATGATGAACGAAAAGGACTTAGCACAGGGCCTGGCACATGGCAAGTGCTCAACCCTGGGGGCAGGCAGATCAGGGTGCTCGGGCATGGCCCTAGAGGCAGCCAAGGGGGCTCTAGAAAGAGGCCCGGGGCAGGGACATGTGGGAAAATGTCCTCTCTTGGCCCCACGTCCTCTCCCCTCCTCTCTGGCTGCTCTTTCTTAGTCTCCACTGCAGGCCCGTCCCCCACTCCCATAACAATAAGAATAATACCAGAAACCATATAGTGAGCATCTGTTACTTCTAGACTCTGTGCTTCACCAACATCAATGAGTTAGTTCCCACAACAGTCCCTTAAGGCCTAACTCTCTTATTTTCAGACGGCAGAAACCCAACTACAAAGGGAACTTACTGACTCGTATAACTGAAAAAACTAGGGGTGGACTGATTCCAGGTAGACGTCATCACAAATCTGCCTTCTCTCTCTCTGCTTCTCTCCGTGGTAGTTTCATGGGCAAATTCTACTCTCATGGTGGCAAGACGGCTGCCAGCAGTACCAAGCTTACACTGCACTAGCTTCACCACCACTTTAGGGATAAGATAGGAATATTTTCCCCAGGGGCCAGCCCGGTGGCGCAGCGGTTAAGTTCGCACGTTCTGCTTCAGTGGCCTGGGGTTCGCTGGTTCGAACCCGGGGTGCAGACATATGCACTGTTTATCAAGCCATGCTGTGGTAGGCATCCCACATATAAAGTAGAGGACGATGGGCATGGATGTTAGCTCAGGGCCAGTCTTCCTCAGCAAAAAAAGAGGAGAATTGGCGGCAGATGTTAGCTCAGGGCTAATATACCTCAAAAGAAAAAGAATATTTCTCCCAATATTCTAACAAAAGTCCAAGTCGATGGCTCTGTTTGGCTGACTTCTGGTCACACACTCATGCTGAACCAATCAATCTCTATGGCCAGGGAGATGTAGGCCCCTCATGGGCTGGGAAAGAGTCATAGGCGCCCCCCTGGATCTAGGAGATGGCATCAGTTCTACAGGGACTACAAGGATTGAGAGAGGAGCCCGGAAGATTCTTATAAAGAAAACCAAGCAAGGAGGATGGATGCTGGCTGTGCAACCCACTTCATCAACCCAGGAAGCAGACTGTTATTATCTCCATATATGGCTAAGACCACTTGTTCACCAAACCTGTTTCCTCTTCTTTCTGAGCACAGCTAGGCTACATTTCCCAGCATCCCTTGCAGTTAGATGTGGCCATGTGATTGAATTCTAACCAATGGAGTTTGAGGGGAAATGAGGGTCTGACCTCCTGGACTGGCTCATACACCCATCACCACCCTCCATGCTCTTTCTCCTTCCCCTGGCTTGATGCGGAGGAGTGTGGTGAGCTTAGAACCCTGTTGAAGATGGCAGAGCCACAAAACAGAGGGAGCCTGGGTCTCAGGATCACCACTCCACCAAGCAGAACACCTGCTTCAGACTCCACGTAACTGAGAAATAAACTTCTATGATGCTTAAGTCCGTACACCTTTGGGGGTGACCTTGTTACAGCAGTTGGCTTGCCCTGACGGATAATTATAGAGGAGCAAGGTGAGGCTCAGAAGGGTGAAGTGCCTGGCCCAAGGCCACACAGCTTGTGAGCGGCAGAGCTCAGTTCAAAGCTGGGCCCATCTGACTCTTTCTAGTCACAGCCCTTTGGGTGCAAAAGATGGGAAATTGCTCAAACTGTAACAAATAAAGGCAGGTCTATGGAATGGTCCAGAACTGTGTCCACTGGGACCTGAGAGCCAAGGGCAGGAGGACAGGAGAAGCTCTGAGGAGCCTGGCACCCTCAGGCAAGCTCTGTCTACGCCTCTCTCCCTCTCTGTCTCTCTGACACCACACGGTGTCTTGTCTGTTTCTTGCTTCGTGGGGATTTGGGTCCCCCTGCTGCACTCCCACTGCTGTACCCCAGATGCTGTGAACTCTGGTCCAGCGCCCACGGCCCTCCGGACACAGACTCTGGCTCAGCGCTTAAACTCTCAGCAGAGAGTGTGCTTGGCTCAGCTCGTCTGCGATGGCAGAGCGACTCCTGGGCCAGGGCCCTCTCCGGCCACTCAGCGTTTGGGGGCTGCCTCTCAGGTTTCCCTCTGCAGCCTCAAACACACAATAGCCTTAGTCACCTCCCCATGGTGACCTCCCAGCCCCCTCGCTCTCCACTTGGCCCCAGAATGCACTCCTTGACACCTCACCCTCCTCAGGCTGAACCCCTCCCTGGCCCAGCTACTGAAGTCAAAAACTGGGAGTTCACTGTGATCCGCACTTTCCCTCACCCCTGAATGCGACCCCTCACAGGCCCTGTCCACCGCAGCCCCACTCTGCCCTGGGCCACACCTCCTCATTTTTCTTCAGGACAATTCAGCCTCTGCTCTCCTCTTTGATTCCTTCCCCACACAGCTTCCAGGGGGAAGCTTTTCTAGAAGGCAAATCTGACCCCATTTCTTCATTGCCTAAAAATCCTTCAGTACAAAGTCTAAGCCATTATATGGGCAGTTAAGGTTCTCAGTGTCCTAGCTTTGCCTCTCTCATCTACCCTCCTGATCCTTGAGCTCATGCTCTTTATGATCCATCCACTCTAAGGGATTGCATCACTGTTCCTGGCACACCTTCCACTCAGGCCGTTTTTTCTGCCTGCAACACCCTCTTCTTCATGTGTCCAAATCCTTCCAGGGATGACCTACCTTTCCCCGATGCTCCAGCCTGGCCCCCTCAGGTGAGGTGGGTAGGCACGCCCCCTGCCAGAGAGGTGGTAAGCTCTGCCACCATCTGTCTTGGCAGGAGTTAGAAAGAGCTGGGACCGGGTGCCAGGCCTGGAGCTCTCAGCACATGGTGGCCAGTAGGTGACGAGGATAGACCCGCCCTCTGGACAGCATCCCTGTGACCATGTCCCCCTGGCCAGAGCTGCTTGCCCAGGTGCAGACAGAGGGCACAATACGGGGCACACAAGCAACTAGACAGGTAGCTAGACCATGGAGCATTCTGTAGGATCCCGGAGGGATGCCCGGAAGTCGTCATGGGGGCAACCGAGCAGGTGGGCACGCTGACAGGTGTGTGAGCCTGCCAGGTGGAGGCCACAGTTGCTGGCAGCTGTCTGCCCTGCCTGGGGTGGTTTGGAGGCAGGGTGGGGTGGGGTGGGCCAGAGAAAAGGAACACAGGCCAGGCTGCCAGAGCAAACAGGGAGGCCTTCTGGCCCTACCTTCTAGCAAACACCAACTGACAGCCGAGGGCGGGGTGGAATGGGAGAGATTTAGGCTTAAGGTCCCTGGGGCTGGCAAAGGTGAGTCAGACCCCAGGATGTGTGTGTGGACCAGGGGAGTAGGGGTTCCCAGATGCTTGAATGCCTAGGGCTTCACGTCTCTGGGGGAGAGGTCTCTAGTGGGGAGCTATGGGGCTCTGTCCCCACCTAGCCTTGGCTAACATTTTTTCTGGCAACTTAGGGAAACAGGTGGGGCTGTCTTTGTGGACTGTAGTAGTAGGGGAAGAAAGGGACAGGGTGGAAATACCAGGGACATTGGACTTGAGATCTAAAATGTCAGGCTGGAAGGAGCCACAGACAGCAAAGCAGCATTCCCCTCCCTCCACAGCAGCAGGCTTGAGCCCAGCCGAGGCCTGGGAGTCAGCCTGGACGAGCCCTCAAAAGCAGCGAAGCGCCAGACCAGCCGGTCCTCACAGCCAATCCTCACTGTCTCTATGCTCAAGGAGCCCCAACCAAGGGGAGACAGAAGAGGAGGGCCACAGCCCTGTCCTGGGAGATCAGGAGCCGGGGGACTCATGGTGTGGCGGGGGGTCAGCAGCCAGGGGCCAGGCTGGAGGCTGGGGAGGTGTGGGGGGGGGGGCGTGCAGTGCAGGATCTAGGAAGGCCTTCTGGCTGCAGAGGCATGTAGGGTTCCAGGTTTGGACAGCTCGCTGAGGGGCTCCATCCTGCCACCTACGATCCCGTGCAGCCAAGGAGGATCCCAGAGACTGAAGCTCTGGACATCAGAGGCCAATTTGGTGGGGGATAAGATGGCGAGTGGGGTGCCTGGCTAGGTCTGTGAGCTGGAGGGGGAGCCGAGCAGTTTGTTCTCTTGGCCAGGCCCCGGGCGTCCGCTTTCCCACAGCTTGCTCCCCTGACCTGCGGCCCCTGCTCCTGGCACCCCTGGCGTGGCTGGAACTCGGGGAGCGCTGGAGTTGGGGTTCCTCTTTCCCTCCCCCTCCCTGGGCCTGGGCCACTCTCCCCGGGGACCCTGGCCAGAGGCCTCCACCCAACCCTGACGCCTCTCTGGGGAGCCCCACCCCCGCCCTGCAGTCCCATTTCCTGCTGGGGTGCGGGTGTGAGTCTAAGGTAATAGACTGGTTTACTGTCTCATAAACTGGTTCATTGTTAGCACTCTGGTTGCCATGAGGAATAACCGCTCATGGCTGGACGTTTGGAAAAGAATAAAAAAGCACAAACACCAAAAGAAGAAAGCGTCAAGTAATCTCCGGAGGAGGAGACATTTATTCTCAAGCTTTGAGTTCCCTCTTGACCCGGGGTCACACTCTGCAGAATCCGAGTTGGGGAATAGGAAGCCCTTCTATGGACACCTCCGTTTTGCAACCTCCCAGGACCCAGGAGGGCTCAAAGAAGGCGGCTCCGAGCCCCGCGCTCCGCAGCCCTGCCCGGGTCTCCGCCCTCGGGGGCGCCCCGAGCCCGGCGGACGGGGACCGAGGCCCTTCCAGGCCCACGTCCTCGGCGCCCCCAGGCTCGGCGCGCTCGCGCAGACGGCCTCAGTTCCTCCTTCTGCAGAATGGGCGGGCGGCCCGGCTCAGCGCCCCGGGGCACTGCGGGGGCGGGGCGGCGGTCTCCGAGGGCGGCCGGAAGGGGTGTGAGTGCGGGGGCGGGCCCCGCGCCGCCCCGCCCCGGGGAGGGAGCCCGGGGCGCAGCATCCTGGCGCGGGTCTCGGTTGCCGCCGCCACTGCCGTCGGGGAAGGCCCAGCGCGGACATGGCCTCGCGCGGCGCCCGCCCGCGCCCGAGCGCCCCGCGTCCCGCGCAGTAGCCCCGCGGAGAGGCGGCCTCGACGGCGCAGACGGCCGGGCGGGCGGCATGGAGGCGGCGCACCTGCTCCCCGCCGCCGACGTGCTGCGCCGCTTCTCGGTGACGGCCGAGGGCGGCCTGAGCCCGGAGCAGGTGACCGGCGCGCGGGAGCGCTATGGCCCCAACGGTGAGAGCGCGGGCCGGGCCGGACCGGGGAAGCGGGGACCGCGCGCCGCAGTCTCAGTTTCCCCTCCTGCGCCGCGGCCGCAGAGCGGTCCTCCCTCCTCCCAGCTCTCGGCCCCCGCGGGCGGGCAGGAAGCGAGGGCTCCGGAAACCTCTGCATATGCTCTTGGGGCACCCGGCGCGGCCGCGCGCGCGGCCACCTTCGCGGGGGGCGGGGGCGGGGGCGGGTTCCGGGTTCGGAGACCGGACGCCTGGCTCCCTCTCCCCGCTCTCCTTCCTCCAGGCCCAGGGACCTGTGCGGTCCTTCCGGGCTTCCCACCTCCACCCCGTTGCCATCCAGTCCTGCAAGCTTAGCCCACCCCATCGGCGGTCAGCGCTGGGTCCCCGCGCCGCCCTGCAACCCGCCCGCATCGTCGTGCAAGTGCACACACTGAGATGGCTGGCGAGGGACCAGCCAGGGACTCTGAGGCCCGGCCTCCCAGCTGGCCCCGAGGGTCTCCCGAAGGGCTCAAGAAAACTCCCAGAAGGTGCAGCTTGCAGCTGGCCGCCCTGGTACCCCCACCCCCACCCCCACACCCAGGTCTTCCTCTTTCTGCAGCCTGGGGCGGATGTGGCTGGCGGGAGTCGGTGGGGGCTTTGAACTGCTGAGGCGGGAGACCCACCTTCCTGGGGGTGGCAGATTCAAGGCCTCACTCAGGGAGTTGCCTGGGGACGCCTTTCCCTCCTGGGTGACCTGGAGCAGTGCCTGCCCATCTCTGGGCAGGGAGGGAGGCTTCACGCTGTTGCTGTTTGGGTGGGAGAGGGATCATTTCTTCCTCATCTTCGAAGGAGTCCGGGATCCTCCATCTGCCAAAAGGCACAGCAAGTGCCGGGTACTGTCCAGATGTGGCCCTGGCCCATCTGAAGGCCCCCTGAGGGCGGAAGATGTAGGGATCCCCTCCCCAAGTGGCTTCCGGGCAGGACTTGCCACCCCCTGCGTCCACCCCCAGGGCACTGGGCAGAGTATTAGGGGTCCAGAAAGAAATGTCCGCTCCAGCCCTCACGTGCGCCCTGGACCTGCATCCCTTCAGGACTTGGGGCCTCACCCTTCGGGGTTCCCAGCCAGCTGGGGGAAGATGCTCTGGCCTGAGCGTCACTGCTCAGGGCTGGCTTGAAAATTACGAAAGAGCTGTCAGAAAGGGAGCTTCGGGTTTGCATTGGTTTATGACCACCACCTCTTATATAAATATTATCTTTCTGGAGCAGAAATCCTTTTTTAAAAAAATTAGTTGCTATATTTAGTTGAGCTGTGGGAGGAACTGGGAGATAAATATTATTGAATATCCCCTGTTAGTGACTTGGCAGGGAGGGTGTCGTTGCTGCAGGAGAGCAGGGCGGCAGGGCCTGTCCCCCAGCCCTGGGGTGTGGGTGGGGGTCAGGGCAGCAGGTCTGGGCTTCTGCAGCCCCTCTGTGCTGCTGTGGCCTCCAGCCTGGGAGTCCTGATTCCCCAGGGAAGCTGGAGACCCAGCCCTTGGTTCTGCCTCCAGAATCACACAGACTCTGTCTTGTGTGACCGTGGCCAACACCCCTGTGCTTTCTGGCCTCCATGTCTTCATCAGTCCAGCAGAGGAGGGGCTGGTGGGAAGGAAGGAGTCCCCAGTTCTCCCCCATGTTGTTTTGTCTGGGTGAGGGGATTTTGGGTTCCCTGGCCACTGAGCATCTGTGCGAAGTGATGGATAAGGACGTTGGTGTGGTGTGTAGGTCCACAGAGAGGGGGATGTGTGTGGGCGAGGGTGGTAAGAAAGTTGGGGGGCTGCTGATGGGCTTGCCCAGTTCCTCTGTGCTTTGACAGCAGTCCTAATAAAAGCTCACATTCATGGAGCGCTCACCATGTGCCAGGCACTGTTCTTAGCACTTTTCATCTCTTATCTCCCTTCTTCCCCAAAACAACTCTATGAAAACAACTGTTGTCACCCCCATTTTACAGGGGAGGTAGCTGAGGCACCAGGAGGTTAGACAGCTTGCCCAAGGTCACACAGTAAGCGGCGGAGCTGGTCCTGGGTGCCCGCCCCTCCCCGGGCCTCTCTTTCCCTGTCTGAACAAGGGGGTCCCAGGTTCTGCAGGACCCGGGCCCCGGTGTTGGTGCCTGTGCTGGGAGTTGGGGTCAGCTGGGCAGGAGCTAGTCCAGCTCTGCCCCCAGTCCCCGTGGGCCCACGAGGGCTCTTCCCTCACGTCAAGATCAGCGTCTTCCTTAGGAAGCATTCCAGGGCTCTGGAAGTCGTCAGGTGAGGAGAGGGGAGGCGGCTGCCCTTCCTGCCTCGTGCTCGCCCCGCCCAGCCCCGCCTGAGGAGGAGGTATGGGTCTCCTGCAGCTTCTGGAGTGGAGCAGACGGGGTTTTGAACACTAGCTCTGCCCCATCATAGCTGTGTGATCATGGATAAGCCACTTTGCCTCTCTGTGCCTCGGTTTCTTCCTCTGAAGTGAAGCTACCCTAGGATGCCTGTCCTAGGGTTGTTTGTGAGTGTAGTAGAAGAGGCTGGGCTGTGGTCCCCGGCAGAAGCTGGGGGGTGGGGTGGGCAGGACCTGCAGGTGGAGGGAACACCCCAGGGACTAGTGCCATCCCCACCCCAGGAGTCTACACACCTGCAAGGTCGTTAGCGTTAGTGCTGGAAACCACAAGGAAGTCATTTGCTTAAGTCCTGAAGTTTGCAAATTCTGACGGCAGAGAGAGGAAGGGCCGCCTTCTCGTCCTCTTCCCTCCTCAGCTGGGGGAGGGGACCTCAGCAGTACCTTCAGGAGTAAGCCAGCCTGAAGCCCCCAGACACACAAAACCCCTGGGGTAGGTGTGTCCTCCTCGGGCCCCACAGGGTGCTGAGCGCCTCTCCAGAGCCCGCCTTTCTCTGCAGCTCCCAGAGGGGCCCAGGACTCCGCTTCCTCGGGGGGCTTTCTGCATCCTTTTAGTTTATCTTTTGAATAAAAATGTGCACACAGTACAACATTTAGAAGATACAAAGGTGTACAGCAGAGTCTCCCCAGTCCTGTCCCCAACCCCCCACTCCCAGTGTCCCCAGCATCTTCTGTCTCCTTCCCAAAATACTCTAGGCACATACACATCTGTATCTGGGATCTATGACCTTTTTTACCTGAAAGGAGAGGATTGCGATGCCGTTTTGCCCCTGCTTTCCTCGTGACAATCGCTCTTGGAGACGGTGCCATGTGGAGCATCCTTGGGCTTCCTAGTGGCTACGCAGGGTTTCACCATGCAGCTGTTCCAGCATTTCTTCACCCCGGCTTTTGATGGGTGCTTGAGTTGCTGTCACACACGGGTTACAAGGCATATCCTTGTCCCCACACTTGTGAAAATCACCAAAGGATAAATTCCTAGAAGTGGAATTGCTGGGTCAAGGGTGTGTGTATTTTAAATATTGACAGCTGTTGCTGACTTGTTCTCCATAAAGTTGCACCAACGGACCCGCCAGTTTCCCCACCGCCTGTCCAGCACGGTGCGTTATCAGTCATTTTCATCTGTGCCAACCTGATAAGAAATTGTCCTCTCGTAGTTTTACCTTGCATTTCTCTGTTTACAAGTCAGGTTGGGCATTTTTGCATATGTTTAGGAGCCATTTGATTTCCGTGCGTCTGTGAAGGGGCTGCCCATCGCTTTTGCTGGACATGAGCCCAGGCACGGGGCAGGACTAGGTTGGGTATGTCCTGCCAAGTGGGCCAACACCTAAAGGCCCCTGGAGAGCCCCGTGATGTGGGGGTCAGGGGAGGTCCCAGGAGGTCTCCGGGGATGGTCTGTTCAGGGGAGGTGGAGCCTGCCTTCCTGGGCCTCAAGCTGCCCATCTGTGCAGTGGGTGCAAAGGCCCCAGGGCTGCCAGGTGGGAGGGACAGTCTGCATTTAGATTCCTGCTGGTGGAGTCTCGGCTGTGGCCTGATCTCCTGTCCTAGGCCCAGGCCCCCAGTGGCCGGTGGAAACCCACTGTGTGTCCCACGGAAACCAGGCCAAGAGCAGCAAGGCAAGGCAGGAGGAGGGGGTGAGAGCTGAATGGCCCAATTCGCTGGGTGGCCTGGGGCAGCTGGGGGCCCTCCTCAGTGGAGCAGAGATGGGACCCAGAGATCCCCCAAGGGCCTTGTGGGTGTGAAATGACTCTTCGATCTGAGGGGGTGTGGTTTGCCTGCAGAGTTTCAGAAGCTCTGGGTCTTCGAGGCTTCACCCTAGTTTTCTCGCCCTTGTTGGGCAGCCTTAGCACCCCCTCCCAGCATCAGGCCTGCTCCTGCAGAACCCCCTCACCCCTTGTACCAGGAGCTCCCTGTGGCGGGGTCAGGTCTGCCCGCGGCGCGGCCAGGCACACACATGCTGAGCAAACCTTTTGCCGGGGTTTTCTGGTGCCCGATCAGCCGGGTAGACCATCGGCCCCTGCTTCCCAAGGCCCCCTGCAGAGCGAGGCCAGGCCGTCCACTCTGGATGGACCCTGGAGACCCAGGCAGGGCCAGGTGGGCTGGGCGGGGTCTGTGCAGCTGGGGCCTCTCCCTGAATCTGCAAGTGATGATTTAATAGCTTTGTAAATTTACCTTTGAGGAAGACCTTGGCAAGCACTTGCCTGCCTCTGCTGGAAGCAACATTTACAAGCCGAAATACCAGCTTCCAGCATAGTGAGAAGGAAGGAGTCCAGAGGGGGTTAGAGGAGCAGGTGGGCCGTGGAGCCTGGGGGCAGCCCTGGCCCTGCACCCCCTTCTCTGGACTCCCTGCTTGGGCTCCGGGCTGTGGGCCCAGGGCCCTGGCCTGAACCCTGGGGCAACTGAGTAAACAGTCCTGTGTGGAGCCAGGGATGACTCAGCCCTTCCCCACCCTGGAGGTGCTCCAGGCAGGTGGGGGCAGCCCCAGTACTGCTGACTCGGAAGAGAAGGGCAGTGTGATGGGGGCCAGGGGGCTTTCTGGGAAGCCTTCCGGGAAGGCTGGCCTTTAGATGAGGAAAGTGGGAAGGGTACGCTGCACAGAAGGAAGGGCCCAAGCAAAATCTTGGAGGAGAAAAAGCTTTAGCAAAACCAGGGGAGGTAGTGGCCATCCTGAGGCGTCTCACTTGGCTGGCAGACGGACGGACATATGTCTAAGATGTAGGAGTGATTCTGGAAGGGCAGGTTTGGGCAGATCCAGGAAGGCCTTGAAGGCCGTGCTAAGGTTGGTCTTTATTCTGCAGGCTGAGGAGAGCCACCGAAGGTCCCTGAGCGGGGCGGGGACAGGCCATTCACTCCTTCACAAGTCTTTATTGAGCATCTGTCTACCATGTGCCGGGCACTGTTCCAAGTGCCGAGGACACTGCACTTACCAAATCCCACCGTCATGGACTTACGTTCTCAAAACTATTGTTACAGCCGGTGTTTATTGAGCACCCCCGTGTGCCAGGCGTGTTCTAAGCGCTTTATGCACAGCACGTCATTTAATCTTCATAGCAACCTTATGAAATAGTTATTCTTATTATCCCCATTTTGCAGATGGGGAAACTGAGGCACAGAGGGGATTGAGTGACTTGTCTGTAGCCACAGAAGCACCAAGACCTAGAGCAGGATTTGAACTCAAGCCCCCTGGACCAGATCCTTGCTCTAAGTCATGAAGCTTCTCTGATCACATCCCCTGTGGCCCCAGGATGCACAGGCTACCTCCCAGGCCAGCCCCACATCGGGCATCTGTGGGCAGGGGTCAGCTGGGAGAGGCCACCATGTGAGAGGCCCAGGGGTCCACCATTCCAGAAGAAGAGTGGGGGTCTGCATGCCCTGGGCTAGCCCAGCCAGGATCTGGGAGGGAGCAGCACCTCCTGTTACCTGCAGGAGTTACTTTGCCTGTGCTGCCCGGTGGATGGCACCAGGAGGTGGGCAGGGCCCGGTTATTGTCCCCGTTTTACAAATGGGGCATCTGGCAGTGCTGAGGGCCCAATGCCACCATTTTAAGGGGAACTGGTCACCACCCCCACATGCAGCCTGGGGATAGCAAGTGGGAGCCAGCATCCTCCAGGGATGGCTGGGAAGTGGGGCTCTCCCAGCCCTGGGCCCCCTCCGTGGCCCTGGGACTCAGTCATGTGAGGGGAGAATTAGGTTGTCCAGAGTCTTGGCAGGACTGGAGTCTGAAGCAAACCAGGCCTGAGCAGGCAGGACCCAGTAACCCCCAAAATGCCCGCTCTAAGGACAGCAGAGCCTCTGGACAGGGATGACTTTGGCTGGTGGCTCTGGGGTCCCAAGAGAGGGGCCGGCCGGTGGATGGGGTGAGGGCATCCCGTCCAACAATCAGGACGTGGGACACCAAGTTTGTTCAGGTAACACCTTGGCTAGGGAAGGCAGGAGGACCGGGATGGGAAGCCAGGACAGCTTAGGAGTCAGCGCAGGAGGTCCTGAGCAGGGGGTCGAGAGCCAGATGGCCTGAGCTCAAAACCCTTCCCTGCCGCTTCCCCGCTGTGGGACCTTGAGCTAGCTGCTCAACCTCTCTGTGCGTCAGTTGTCTACTCTGTAAAATGGGAAGAATAATTGTATCCTCCTGTGCTCAGTTGTTTGAGAATCACAAGAGAGTAATGCACGCGAGGAGTTAGCATGGCCTCTGGCACGCTCAACACTAATAATTCTGCTGTGACTGGTCTACCTGTAGAGCGCCTTCTCGCAAGCTCGGCCCACAATGCCCTCCCCTTTATCTCTGGAGATAACGTAGGCAGGGCCTGGCGCACTGCTTGGTGCAAAGTAGGTGCTCCATACATGTGGCTCTTATTAATAATAATAATGACAATGATAATTCTCACAGCAGCCCTTCCGGGTGGGGGTGGGTACCCCATCTTCCAAATGAGGCTCAGGACCTCACAGCGAGCTGGCTGCTCAGGCAGGACTAGAAGCATGCGCGTGTGTAGTGCATGGGCAGGGATGGGCAGCGCATCCGCTGTGACCTCAGGGCTGGCTGAGCCTCCCCAGAGGCAGTGGGTGGGGGAGAAAGGGGAGGTAGAGGCCAGGTCTGGGGAGGAGTGGGTACCAGTCAGGATCGGCTGGGTGATGCTACAGTAACACCCTCAGATCTCAATGACTTCGGACAACAGAGGTCATTTCTTGCTCCCACCACACCCATGTCTGTCAGCGGCGGGTGGTCCGAGGGCTCTGTATCCCCTGCACTCTGTGACCCAGGTTCACAGAGCAGATGCCATCTCCCAGGTTGCTGGTGGCCGTAGCAGAGGGACAAAGAGCTCCCGACCTGCGCTGTCCAGGACGCAGCCGCTAGCCTCGTGTGGCTATTTAAATTTAAATTTAAACGAATGAAAGTTATTTAAAATTTAGCTACTCGGTCACATTAGCCACATTCCCAGTGCTCAGTAGCTACATATGGTGAGTGGCTGCTGTATCCGGCAGCATGGGGACACTCCCGTCATCACAGAAGGTTCTGCTGGACGCGCCCTTGAGTCTCCCACCAGCAGCTCAGCGCTCCAGCCTGAAACTGACACCTGTCCTTCTTTCTGAGACTCGGGCGGGCCAGGAAGTGCAGGCCTACTGTGTGCCCACAAGGTGGGGAGAATCAGGAGTGTTTGGGAAACAGCATAATGAGCACCACAGTGTGGATTCTGGGTCAGAGAGCAGAAGGGGAGACCAGGTGGAAAGGTAGAGAAAGGAGAACTTGGGAGATCAGACGAGGCAGGCAGAGGGCAGCGTGGGGGGCCTGGAGCTGGTGTGGGGGCCCTGTAAATGCTTCCCAACCCCAGGCCTCGCCCCTGCCCAGAAAAAATGCCCTGAGGAATAAGGTGGCCTGGGGCTGTGTGCCTGACTGAGGGAGGGGTGAGGGAGAGAGAGCAGGAGATACTCAGGTGAGACTTAGAAGTGAACTCTCATTAGGCAGGAACCCTGCAGACAGCCACAGAGGTGGGGGGTTTAGGAGACTCCTGGGTAGAGACCGGCAGAAGCCGGCTGATGAGGTTGGCGCTGTTCTGTCCGGGGGCTGGGGCATGGCCTGGGTGGCCTCCACGGGACCCTGCTCCGCTGGAGAACTGGCCCAGAAAGCAGGCCTGGCCCTCCGCCCGCCTTTCCTGTTCGCTTCAGCTAAATAGATCAGAAGGAAAAAGTCTGTTTGATTTTAATCTCGACGCAGGACACTGGAGATTACATTTTCCACGGAAAATGTCAGCCGTTGCCTAAAATAGGACTTTGGAGAAAATGCTAGAAAGTGTATTTTTAGGTTATGTTTCCCTCCTGGATTCCTGTAGTCCAGTGGGCTGCTTGACACTCTCCACAGCTCAGCTGCCAGATGCAGACCCCGGAACTTCCCAGCAGATGGTCTGGGAATTGCTCCCACGGGAAAAAGTGCCCGCGGGTACTTGAGCCAAAAACAGGTGGACAGGTGCAAGGCCCGTGTCAGGAAGCAGGAGGAGGAGGAGGAGGAAGGGAGAGCCAGCCTGGGGTGGGGCCTCAGAGGGGGCATTGCTAACAAGCTCCCGGTGAGGCCAGGGCTGCTGGCCCAGAGAGTCCTCTGAGCACCCAGGGGCAAGAGGAGGCAGGGCTCAGCTAGGCCCCTTCGAGGAGCGCCTCAGACAGGCCCCAGCAGGGCCTGAGCTCGGCCCTCGGAGGGAGAAGCCCACGGGAGTCTCCACTCTGGGCCCAGCTCCTACCCCTTCCCACAGACCCACACAGACATGCCTACTTGCTGTGTGACCCGTTCAAGCCGCTTCACCACTCTGAACCTCAGTTCTTGCACTTGTGAAACGGGTGGAGTTCCTGCCCTGCCTCCCCTTGAGGCTGGTGGGAAGGTTCAGAGACTTCAGGTACTCAGGCAGCCAGCTCCGCCGGGAACAAAGGATGTTTTGGGAAACGTAGGGGGTAAAAACGGAGCCCAGAAAGTGAGGGCAGGGCCTGGTGGTGTTTGGAAACATTGTTCTTCAAAACGCCCTGTGGTCTCAGCCTGGGCGCGCGGGTGGGGCTGGGGGATCATCAGCGAGCTTGCCTGGAGTGCAGGGCTGGGAGGGGATGGGCTGAGATTGTGCCAGGGTTCCTCACTGCCTGCCATGCCGGCTGCTGGGGTCATGTCCAGGGGAAGCCCCCAGGCTGGGTGGGGCTCAGAGGTCTGGCCCTGCTGCCCACCAAGTCCTGGGGGTCCTGAAGGAGCAGGTATGTCAGAGGCAGCCCGAGCCAATGTTCTCAACTGGAGGGAGGGGCTACCTTGCCATGGGGGTGGGGGACATTGAACAGGACTGAGCCCTCAAGGGGAGCTGTGAGAACTAGTGTGTCACCTCGGGGGTCCCTTCTCTTCTCCAGGCCTCAGTCCCCCTGTGTGCAATGAGGGAGGGGCTGGACTGGAGGGGCTGGAAGGGGCCTCCTGGCCCTGGTCTTGTCCCAAGGTGAGCCAGGCCACACCAGACCTTCCTCAGCCCCAGTGGGGTGGAGGTGGGGTGGAAGCATCTGGGCTCAGACCATCCGTTCTGTGACTGCAGAGAGCAGTGGGGACATGTCTAGAGCATTGTGGTGGTCCGGGTGGGCACAGTGGGGAGGGGCTCCCAGACTCCTCCAGGGCATAACCCAGCCGTCTCTTGTCTCCTCATGGCTCCTGTGGCTGCCTGGATCCTGCAGAGCTCCCGACCGAGGAAGGTGAGGCTCGGGCAGGGCGGGCTGTGACATCTCTGGGCCATTCACTGTCAGGTTGTGTCCTCCCCTCCCCAAAAGAGTGGGGCTTTGCTGAGCCCACCAGCATCACCCACCTGTGCCTCTCAGAACCTCAGGCTCTCCCTCTTCGAGCAGGAGGGAGGGAGTGGGCTGGGTGGTCTCCGAGGCCGTCCCAGCACTGGATGGGGGCAGGTCAGTTGAGCAGGGCCCTGGCCTCACACGCTGCTCCTGTTCCCAGGAAAGTCCCTGTGGGAGCTGGTGCTGGAGCAGTTTGACGATCTCCTGGTGCGCATCCTGATGCTGGCCGCCCTGGTTTCCTTCGTAAGTAGGGCCCCGCCCGCCACAGCCCCCATCCCACCGCGTCAGGCAGCCTGGAGGGGAGAACCAGGTTGGGGCAGGGCTCAGAGGCCCAGGCTCTGGACCACAGGGCTGTCCCCTCAGCTCTGGGTGTCCCTGGGCCCCCACCTGCCCCCTGCCCTGCTCAGCCTTCAGCTTCCCTTGCCAGGACCCTTGCAGCCGCCCACTGGACTCCCGGTTCCCCTCTGTCCCCTCCAGCCCATCTCACAGCCCGACTGTCAGAGGGAGCTTGCAAAAGCACCAGTCTGACCCACCCCTCCTGTCCTGGCGCAGGGTTTCCCAACCTCAGCACGATTGACGTTTTGGACCAGCTGATTCTTTGTTGGGGGAGCTGGCCCATGCCCTGGGGAACATTTAGTGGCATCCCTGGCCTCTACCCACCAGATACCAGTGGCGCTCCCCAGTTGTGACAAGCCACAGTCTCCAGATGTTGCCAAATGTCCCGGGGCCCCGGGTGGCAAAGTCGCCCCTGTTGGGAGCCCTCAGAAGAGTTCGGGCCTTAACCCCTGGCAGCCTCCTCATGGCTGCGGCTTCCCTTTCCTGTCCCCCGTCCCCACTGCCTGGACCCCTGCTGGACCTGCAGGGCCATGGGGCCGGGCTGGAGCAGTGGGGAGGGGGACAGTGGTTGTCTTCAGTGGCTGAGCAGCAGAGATCCAAGGGTACTGCTGGGAAATGGCCACCCTGAGGGTGGACACGGGGCCTGGCGGGGAGACCTCATCTTGGTGACGTGGAGTTCGGGGCAGCAGGGGTGCTGGTGGGACCGACTCTTTTTCTCCAGCCAGCAGGGGCCCAGCTAGCTGTGTCTGGCCCTCCTGGCCACTGTCCTTGTGGAAGCTTAACAAGAGTCCTTGAGGACCCTTACAGAGAAAAAAGTCCATCCATGCAGGTGCCTAAAACAGCTAAGCCCAGAGGGTGCTGGTACCCTTCCACGGTACGGACGGACACACTGAGGCCCACGGAGGGGAGTGACAAGTACCCACTCAGGCAAGAGGTGGGAATGGGACCTGACCTGGGTCTCCTGCCTCCAGGCCTGGGCTCTGGCTGGACTCATGTTCCTCTGGCCGGGGGACCCAGAGCATGAGCCTGAGCGGGACCACCTGGGCTTGTTAAAACATGGGCTGCTGGGCCCCACCCCAGAGTTCCTGGCTCAGGAGGTCTGGGAAGTTCTCTGAGACTCGCATTTCTGACAAGTTCCCAGGTGCTGCTACTGCTGCTGATCTGGGTCCCACCCTCGGAGAACGGCAGCCAGGCCGGCAGTGAGGCCTCCAGCCAGCAGCTGTGCAACCGCCCCATGTCCCTGAAAGTTGGCTGGTGGGACGTGGGCTGTGGCGGTCACTCCCTGCAGAGGCTGGGTGTCCTAAGCCCCGGCCTTCTCCGAGCCGCCCTCTCCGAGCCCAGGGCTTCCCAGAGATGCGTCCTCCAAAGCAGGGGAGCAGGCAGGAGCCCTAGGCGACAAAGGAAATGGTGAGCAGACCCTGGCCCACAGCATGGCCTCATCTCACCAACTGTGATCCCGGCAGGTCCTGGCCTGGTTCGAGGAGGGCGAGGAGACCACGACAGCCTTCGTGGAGCCCCTGGTCATCGTGCTGATCCTCGTGGCCAATGCGATCGTGGGCGTGTGGCAGGTGGGAGGCACGGGTGTGGGGCCGGGCCCCGGGGTCTCCTGGCTGCTAGATGTGACCTCCACCTGGTGCTAGAGTCCCTGCAGGTCTTGTGGCTTCCAGCTCCATCCCAGGCCCCAAGGGTATCACTCCAAGGGGTGGCCTTGCAGGGGCCATCAGGAGGGACCACCTGCCTCATGTTCTGCAGGAACGCAATGCCGAGAGCGCCATCGAGGCCCTGAAGGAGTATGAGCCTGAGATGGGCAAGGTGGTCCGCTCAGACCGCACAGGCGTGCAGAGGATCCGCGCCCGGGACATCGTCCCCGGAGACATCGTGGAAGTGGCTGGTATGTTGGGGCCCTCCTCCTTTTATTATGTGACACTGGCGAGCCTGTCCCTCTCTGTGCCGCCATCTTTCTGGCTGTATGTATAGAAGAGTGGCTGGCAGATCCCTCCAAAGCTCTTTGGCCAAAACCCTGTTGGACAGAGGAGGAGACCTCAGCCCGGTCTGTCTGAGGGACCACAGCTCAGGCCCCTGCCTCCCAGCCTCTCAGAGGGTTCCTAGGAGCCCTCCTGGCTGTCCTGGGGGGTCACGCCCAGAGCCACACTCAGCCAAGCCATTCTCTCTCCACAGTGGGAGACAAAGTGCCCGCCGACCTCCGCCTCATCGAGATCAAGTCCACAACGCTGAGAGTGGACCAGTCCATCCTGACGGGTGAGGCCCAGGGGTCGGGGCCGAGTGGGATCCGGGCCAGGGGATGGGGGTGTCTTCACAGGGGGGGCGTCTCATTTCTCTTTCCACGACTAGGTGAATCCATGTCCGTGACCAAGCACACGGATGCCATTCCTGATCCCAGAGCTGTGAACCAGGACAAGAAGAACATGCTGTTTTCTGTAAGTCCCTGGGATGGCTGGGGCCTTTTTCTGGACAATTGATAATGAAAATAATAACATTTAGATTAATCAAAGCCCTACAGGAAAGAACTTCGTCAATTATTGACAATACATACAAATTTATAGTAATAATAATAGCTTGTGTTTACTGAAGGCTGTGTGTGTGGCACTGTTCTAAGCCCTTTACATGTATTAATTTATTTAATCCTCACAACTCCTTTGAAATAAGCACTCCTGTTATCTGCCTTTTCCAGCAAGGAAACAGGCACAAAGAGGTTAAGTAAGTAGCCCAAGGTCACACAGCCAGTGAATGGCAGAGCTGGGATGTGAACTCAGATATTCTGACTCCAGAGCTTTTCCTCTTATCTGCTAGGCTTATCCTGCCTTGATCTGGATAGGGGCAGAGCTTGCCTCTATCACTCAACAGCAAATCCTCTGGAGGGAAGAGGATTGCCAAAGTGGTGGAGGGTGGCAGGAACAGTCCATTTCTTGGACATGAAAGCCGACCCCTGAGGCAAGATGCCAGTCCCTCCTGCCTCTTTTCAGGCAGAGTGATGGGTTCAGCCCTGGTGGGAGCGCTCTGCCCCTGTGGCCTCAGAGGGTCTTAACCAGTGATGCTCACAGGCTGCCCAGAAAGAGCCTGAAGCTGAGCACAGAGGCCACAAGGACAGGTCAGGCCAGTTGGCAGTGGCCCAGAGCACCAAGTTATAAGGGGCTGGAAGACCTCCTGGAAGGGAACAGAAACGGAGACAGTAAGGAGAGTGCCCTGCGTGCTCAGGCATCCGTGGCTGGACTGAGAAGCTTTCTGAGGAGGATGCTCTGGCCAACTGCAGGTCGCTTCCTTAGCTGAGGGGCCTGCAAGTGGGTGGCAGGAGCTGCATGGCGCAGGGCAGAAGAGGAGAAGCTGGGGCTGCCACCGGCACCCACCTCCTCTCCAGCCCAGGCATGGGGCACCTGTCTGCAGGGGTATTAGCCTTCTTGGAGCAGCTGTGTCTTGGGCCTCTGTTGGACCATTTCACAGAAGAGGACACGGAGCCTCAAGGCTGGCCGGCCCCTCCACCAGGACTTAGGGATTTTCTTGGGGCTGTGGGAATGGATGGACTTAAGCTCGAGTGTTCTGGATTCTTCAGTAAATATTTACGAACCGTCTACCTGGGATCACAGGCAGCCACGCAGGAGTGTTGGTTGTTTATGACTCGCATTTTAATGGGTTGGTGCTGTGCTGTGCTGGTTGATCATATCGTCCGTATTGGCCTGGTGCCTCCTCTGTGCCAGGCCCCATGCTAGGCACTTGGGATATGGTGCTGGACCAAGTCCCTGACTTTACGCAGCTGACACTGTCATGGGGATGAGAGCAATAACCCAGCACTCCATAGCTGCATAAGTCTGGGAGCACTAAGTAACACGGAGAAAAAGAAAGCCGAGTAGGGGGTTAAGAGCCCTACCCAGGCCTGAAGGAGTCAGGGGTCCTGGGCCCCAGCCGGGGTGCTAAGCAGCCCTTCCCTGTCCCTCCCTCGGCCAGGGCACCAACATTGCATCGGGCAAGGCGTTGGGCGTGGTAGTGGCCACGGGCCTGCACACGGAGCTGGGTAAGATCCGGAGCCAGATGGCGGCGGTGGAGCCGGAGCGGACGCCCCTGCAGAACAAGCTGGATGAGTTTGGGCGGCAGCTGTCCCGTGCTATCTCCGTGATCTGCGTGGCTGTGTGGGTCATCAACATCGGCCACTTTGCTGACCCGGCCCATGGTGGCTCCTGGCTCCGTGGTGCCGTCTACTACTTCAAGATTGCTGTGGCCCTGGCTGTGGCTGCCATCCCCGAGGGCCTCCCAGCTGTCATCACTACATGCCTGGCACTGGGCACCCGGCGGATGGCACGCAAGAACGCCATTGTGCGGAGTCTGCCCTCTGTGGAGACCCTGGGCTGTACCTCGGTCATCTGCTCCGACAAGACGGGCACGCTCACCACCAATCAGATGTCTGTGTGTCGGGTGAGTGGCCACGGCCAGCTTGAGGTTCCACTGGTGTTGCTGTATGATGCTCAGCAGGTTAGGCGTCGTCTCTGGGCTGGGGATGGAGGAGAGATCCTGTGGGCCACCTCATGGTGGGGAGCAGATTCAGGTTTTCATGGGACAGAGCAGCAAAGACTGGCTAGACATGTGTCACTAGGACCCTTGTGTCACTGTAGGGCCCTGGTAGGTCACTGCTCATTTATGAACCTCGGTTTCCTCATCTGAAGTTCGGGTGTGCAAGCCCTTCCATAAAGGACACGGGAGAGGGTCAAGTACAGCCTTGGCATCTGAGCGAGCTGGGCCTGGTCAAGGTGCTGTCCTGCTTCACCATGACTCTGCAGTCGATGCCTGTCACCAGATATGCCAGCTCCAGTGACCTGGGAAGGGCCAGAGCAGGAATTATTCATTCCCTGGCACCCGATCCCAGATCCCAGGCATGCTGCCCAAATGCCCCAGGGATTCTGGCTGAGATTCCAGCAGGCCCATGGGGCAGAGGGATGGGTGGGGAGATGGTGAAGCTTGTGGGTTTCCCACCCCTCCCGGGCTCCCCCGTCACTCCTCTCCGTGCTCCCATCATCTGCCCTCTGGCCCTTAGAAACCCAGGCTCTGTATCTAAGACCTTGAAGACCCACAGAAGCCCATCCAAGGCTGCCACAGGGGAGGGAGCAGTGGCATGCTTTGCTGCCTGCAGCCCCTGACCTGCTAAACGTTGCAAATATTCAACTTCATTTGAATGGAGTAATCCTTGACTGAAAGGAAGATTGGGAAAACACAGTGTAGGGAAGCTGTAGAGAGGCCTTCCACGCTGGATGATGGGCTGAGAAACTGGGCTTCTCAGGGGCTGTGCTGGCTGGAGGGCTGCCCCCAGGGCAGGGAGGAGAGCACAAAGGAAGGGCCATTTATGGAGCCGCGGCCAGGTGCTGGGCTGACCATCGGCTTGGGAGTGTGCAGCAAGGCAGTTTCCAGGAAGCAAGAACTGTCTCCCTGGCAGAGCTGGCAGACAGACCAGGAAACGGGCTGCCCTGGGAGGGGTGAGCCTCCTGTCCCTGAGGTACACAGGTGGGGGCCGCGTGACCCAGCAGGCCCTGCAGGCAGGAGGGCACTCTCTGGGGACACCTTTGAGCAGGAGGGGTCTGTGCCTCAGAGCAGGGTGTGGGTTTCATCCCTTGGGGACCAGGAATTCATCCCCTTGGAGGGAAAGGAGGGGCAGCTGGACTCTGGTCCCACTTTCTCCCCATGTTACCAGTGGAGAAACTGAGGCTCAGGTGCTCAGCTAGAGATCACACAAGGAGATGGTTAAGGACCCAGGCTTCCCACCCCAGTTCAGGGCTCTGTCAAGCTGGGAGCTGCCCCAGGACATTGAAGAATCTGCCGTAAACTCCTCAGGGGTCCAGAGCAAATGGACAAGCCCGAGCTGGACACACCTGGGCAGAGCAGAGGCCCGCCTCAGCCTGGACTCTGTACTCACACAGCACCGCTCAGACCCTGGGGGAGGGGAGGCCGGGGGCTCCTCTGCGGGCCCACAGGACCCCACCCTGGGGTCAGGCCTTATCTGACTGGCTGCCCGGGAGGAGGGAGGCGCGGGCCCGCCTGAGCGTGCCCCTGCGCTCCCCAGATGTTCGTGGTAGCCGAGGCCGAAGCGGGCTCCTGCCGTTTGCACGAGTTCACCATCTCGGGTACCACGTACGCCCCTGAGGGCGAAGTGTGAGTGCTGGGCGCAGGGGCGCGGGTGGGCGGGGCTCCCTGGTGGGCGGGGCTGCCCGGACCGCTCTGAGCGTTGTCGGTGGACCAGACTTCCTGGGGGCGGGACAAGAGGCTGGGTTCCTCCCAGGGGTGGGGTCAAGGCCCCTGAATTTGCCGCCGGGTCTTGCAGGAGGCAGGCGGAGCAGCGTGTGCGCTGTGGACAGTTCGACGGGCTGGTGGAGCTGGCGACCATCTGTGCCCTGTGCAACGACTCGGCGCTGGACTACAACGAGGTGGGCCCCGACTCCTTTTCATTGCGTCCCTTTGCAGTATCCTGGGTATCCAGGCGCCCAGGACAGACCCTTCTCTCAGAGTCTCAAGGCTCCCAGGTTGACCTTCCTTGCCCCATTGGGGTGCCACATTCCAGGAGAACTGCCACCCCCGCACACCCTCCTCTGCCACTCCTTCCTCACACTGGCTTCGGAACCCTGCCCGGGGCTCTTGGGCTGTGGGGGACTATAATGTAAAGGGCTGAAGGGCGGGGGGTGCCTGGGGGAAGAGATTTGGGGCGCAGGTCTAGGGGGCTGTTTAAAGGAGAAGGCACAGCCTAGAAAAGGCTCACAGATCATAAGCATCTGATGTGAGGTAGGCATTGAGTGCCCTGTGGCTGGAGCAGTGGAATGGAGCGTGCTGGAAGATGCTTCTGCCTGAGAGGAAGGACTTGGCCAGGTCAAGTCAGGTCCCATGCCAAGCTGAGGGCAGTAGATAGCCCCTAAAGGGTTTTGAGCAGAGGAGAGACGTGGTCAGATTTGCATTTACAAAAGATCACCCAGGCTTCTGTGTGGAGGACAGGACAGACAGGGCAAGCCTGGAGCCAGAGAGCCCTGTGTGGTCATCCGGGTTAAGTCCTGGCTGGAGCCCCAGGGAGAGGGGAGAAGGCATGGGTTGAAGAGAGATTTGGGAGCCGAAATCCTGGGACGTGGTGACTGGTTAGGTGAAAGAGAAGGAGAAGGTTAGGGTAGCTGCTGTCCTGGCTGGGACTGTCCCTGGAGTGGCAAATATAGGAAGAGGGGAGGTGGCCTGAGGGTACCCAAGGAAAAAAGTGTAAGAGGCAGCAATTGGACATGTGGGCTTGGAGCCCATGAGACAGGTCGCAGCTAGGCTGGGCACGGGCAGTGGTGAGCATGTGAGGCATGGTAGAGGCATGGGTATGTGAGCCTCAGGGAGAGAAGGTGGGGGGGGAAAGACCAGGGCCCAGACAGCACGGTTTAGATAGAGGAGTCTGGGGGCCGGCCCGGTGGCGCAGCGGTTTAGTGTGCACGTTCCGCTTCGGCAGCCCCGGGGTTCGTGAGTTCGGCTCCTAGAAGCAGACATGGCACTGCTTGGTAAGCCATGCTGTGGCAGGCATCCCACATATAAAGTAGAGGAAGATGGGCACATATGTTAGCTCAGGGCCAGTCTTCCTCTGCAAAAAGAGGAGGATTGACAGCAGATGTTAGCTCAGGGCTAATCTTCCTCAAAGAAAAAAAAAAGAAAGAAAGAGGAATCTGGTGAAGGAGGCTGATGCGGAGCAGGCAGAGAACGAGGCGGAGGACAGGGAGAGTGTGTGGCCATCGATGTCAGGGGAAAAGGGAGGGTCGGATCGGAAGGTGAGCATCAGTGCAAGACACTGCTCAGACCCCAGGTCAGCTGGGCTGGTGCAAAGGCAGTTACAGGTAACTCCGGCAAAGGGAGCCCAGGGGGCAGGGAGTGAGTGGGAGGCGAGGCTGGGGGGCCCGTGGGGGCTGCCCTGCCCCTCATTCCCTGTACCTTGGGCCCCACCAGGCCAAGGGTGTGTATGAGAAGGTGGGAGAGGCCACGGAGACAGCCCTGACTTGCCTGGTGGAGAAGATGAACGTGTTCGACACCGACCTGCAGGCCCTGTCGCGGGTGGAGCGAGCCAGCGCCTGCAACACGGTGAGCAGGCCGGGGGGCTCAGGCCACAGGCCACTTGGCTGGGGCTCCTGGGGCATCCGGAGAAGGGAGAGAGGAGAAGGAAGCCTTGGGAGGCTTCTGGGGAGAGGAAGGCTGTCAGACTCTAGTCAGACCTGGCTAGGGAGAAAAGAAAGGAAAAGGCCGAGTGTGGGCAAGGACAGGAGCTGGGGAGGGCACAGCATGGTCAGGAAATAGCAACTTGGCATTTCTGGGGCGGGAGAGGGAGATGCAGGCCTTGAATGCCAGGGTCAGAGGAGGACAGACACTGTCCCACAGGGAGCAAGTGACACTTCCCGGGCCTGAGCAGCTGGGGAGAAGGCAGCGGGAGTGGCTGGCTCTGCCCCACCCTCCCTAACCCACCTGGGCCCTGCAGGTCATCAAGCAGTTGATGCGGAAGGAGTTCACCTTGGAGTTCTCCCGAGACCGGAAGTCCATGTCGGTGTACTGCACACCCACCCGCCCTGGCCTGGCGGCCGAGGGCAGCAAGATGTTCGTGAAGGTGGGGCCTGCCTGACCGGCCTGGGACCCATGCGCTCCTGGGGTCCCTGGGGCTCCTGCAGCCGGAGACGGCAGCTGTGGGAGGTGTGAGACTAAGGGAGGGGTGCGGCCCACTGTGAAAGCAATGAATCCAGAGCGAGGGTGGGCAGCCTGCGGTGGAGAACTGGGAGCAGGCTCCAGGCTTGGGGGAGGTAAAGCCAGGGCCAGCCACCGAGGCCTGCCCCTCACCGTGGTCCCAGCTCTGGGCTGAGAGGCACCTTGGGGTCCCCCATGTTCCTCCGTGGGCCTCGGTCTCCCCATCTGAGCGGCAGGGTCAGGCTGGAAGGTCTCAGAAGCCCTTTTGCCTCTGAGGAGGGGTGGGGGGGTGTCGGGGTGGTTGGTGCCCATCTTTGGTGCTTTCTGTTTTGGAAACCGAGTCCCAGTGAGGGAAGGAACCAGCTCCCATCCAGACCTGCCCACAGCACCACCTGTCGCTGCTTTTGAACCTGAAGTAGGAGTCACAGACCTAACTTCACCCCACAGTGGAGGTTTTAGCCCCTTTGGAAATGAAAAGGCTTGAGGGTCAACCTGTCACCGCCAAGCCCACCCTCCCAGAGCCACACCCACCATACCCTCAGCATGGCTGTATTTCTGGTCCGGGCAGAGCTCAGCCTGCCTCCCACTGCTGAGCGCCCTACAGAATTGGGATCCTGGTAGCACCAGGCTGGTGTGGGGAGGGTGCCACCTCATGGGTGGCTGTGATCTGCCCCCTGTTCCCTTTGGGTTTTCTCACAGTGGGACCCACTTGGTTCCCACTCTGGGCTTTCCAAGAATGGATTCTGGCATTCATTGTGTGTCCCCTTGGGTGGCCTTTCCCCGTGTCTCAGTTTTCTCCATTGGGCAGGAGGGTGGGGAGGAGTGCTGACTGATAGACTTCCCTCCCCTCTCCCCCACTCTGCAGGGGGCCCCTGAGAGTGTGATCGAGCGCTGCAGCTCAGTCCGCGTGGGGAGCCACACAGTGCCGCTGAACGCCACCTCTAGGGAGCAGATCCTGGCCAAGATCCGCGACTGGGGCTCAGGCTCGGACACGCTGCGCTGCCTGGCGCTGGCCACCCGAGATGCACCCCCAAGGAAGGAGGACATGCAGCTGGACGACTGCAGCAAGTTTGTGGAGTACGAGGTGGGTGCTGGGGCAGGGTGCCAGGGCTGGGAGCCGGGGGTCTACCTGCAGCGGCTGGGCAGGTAGCCGGTTGAGGATGGGCCCGGCCCCACCTGTACCTGCCCCCTCCTACAGACGGACCTGACTTTCGTGGGCTGCGTGGGCATGCTGGACCCTCCGAGGCCCGAGGTGGCTGCCTGCATCACACGCTGCTACCGGGCGGGCATCCGAGTGGTCATGATCACAGGGGACAACAAAGGCACAGCTGTGGCCATCTGTCGCCGGCTTGGCATCTTCGAGGAGACGGAGGACGTGACGGGCAAGGCCTTCACGGGCCGCGAATTTGATGACCTCAGCCTGGAGCAGCAACGCCACGCCTGCCGCACGGCCCGCTGCTTCGCCCGTGTGGAACCTGCACACAAGTCCCGAATCGTGGAGAACCTCCAGTCCTTTAACGAGATCACTGCCATGGTGAGGCCACAGGACGGGAGGCTGGGTGAGGAGTTGACGGGGGGGCACTTGCCACAGGGCTTGGAAAGACCAACCCGTGCACCCTGCCTCCGCTTCATTCTTATTTTTTCCAATATTTTATTACAAAAAATTTTAAACACAGAATCTGAGATAATTTTATAGTGAACGCCTGTATGTCCACCATGTGGATTCTCCAGGAACATTTTGTTATATTTGCTTTATCGCATGCCTTTCCATCTGTCCATCCTTAATCCACCTTTTCTTAAATGCACTTCAGAGTGCCTTGCAGACCTCAGTACACTTCACCCTCACATACTTTAGGATGCATACGCCAGAGAGCAGTATTTGTGGTTCTGTTTTTACTCTTTGAGGTAAAACTTGCTTGTCATGAAACGCACAAGTCTGAAGCGTACCATTCAGTTGATGAGTTTTGATAAATGCACATGCCTATGTCAGGCAAGCCCTTGTTGAGATAGAGGACGTCACCATCAACCCGTGAAGTTCCCTCCTGCTGCTGCCTCCCCAGCAGGCCCCTCTCCCCCAACAGGCAACCGCCCATCCTATTGTTTTTCACTGTGGATTGGTTTTGCCTGTCCTAGATTTTCCTGTGAATGGAATCATAGAGCATCTACTCTTTTGTGTCTGGTTTCTTTCTTCTGAGATTTATCCCTGTCGTTGCAGTATCAGTAGATGGTTGTGTTTTTATTAAGTAGCAATCCCCTGTGTGACTATACCACAGTTTGTTTATCTGTTCACTTTTGGATGGACATTTGGTTTGGGCTCAGTTTTTGTTCTGTGTCATTCTTGATGATCTGATCCTTGACCTTGACCTCACCTTTGTCCTGGCCTCTGTTGCTCTCCAGTCCTTTACCTTGAACTTAATCCTGACCTGTGACCCAGCCTTGACCTGGATGCTGAGCTAGGCACCAACCTTGACCTGACTACAACTGTAACCTGGTGTTTGACCTTATTTTTGACCTTCTGTCGGCATGATCCCTGACCTTGATCTTGACCATCTTAATCTGATTCTTTACTTTGAGCTCAACCCTAATATGGGTCCAGTCTTGACTTGGACTCTGACCTGATCCTTGACGTTGACCTTGACCCCCCCCAACCGAATACTTTATGTTGACCTCAACTTTGATCTGGCCTCCAATCTTCACTTTGACTGCAACTCCAGCCTCAATTGTGACGTCACTCCTGATGTGGACCATAACCTTGACTCGGCCTCTGCCTTTGACTTGACTTCTACCTTAATCTAATTTTTTAATCTTTAGCCTGAGTCCAGTCTTGACCCTGACCTTCGCCTTGACCCCAACCTTCACCTTGACTACAACACCTACGTGGTGCTTGACCTGGGCCACAACCTTGACCTTGTCCCTGATTTGACCTTAACTTTTCCCTAACCTCAATTTCGTCTTCTACTCCACATCCAACCTGAATTCCATCCCCGCCCCCATCGTTGGCCCAGCCTCATCCCCGTCCCCCACTCACCGTCTTCTCTGACCTTAGGCTTGATCTTCTCCTCAACTTTGTCCTTGTCTGCACTCCTTGCCTTCTCCTTAGCCTCATCCCCAGCCACTTCTAAGCTCTTGACCTCTCCATTTGTTCTGTCCAGCTGTCTGCTTCGGGGACATCCCCTGAGCGTGGGGATGGGCTGAGTTGAGGGGGTCAGGGAGGGGAGGTAGATGGGAAATTTCTCAGGTGTGATCCTACCTAATCTGGCCCCCAGACTGGGGATGGGGTGAACGATGCCCCGGCTCTGAAGAAAGCAGAGATTGGCATTGCTATGGGCTCCGGCACAGCTGTGGCCAAGTCAGCGGCAGAGATGGTGTTGTCAGACGACAACTTTGCCTCCATCGTGGCTGCGGTGGAGGAGGGCCGGGCCATCTACAGCAACATGAAGCAATTCATCCGCTACCTCATCTCCTCCAACGTCGGCGAGGTCGTGTGGTGAGGCCCTGCGTTCCCTCCTCCCAGCCCTCTGGACCAGCTCTGCATCCCTGAGACGGGGGAAATGCGTGTTCCTGGGATGGGGCTGCAGGGATGGCAGCACACAGACCCTGCCCTGGCTCGAGCCTCCCAGGGTCCTGATTCATGGCGGGCAGGGGCAGGGACACTTCATCATTCTCCAGGGGCCCTGGTGCACCCCAGTCCCCAAGGAGGTGACTGAAAAGTCCCCTACATCCCTCCAGCCATAACGTTCTTCCCACTTTCAGAGTCACGCCAGATGGGAAAACTCTCCCCACCTTTGGATAGTGATGTGTCCGTGTGTACACCTGGTGTGCATGCCTGAATGAGAGGTGTAGGTACACGTGTGCGTGTGTGCTCTTGTGCATTTTTGGGCATGGACACAAGTGCAGAGGATTTGTGCCAGTGTGTGATCGTGTACACACTTAGCTTCACATGTTAGAGGTGCCTGTGGGGATGGGGAGCACCTGTTTGCCTGGACACCTGTGAGTCCTGCATCTCTGCTCGTCGGAGCAAGCGTGTCAGTGTCTGCTTGTGTTGGGGGATTGTGTGGCCTGTGCTAGGTTTTTGCACATGCCTGTGAACAAATGTGTGTATGCTTGGGCACGCACTGTCCACATGTGTGTGTGCATGCCCTAAAGAGGAGCTGTGTCCTAACAGGAGAGGCCTGAATTTAGTGCAGATGTGTCCGGCTCCAGAGGTGGGACTGGGGGCGACAGGAGTGGCCAAGTGGGAGGCAGAGCCATGTACACACACCTCTCACTCCTGCACACACATCAGAACTAGCAGAGTGAGGCGGGACTGCTGTGGAGACCCCGACTTGGGGTGCAAGTAGGAGCTGGACCCTCCGTTTTCTGGGGGCTAGAGCCCATAACTCTGGTTCCAGCATCTTCCTCACGGCAATTCTGGGCCTGCCCGAAGCCCTGATCCCTGTGCAGCTGCTCTGGGTGAACCTGGTGACGGATGGCCTACCCGCCACGGCCCTGGGCTTCAACCCCCCAGACCTGGATATCATGGAGAAGCAGCCCCGGAACCCTCGCGAGGCCCTCATCAGTGGCTGGCTCCTCTTTCGATATCTGGCTATTGGAGGTGAGTGGAGGGCCCCAGCCCTCAGTGGGGTTCCAGGAGCTTCCTAAGACCTTTCTATCACTTAGGCTTGCCAACTGCAGATGGTGTGACTCAGCCTGGCTTATGCCAAAAGAAACTGTGTGGGCTCATGTAACTGAAAAGGCTAGTGCATGCCTCAGGCATGGCTGGATCCAGGACTCAGACAGTATCATTGGCATATTTTGGCTCTGCTTCAGCTCCATTCTTAGGCAAGTGCCCCTTGGGGTGGCAGAATGGCTGCTGCAGCTCTAGCCCTTATGGTCACTCCATTATAACCCCAAATTCAGCAGAAGAGAGAGCCTCTTATCATACTACTCCCTCAGTAGTATGATAAAAGTCTCAGGCCTTTTCTTGGCCTAAATAGGGTCACCTGTTTATCTCCTAGCCAATCACTGTTGCCAGAGGTTGGCAATCAGCATCTGCCACGTCAATGTGCACCACTAGCACCAAGAGCAGGTGCTGCAAACCACATGGCTTGGAGGAGGAGAGGGTGATTCCCTGATGGAAATACAGGGCATTATGAGGAGGGAGAAATGGATGCCAGAAAACCGCAGCTGCCCACATAGCCGGTTTCCCCCTGCTCTTCCCCACAGTGTACGTCGGCCTGGCCACAGTGGCTGCCGCCACCTGGTGGTTCCTGTATGATGCCGAGGGACCTCACGTCACCTTCTACCAGCTGGTGAGCAAGTGGCGGCCGGAGAGCCTGTTAGAGTTATTTCTGAGGTAGAACTCAGCCCGGGTTGTTGCTGGCGTTCCAGCGGAAAGGGGTGTAGAGCCCTGAGGTTGGCCAGCACTGTCCCTCCCCACCCCCACACACACATACAGACATCCACCACGAAGGGGCCAGGCACCAAAGCCATGGGAGACCTAGAGATGGCAGCCCAGCCCCCAGGCCAGGAAGCAGCTACTTCCCTCTCCCGGTCATTAGTTAGGGGCGACCAAAGGGCATAACTGCCCAGGAGTACCTTTCTTGGGAAACCCCCGAACATTGAGGGCTCAGAGATATGAGCCCCTAAATGACGGGACTTCAGGCAGAGGGTCGAACTGAGGAGATCAAGAGTGAGGGAGGGGGCTGGCCCCAGGGGCCTAGGGGTTGAGTTCAGCATGCTCCCCTTTGGCAGCCCGGGTTCACTTCCCGGGCGCAAACCTACCCCACTTGTCTGTCCATGGCCAGGCTGCGACAATGGCTCACATACAGAACAGAGGAAGATTGGCAACCAATGTTAGCTCAGGGCAAATCTTCTTCAGAAAAGAAGAGTGGAGGGAAGGAGTCTGCCAGGCTCCCTCGCTTCCCATAGCCAACATGTTTTTTGGTGAGGGGACCCACTGACCTCTTGAAGTCACCTGGCTGGCAGGTGCTCACCATGGGGCTGGCCTAGCTCAGCACAGCCCTGGAAGCAAGCCAGGAGACCCGTCAGCTGCTGTCTGTCAGTCTGTCCTTCTTTCTGAGCAGCCAGTGCATCTCCTTTGCTCGAAAGAGTCTTCACGGTGATTCTAGCAAAGCCGGCTCTGGGTTTCTCGTCTAAAGCCGAGAGCTGCAGAGATGCGGAATTTTCTTCCTCTGGGTGTGCCTGCCTCAAGGGAGGGACCCTGGCCTCCTGCCCATCCCCTGGAGCGTCAGGGGAGTAGATCAAGCGGCTTCTCCCTGCACAGTCCTCCCCACCCTGAGGGTGGCATAAGGGCTCTTTCCGGGGTTCTGCAGGGTCACACCTAGGTTGAGGCAGCGCAGGGACCCTTTCCTGGCACCCCCCAGCCCTCCAGTCCAAGAGGCTCTCCCTTCTGGCTGCAGTGCAGAGCATGGTCCCAGGCTCTCATCCCAGAGGCTGGTGTCCCCAGCCCTCGGCAGAGGTCAGGTCCCAGCCTCGGACCCCTCTGCTCAGTTAGCTGCTGTGGGAGCAGTGGAGTGCATAGTGGGGATGTGCTCATCGCCCAGCTGCTGCCTCCTTCCAGGCGTCGCTCCGTACCATCCCTTATACTGTGGACCCTGAATCTCCAAAGGACCCCCCCCCCCAAGCAACCAGACATTTTTTCTGAGCAAAGTCCCATATATCCAGCTGGATACCTCCTCTGGGATGTCCCACAGGCCCACTGCACCCACCAAGTCCAGAATCTATCAGCTTTCCCTCAAACAGCCCGTCTCCTCCATCCCCTCTGGAGTCCACTGCCTGCCTGGTCACCCAAGCCAGGCACCTCGGGTCATGCGAGACACACACCCCACGCCCACTACCCTTCAGCCCCCAGTCCCCTTGGTGCCACCTTCTCAACTGTCCTTGGGTCATTCCCTTCCTCATTTATCCACTTGATCATGAAATGGGTATTAGGCACCGACTGTGTGCCAGGCACAAATTACTAGGGCCGTGAGAGTGACTGAGCAGGTGGTCTCTGCAAAGAGCTTACAGACTGGTAGGGGAGAGAGCCATGGAAATGGGCAGTCACATTTCAAGGTGAGAGGTGCTTCTGCAGAGAAAAGGCAGGTGGCTCTGGGACTCGCAGGTGGTCAAGGTTAGACCTGAGGTAGAACTTTCAACTCCGGTTGGAATTTCAGGAGAGGAGCCCAGAGCCCTATGATTCCTGGAGGAAGCTGCCAAAGGGCAGAGAGTGGTTATGAGCGCAGAGCATGGACCTGGGATCCAGGCTGCCTGGGTTCACTCTCTAGTTCCACCACACACTAGCTGTGTGACTTTGGACAAGCTACTTAACCTCTCTGTTGGTTTCCTCATCTGTAAAATGGATCATAACAGTCCCTACCTCCGAGGGCTATGGAGAGGATTAACTGAGTCAATACTTGTTAAGTGTTTAGACCAACACCTGCCACATAGCAAGAGCTACTAAGTGTTAATTAAGTGAAAGAAACCCAGAGGGGGCCTTGCAGGATAAGGTAAATAAGAACCAGCAAGGGAGGCAAAAAGGAGGGAGTAGGCAGAGTAGCGGCTTCACTCAAAGAAACAGGCCCCCACCCCTCTAGGGCTCCTGATGAACCCTTGAGAGAGAAGTCCCAGCCCTGAACGTCTTCTGATAAACGATGCGGGAGGTTGTACTGTGACCCACGACCTGGGGCATAATGTGTTTGTGGCAGGTGCTCACTGGCAAAACCCAGGAGGTCTGACCTGGGCTGGGCGTTTATCTGCTGGAACTTCTTGATATGATTCTGTTCACATTGTCTTCCCCGCGCACGTGCATGAGGATCTAAGCATGCAATGCTCGATGTGCGCACTGTGTGTGTGGGTGTCTGTGCGTGCGTGTACCTGTGCACTTAGGCTGTTGAGATCTGGGAGGTGGGGACTCATGGTGACAGCACAGACAGGAGCATTTGGTCCCCTTGGTCATGGCTGGGTTCAAGGTTTAGGACGTTTTCTCTGCTCTGTGATCAGCGCCAAATAAAAACATGACTTGCCGCAAATACTGGAGCTTGGTTTTTGGAGAAAATCCCACTGTTGATTTAAATGAGATGAGATTCTCCATTTCTTTGTTAAACTAAGGAATCTAGCCAAGCCATAGTCTTCTAGCGTTTTTCATCCTGCGTGAGAGAGAAGAGGAGAGTGCCAGCGGCCCCTTCTGGCTGACAGTCTCCTTACTGGCATTCACGCGGTGTGGGAAAACAAAGATGTTTTTACTGGACAGGAGGTCAGACAGCCTGTCATTTTATAGGTTTCTCTTTGAGGGTTATTTTCAAAGCACGTGGCCCCAGTTTCTAAACCCTTAGCTTAAGAGATCTCTGTGTTCTTACCTTAAAAGATGCGACTCCAGAGAACAGATTTGTATTATTGGAGAACGGAGCTGTTTAATGGTTATGAGCATTGATACGCCTCCCCATGATGTGGAAGAGAGCAAGACGGAAGCTCTCACACATGTCCTCAGTTCAGCATCTTATCAGAGCAGGTTCTGTGGGCAAGGTTTATGCGCAGGAAGAAAACTGTCCCCTGGGGCTGCTGGGGCGAGGGCCACTTCCTTTCTCGAGCCCTGAGAGCTCCTTGTGAGTTATGAAGAAGCTGTGTAGCAAGCCTGCAGCTGGCAATTTGTTAGTCCATGTCGGAGGTGTAAAGCAGGGCTGGGCGAGCTCGATTCCCGTGCGGAAATGGAGGGAGGCGTGAATGGGGTCTTCTTGATTAATAGTGGGTGGGGCATGTGTAGCCTCCATTTTCTCCCCACTGCAGGTGAATTCTCTTCAAGCGTCATTTTGCTGATTGGTTTTCATATGCGTTTCCTTATTCAGGGGTCTTGGTTAATCACCACCACTCCCCTGCCCCTGCGATACTCAGGGCCCCCCATGCACCTTCAGGGTAAAGCCTGGACCTGCCCCTGGTCCCAGGGTCCCATGCCGTCCTCCCCAGCCTAATGCCAGCTGCTCTCCCTGTGTCCCTCCCTACCGTTGCTCCAGAACAGTCTGCCCACTGATGCACATGCTTCTCTCACTGGCCCCGTGCAGCCCCTCTGCCCACATCCTGGGTGAGCACCCTTCCTGGACCCTCCCTTTGGCAGTGCTTGGCCTGCTGGTTGTGCTGAGTCCTCAGATGTGGGCTGAGGGCGGAGTGAGGCTTCCCTCTTCCCACGCACCGGCCCCGCCCCTGACCACTGTTCTCCCCGACCCCACCCGACCCGGCTGTGGTGCCCTCAGAGGAACTTCCTGAAGTGCTCCGAGGACAACCCTCTCTTTGCCAACATTGACTGCGAGGTCTTCGACTCACGCTTCCCCACGACCATGGCCTTGTCTGTGCTGGTGACCATTGAAATGTGCAATGCTCTCAACAGGTGGGCTGGGCAAGAGGGGCCTGGAGCTGGGGTGAGGGGTGGGGGCTGAGGGTCAGGCAGGGCCCAGAATTGGGATCAGAGGGTCCAGGATTGTGGGCTGAGGGGCAGAGGGCCCTGGATCGGGGTCCGAGGGGCAGAGGGCCCTGGATTGGGGTCCGAGGGGCAGAGGTGTCCAGGATTGGGGTCCGAGGGGCAGAGGCCCCAGGATTGGGGTCCGAGGGGCAGAGGGCCCTGGATTGGGGTCCGAGGGGCAGAGGGCCCAGGATTGGGGTCCGAGGGGCAGAGGCCCCAGGATTGGGGTCCGAGGGGCAGAGGGCCCTGGATTGGGGTCCGAGGGGCAGAGGGCCCTGGATTGGGGTCCGAGGGGCAGAGGCCCCAGGATTGGGGTCCGAGGGGCAGAGGGCCCTGGATTGGGGTCCGAGGGGCAGAGGGCCCTGGATTGGGGTCCGAGGGGCAGAGGTCCCAGGATTGGGGTCCGAGGGGCAGAGGGTCCAGGATTGGGGTCCGAGGGGCAGAGGGCCCTGGATTGGGGTCCGAGGGGCAGAGGTCCCAGGATTGGGGTCCGAGGGGCAGAGGGTCCAGGATTGGGGTCCGAGGGGCAGAGGGCCCTGGATTGGGGTCCGAGGGGCAGAGGGTCCAGAAGAAGGTTTTGAGAGTCCTTGGGGGACAGAATTGGGATCAGGAGACAAAGGGGCCAAGATTGGGGTCTGAGGAAATAGAAGGGCCAGGAATTGGGTCTGAGGGGCAGAGAAATGGGGTCCAAGCCCTAGGAGAGGCTCCTGGGGGCTGAACAGAAAGTAGTGACACACCCGTCCGGGCTGCACTGGCCTCCCAGAAGGGCTCAAGAGCTTAGGCCCAATTAAGGAAATGCTGAGGCTCGGGCCGCCCCTTGCACCTCCACGTGGGCAGATGGGTGGGTGCCTACAGCAGGGCCTGCCTGCATCCTGGCCCGAGGTGAGTGCCCTGTGCCCTTGGCAGCGTCTCAGAGAACCAGTCGCTGCTGCGGATGCCGCCCTGGCTGAACCCCTGGCTGCTGGCGGCCGTGGCCATGTCCATGGCACTGCACTTCCTCATCCTGCTGGTGCCGCCCCTGCCTGTGAGTTGCCGTGCCACCCACTCCCCTGCGCTGGCTCCTGGGGTGACAGCGTCCATATCCTCTGACTTAAGGCCCTGGGCTGGTCACTGGCCCTTCTGGGCCCCTTTGCGATGGAAACTACCTGGAGGACTGGGGGAGGGGAGGTCTGAAGGTGCTCAGTGCCTGCAGCCAGTGCTCAGACCTGGGCCAGCCACCGTCCTCCAGGTGTGTCCCCTCTTTCGAGAGCGCCCAGACTGGAGGAAAGAAGAGGTGGAGAGTCTCCCAAAGCTGGGGCCGGAGGAAAGACTGTGCTCTTTCCCGGTGTGGAAGCCCTCCTGTTTCCCAACAGGACCAATGGGATTTGGTCCTGTGAGTGAGGGCCGGGAGGGCACTTCAGGCAGAGCAAACAGGTGGACAGAGATCTGGAGGTGGGACCTCGAGGGGCATCCTGGACGTGCTCATGCAGCGCTTGCTGTGGCTGGGCATGTGAAGCGGGCAGATTGGAGGGCACTGGCCAGTCCTTCCTTTAACGAGTCCGCCCCCTCCAGCTCATTTTCCAGGTGACCCCACTGAGTGGGCGCCAGTGGGTGGTGGTGCTCCAGATATCTCTCCCTGTCATCCTGCTGGACGAGGCCCTCAAGTACCTGTCCCGGAACCACGGGGACGGTGAGTGCGAGGCCCCACCCCCGACCGCCTCCCCGCCTCTGCTCTGGACCCCTCCCCCCCTCCCCGGGGCCATGCAGGCTTCAGCCTCAGAGGGAGGGGTTCTTGGATCGCCCAGTGGAGGACACGAAGGGGCTCTGGCAGCCGTGACACATGGTGCCTGCAGGGTCTTGTGCTGCAGGGGTCAGGGCCCCAGGCTCACTGGGCAGCCAGCGGGAGCACTGCATCGGGCCACGCCACCTCGCTCTCCTCACTTGCCACCAGCCCTGCATGGCCAGGCCCGCTGTGCTCTTCTCTGGCCCTTGGCCTTTGACTTCTCTGAATCCGGCCTGTCTTTATCCAGGCATTCTCAGGACAGTCTCCCAGGCATGGAGTGGGCAGCAGCTGACCACCTCCTGGACCCCAGACCACACCGGGTTGGCCTCTTTGGTGTCACCTTGTGGATGGGTGGAAGCAGGGTTCTCTGTTTCTGAGTTCACATCTCTGAGTCTGCCTTAACCCAGGAGCAGGGGACAGAATGGCAGGAGTTGGGGGTAGGGGACAGCGTGTAGAGCAGGCTGGGGCCTGGCATCCTTCTGCCTGCCTCTGCCGGGCAGTGCTCAGCGGGTGGGCGACTGAACCTCCCCAGACCAAGGGAGGCAGCATCATTCTCAGTTCTCATGGCACAGCTGCCAAGAGAGGGAGAAAGCTGGGGCAAGAGACTCGCAGTCCCTGGGAGTTTGATGGAGGCAGTTGCCCCGTGGCCAGGCGCTATGACTGGGGTTAGGCCCAGCAATGGCTGAGGCCTGCACTGGAGTGGCTGGGTCCTAGAGGGCCACCTCTGGCAGGAATGTGTCCTGGCCCCAAGGGAGGGTGCCTGGGGGGGGGGGGTGCTATAAATAGATCACGTGCCTGTCATTCCACAGGGCCCAAGGCAATCAATTGAACCCCATCTCCCACACTGGCCAGCCCTCCAGGGCACGGCAAATATTTCTTCTTATTAAAAGGCCAGAAAAAGTTGGCCTTCTCTCTCTGGAGAAGCTGGCCCACCACAGGTCTGTCCAGAGGGTGACTAGACACATGTTGGGGGGCTCACCCTAGTGTGGAAGTGGGTGCTCAGCCACAGCAGGGCCCCTTGGAGCCTGTGGGTGGGGTAGGGGGGAGCTGGACAAGACATTCTGTCTCCTGCATGGTTCTTTCTGGTCCACCCTCTGTGGACACTCCAGGGAGGTGAAGAGGGGGAAATGGGTCTATCGCCTAAAACTCCATCTGTGAGAGCCAAGGCATCCCCAGCTCCAGCTGGAATATAGGGGTAGTCTGCTAGAAGATCCACTGGCCAGCCGCGACCACAGTAACTCACCTGCAAAGCCAGGCCTCCTGGGGACGTGGGCAGCTGGGGCAGCTTCTCTGTCATCCTCAAGAGTCTTCCTCAGCAACCATAACTGCCAAGGGGTTCAACACATTTTCTTGAGAAAATTTAAAAGTGAGAAAATTTCTCAGCCAATGGGGAAAAGCCTGTCTTGGCCACTGTCCAGCACTGGCTGCTGGACGGTAGAGGATTCCAGGCCCGGGTAGAGAGAGCAGACCCCTAGCAGAGCTGGAGTTGGGGGTAGTCTCTAGGAGAGGTGGGGTTTGAGCTGAGGTTGAAAGAGATGGGTGGAACCTGGTGGAGAGGGGCTGGGTGAGCATGGCCTGGCATCTCTAGGGAGACTGGGGCTGGGAATGCAGGGGAGAGAGGTGAGGCCGGAACATGGCAAGGGCCTCGAAGGCCAAGGTAAGGACCCTGGACATTCTCCTCAGGGCAGTGGGAGCCACAGAAGGGTGGAAGTGTAGGAGGGGCTGGTGCCCATGGAGGACAGACAGGAGGGGGTGAGAATAAAGGCAGGGAGGCTGGGGAGCCGTGTTGAGCTGCTCTGGGGGGGGCAGACACTGAGTCCAAGCCCAGGGTGAGCTGGTCCTGGGCAACGCCTCCACCTCCACCTCCACCGTTGACCTGAGATGTTGACCATGGTCCCGGAGAGGTTTGGCTTGAAAAGTGGTGCCCTGCTGTCAGGAGCAGCTGTGGGGCCCACAGGATGGACTCAGGCTGGGCCTCTGTGGCCACATCTGAGAGGTGGGGTGGAGTGTGCCCGCTGGAAGCCAAGACGGCTCTGCCCCATGTAGCTGCAGTCCCTCGGGCCTCCTAAAGCCGGACGGGGCGTTATGTTCCCAAGCCAGCCTAGTGGCCTTTTAGGGAAGTTTTCCTGAGGCCCGATGCTCATGGCTCCCCCATGATTTACAAGGGATGTGTCCTGGGGAGAAATGTGGATGCCGGGTCAGCCCCAGGGGGGTGGGGGGCCTCCTGGCTCTCCCCAGGTGTGGCTGAGCAGCTGTCAAGCAGAGGCCTGTGGGCTGGGCTGAGGGGAGGGGAGGCCTGGAGAGGCTGAGTGGGGACAGATCTGGGAGGGCCCAGGATATGAGGCGGGCTTGGAGTTTATGCTAAGGGCAGCGGGGAACCATCAAACGGGGTGATGACCTGGGTGTGTAATGTGATGCCAGGGATAGGAAGGTGATGGTGAGGTCAGATGGGGCTGAGGGCAGAGTTGAGAGGCCTTGAGGCCTGGGCAGAGAAGGCAGTGGAGGAAGAGATGAGCTTGAGAGATGTAGGTGGTGAAATCAGCAGGCCTGAGTTTATGGGATGGGCGAGGAGTCAAGGACACCCCAGCTTCTGGACCTTGTGATGGTGAGCGGTGGTTCCCCAAACTGAAAACCAAGAGAAGAACATGCATTGGGGTGGGCTGGGGGCATTGGTGGGACACGTGGAGTGAAGGAGGCCTGGAAGACATCCAGAGGAATGTGTCCAGGTGGCAGCTGGGTACCTGGGGCTGAGGAGATGCAGCGGGGCTGGGGGCTGACTGAGTGATGCCGCAGGAGAGTGGGGCTGTCCTAGAAGAAATGGAGGATGGAAGGGACCAGAAGGGACACACATCTTAACATCCTCTCGGTTTTTGTTCTAGAAGAAAAGGACCAGAAGTGAGTGCTGGAAGCAGAGTGGAGTCTCCCGTGTGTACCTCAGACTGATGGTGCCCAGCGTTCGCCCCCACTCCCCGCGCCACCACCATGCTCGCCCGCTTGCTCACGGGGCCCTGCTGAGGCCGGAACAACCACCTCCAGGCCCAGGCCTGGGGTCTCTGTCCCTGCCGCCATCTGCCTGGGGGCTCTGTAGTTCGTGTCTCTGAGACTCTCCTGGGGAGTTCGCCCCTGAAGCTCCAGCCCAGGAGCTGCAGCTGGAAGGGGCCTGCCCAGAAGCCAGAGCTAGCAGCAGACCCAGAGAGGCAGAGCCCTCCACCCCCAGATCCACCAGCACATTCCGGAACCTCCTCCCCCTTGCTGGGAGACTGGGCATTTCCTTGGTGACCAGTGCCTCTGCACTGACGGAGGACTCCTGGGGGCCACTGTGACCTTTCCTTTAGTGCCTGATCTGGGGCCTGGTTGGCCGGGGATAGTGGGGGAAACATCTGGGCCCAGCTGTGCACAGCAAGGTCAGGCAGCCCCCGCACTCTGCTCTGCTTCCACAAAGTCGGCTCATGAGGGCTTGAGCTTGTTTCTGTTTATATGTGCAGGGAGTTGAAGGGTCAGAGGGGGACACAGGAGTGGAGGAGGGGGGCTGAGCATGGACCCCCTTCCTGGGAGACAGCCAGCCTGCCTGCCTCAGATCAGTGCACTCCCAAACTCAGGTTTCTCTGTCCTAAGCACACAAGACATGCTATCCCAGTGTTGCTTGCTCTGCCAAGCAGGGACTGGATGTACCCACACATCCTTGGGTCTCTGACCACTGTGGCCTCCCACCCTGACCCAGTGCGCAGCCATCTCGCGGTCTGCACAGGGGGGTGATTCTGAGTCCCCTGGACTCTTGGCCTAACTCTTTGCCCCCAGAGTCCCATACACTCGTGAGCCAAAAGGATGCCACGAAGAACGGCCAGTTACCCAAGGGCACTGCCTCTCCCTCCCTCCTTGCTGGAGGAACTCATGTCCACGTGGATCATGTCAGATCATAGGAAAGAGCATTTGCTGGACAGAAATAACTCAGCTTTTGCCCCTTTGGCAAGAACTAACTAGGCATAGAAGAAAACTGAGTAAATGACTGTCTCCTTGGCCTCCTAGCCAGTGTATAAAGTGATTATATGTAAATCAAGACTCATGTCCCCATCCAGGTCCCCAGAATCTTGCAGACAGATGGGCTTCACTTTCTGTGGCCCCTTCCCCCACCCACTCCCCTCTTGCACAGGTTCTAGGGGGCCTGTGCAAGGAGCAGAGTTGGGGAGGGCTCCCCTCGTGCCCACAGAGATTTTCTGCTTCTTTCCTGCTGGGGGAAGGGAGGTCTCACAGCGGTGGCAGGGTCCTGTTCCCACCTGCTGACGTGCAGTTTGGTAGAGAAATAAAGGTTGAATGTCTGGGGCAGTGGAGGACCATCAGTGTCTGCTTTCCTGGAGAGTGGTCCCACCCTCTGCCCACTTGGTGTCTGCCTGGGCCCCACCACCGGCACCCACCCCCATCCCGGGAAACATGAGCAAAGGCGGGGCTCCCACATCACCAGCCAGGGGTCATGGTCTTCCTCTGAGACAAGGCTGAGGAGAGGTGCTGATTCAGAGGGACAGCACTCGACAGTTTGTGAATGTGTTCAAAGCCTGTTATGCATATTACAGTTCACGTATCACCATTGAGGAAACAGGCTGGGAGGGGTTCCTGACTTGGCCTGGGGCAGGGTGGGTCCTAGAGCCTGAATGTCAGGGGCCCCTTGCACCCACAGAGGGGCCCATAGCCCTGGCTGTTCTATGGCTCCTGCGTCTCCCTGAGGTTTCTCTCTTGCTCCTGTCTCTCCTCTCCTCAAACCCCAGGATACCATCCACCTCTTGTCCTTCCAGGCCCAGCTCAAATGCGCGTCCTGAGGCTTCCCTCAGCTCACCTTGTCCAGGGGCCTTTGCGACACTGCCGAGGTGAATTCCTGACTTGCCCAGGTGGCCGGGCCCTATGGGAGCCGGGGCTCTGGGGATGGAATACCCACGTCCCCCTATCTCATTTCCTTTGAAGGGAAGACTTGCTCATGAAGCTTCTCTATCTAATCCTCTCCCCAGCTGCCCTGGGAAGGGGACTCAGGCCTGCCCACAGGGCCAGAGCCAGGGACCAACCACATAATTGTGGGGTTCAGTGCAAAATGAAAATGTTGAGCTCTTTGTTCAAAAGTTAAGAATTTCTTAACAGTGACAGCAGAGTGTTAAACCAAGTGCAGGGCCTTCTGAGCGCAGGGCCCTGTGCAGTCGGCAGGTCACACATGCATGAAGCCAGTCGTGACCAGAGGAGACAGGACCAACTCTTAGGAGCTCCCAGGTTTTATTTGGGGAGGGGCGTCAGGTTTGGGCACACAGCTCACCGTGGGAGCCAGGGATGGGCAGAGGGATGTCCCTTCTACAAGGTCCAGCTATAAGAGCTGTCACATCACAGAACCTTTTCCTGCCCCTCATCTCCCAGGGTCCTCAACCAGCTCCAGGAGACAGGACAGGCAGGGGTTAGGGCTCCAGTTTACAGATGAAGGGCCTGAAGCCCTCTGAGAGTCTGACCGTCTAGCTGGCCTCCTGGTGGGCAGGCAGGGTGTGGCACTAAGTTGGGCCTGGGGGCTTGAGTAGGAGATCACCGGGCTCCAGTGCTCCCAGCAGCCCCTGGGGCTCATGGCCAGGCCTGCTTGGCCTCCACCCCTACCCTGGCCTGCCCAAGTCCAGCCTTGTCCGGCCCACAGCATGGGGCCCTACAGGCCAAGATGGGGCGGCCAAGGTAAACAGCGGTTTCCTACCTCACGGCCGCTCGCCCTGGAGGGAATTCCGGGGCAAGCCCGGCACACTTCTCTCCGGCTAGGGGATGGCGGCTGCCAAAATGCCCACAGCTTCCCCTGCCCCCTCCAGAGGCCAGGCCTACGCTCCTCATGCTGCACTCCTCACAGGGGTAGGAGGGATCCTGTTGGGGCTGCACTGGGAGACATGGAGGGGTAAAAACAGAAAATGAAGACATACGTCCACACAGACCTGAACCTCAGTGTCCGTAGCAGCTATATCCATTGTAGCCCCAAAATGAAAGCAGCCCAAATGTCCATCCGCAGGGGAAGGATGAACAAGCTGTGGTGTGTGCATACAACAGAATACTCTCAGCAATAAAGAGGAGCATGCTGCATATGCAGCAGCATGGATAAGGCTTAACATTCTTGTGCTAAGTAAATAAAGCCAGACCCAGAAAGAGCTCAAACCACATGATGCCACCTTCATGTTTTAGAAAAGGCAAAATGAGCTTGTAGTGACAAAGCAGATGGGTGATTGCTTGGGGTGGGGCGCGAGGGGTTTGGGAAGAGATTGACAGCAAAGAGACAAGAGGGAACATTCCAGAGTGATGGATTGGATTGCAGGTGGTTACATGCATTTGTCAAAACTCGTCAAACTGTGTGCCTAAAATGGGTACATTTTATTGTATGTAATTATACCTCCATGCAGTTTGATTTAGACAGAGAAAAAGCGGTGGGAGCCAGACGAGGTGGTGGGCATGTGGCTGCCAAGTGGGGGCAGCAGTTTAAGCATCATCCCGAGGTGGGGAGGTGATGATCCTCCCATGCAGGTGCCCGGTGTTTGAGGGGCAGGGCCTAGGCCAGGCCCATGGAGTCCCCACATTCCAGAGGCAGGAAGAGGCTGGGGACCAACAGAAATGGCCCCAAAGGATGGGGGAGAACCAGGGGAAAGATGCCTCGGACACTTGGAGGGTCGTGGCCCATAGTAGCATGGGTGGATAGACGGCTGGAGAAGCAGCATGAGGTCCAGGCAGTGGGGAGAAGCCAACCCTGGGGACCCCTGCTGCGACCTCCGCATGGACGCGTGCCCCCCCCCCCCCCCACCGTCTCTGTCAGGCTGGCCTAGGGCCCTGTTCCAGCCGGCGCCTGAGGGCTACTTGGCACTGGTGAGTCCCTAGACACCAGGGAGGCCCAGATCGTGTGCGAGTTGGACTGACCTCTGCGGGCACAGGTGTGACCCCTGCAGCTTTGGGACTCTGAGCGGGCAAGGAGACCCAATGGAGCCTGTGCCGACCCCCTTGAGGGCTCGGGCTGGCCTCCAGGATGGGCAAGGGCCTTTCCATGCTTCACAGAGCCGCTAAATTTAGCCAGGCAGGGGCGGCCGTCCTGGGCCGAGCGTTTGGCAGCACAGCCTTGTCTCCCTACAAGGCCCGGCCTGGTGCCCGAGCCGGCCGCCCAGCCTTTGGGCTTATAAGGCAGGCCTGGCGGCTCGCAAGTGCTGGAGTCTCGGGGTGGGCTCTGGGCCAAGCTCTCAGACTTTGGGGAGCCTCCTTTCCAGCCACCAGCAGACACGGGAGCTACTTCTTGTATGACCTTGGGCAAGGTCAAAAAGCCTCAGCTTCCTTATCTGTAAAATGGGGATTCTAGTCTCTACCTCAGAGGGCCGAGTTCCAGCGTGTGGAAGTGCTGCGTCTCCCGTAAACTCTGAGCCCTGCCCTGCTCACCCCTGCCCCCGAAATGCCTAGAGCAAACACAAGTGTCTGTCCCTGGGAAGCTGGAGTCGGGGCCCAGGGGGGCAATGCGCAGGCCTCAGAAGGAAAGATACAAGCTAGATCCAGTGAAAGGGACAGTGTCCCTGTCAGCTGCCTGTCGTAGTCTTGCAGAGTTACTCGCAAGAAACGGAATTTGGGAAGAGAAATGTGATTGCTTTTATTTCTCTTCCTTCGGGGCACGCTTTGGAGATGATAACATCCCGAATGAGACAGTCCTCCGTGCCAGTCTGTTTTCTGAGCGTCAGGGTCAGAATTGAGACTGTAACAGGAGCACATGTGTGTGCTCCAAGCAAGTCTGTCTGTCCATTGGTCCATCTGCCCTTCAGCAAGCCTGGCTCCTTGGAGGAGAAGAGAGGAGCAGGAGGAGCACATGGTGATGGTGTGAAAGGGACAGATGCAGATTGGAAAGTGGCTGCCTGACTTCTTTCCCTCTCTCCCTCTTTCCTTCCATCCCTTCCTTTCCCCCTCCCCCCTCCCCTCCTCATTTAGTGCCTGCCGCCCCACTGAGTGTCCCCTCCTGAGTGTCTGGAGAAGGGCAGGTAGAGTAGGACATGGAGATGGCTCAGACGCAGTGTCAGCATCCACCCCAGTCCCCACCGCAAGCAGTTCATGGCCCGGGGCCTGCTATTCCAAGGGCCATGGGGTCAGCTGGGAAGCGGACAGGCCCTTTTGTCTGAGGTCAAGACCAGGCCAAGGGGATGTGGCCACCACAGCTCTGGCTGCTAGCAGCTCTTGAGTTTTTCCTTAGAAAAGACAGCCCTCTTAAAGGTGGTGAAACAGTGCAGCCTGAGATTGGTGGGAACTCTGCATGGGGTAAGGCTGATCTGTTTGATGGGGGGATTGGCTGGGGTGCTGGAGGGGGCCGTGGGCCTGCCGTCTGTGGGGGCCTCTTGCTGTCCAGAAGGCGGCTCTGCTAGGACAGGCAGCTGGGACTCCCAGCCCGGGGCCTGGCTCCCTGCCCAGAGCGATTTCCCAGCTAAGGGCCTGTCAGGAAGAAGACTCCGATCAGCCTTCGGGGCGCGGCGACTTGGACTGAGCAGGAGGTGTGGGCTCCGAGGACGTCCAGCCTCCACCTCCCACCTCCAGAGGGAACCCCGAGGACACCCAGCCTGGGCTGAGGCCCGGCCAGGCAGGCCTTCCTGCTTCAAGCCGGGGCCTTCAGGACCGCCCAGGGTGAGCTTGGGCAAACCATTTCCCCTTTTTGAGCTCCAGTTTCTTCACCAGCAAACGAAGCAGGGGTTTGGGGGAGGCCTCTGGCTCTGGTGCTTGGAGAGCTAACACAGGACCCCTGCCCTGCCCAGGCCCTGGGGACCCTGCATTCAGGGCCTGGGTTGAGGTTGAGGACAGGGGCTGCAGGGGGCTGTACTCCAGGATCAGGAGTGGGCTCAAGTTCTCTGTCTTTAGCATTGTCGGAACCCACCCCCAGGGGCCTCTACCTCTGAGGAAAGTCCCCTTATCGTCCTCATTTCTCAGATGAGGAAGCGGCCCCGGAGAGCTGAGGCACTTACCCAAGCCCCATGGGCAGCAAGTGGCAGAGCCAGGGATGGTGACCGAGGTGGGCTCCTGTCAGGCTTTCTTGCTGGGTCTCGGGGAACCCGATGACACTGTGTAACAGAGGTGGCCCTTACCTTGTCTGGGCACCTGCATCCCTCTGCACATTTCAGGCAAGTGGAGGTATGACTGGGGCAGGACAGATCGGGGGAGAGGTGGGTGGGGGGATGGAGACGCCAGCCAGACATGGAGATTGATAGGGCACAGGTCGGAGATGAGTGGATGGAAGGTCGTCTACAAGGCGGGGGGGGGGGGTCCTGCTGTGGGCTCGGGCTCCTTCCTCTTCTGTCCTCCAGGCTGCAGGCCCCCAGGGGCTGTGCTCCCCACCTGAGGATGGAGGTAGGGTGGGGAGAATGTTTGGATATGGGGATGTGTTCCTGGTTTGGGGAGGGCTCCGGCCTGAGGCCACTCCACCCAGGCCCTGGCCCGAGCCCCCAGCCCTGTTCTACCAGGTTCGTGGGGGGGATGACAGCTTTATCTTTGCGTTGTGATGAGTGGCCCATGTGGTTTCCTGCCAACAGCTCCTGTTTCCGGAGGCCCAGCACAGCCCAGGCGGAGCCAGGAGGGGCAGAGGGGCTGGGCCTGGGTGGCCGCACCAGCCCCGCCTCCATCTATCTTTGGGAATTTATTTGTCCACAGGCTCCGCTGGCCCACAGTTCATTGCCTGCCAGGGGCCAAAGCTGCTCTGACCACCAAGGATTCTCCCTCCCATCCCAAGCGCCTCCACTGACCTCTGACTTTTGACCTCTGGCCCCGACTGCCTTGCCCTTCCTAGAAGCTCTGCTGTAGACGTGGGTATTGACGCCTGGCTCCCCTCGAGAGCAAAGGCTGTGCAGGGGGCTCAGTTCTCAGCCCCCCAAGCTGGCCCACCATGGCACGGCGCCTCCAGGATGAGCTAGCCTCCTTCTTCTTTGAGTACGACACGCCTCGAATGGTGCTGGTGCGCAACAAGAAGGTGGGCGTCGTCTTCCGCCTGATCCAGCTCGTGGTTCTGGTCTACGTCATTGGGTGAGTCTGGGTCCCCTCCCTGCCGCCCTCTTGTACTAGCCCCCAACCTGGGCCTGTCCTCCAGGCTCTGGGATGCCCCCCATGCCCCCAGAGAGCCCCTCTTTGTCTTCATCCGTTGTCGTCCTTCCTGAAAACCACGTACTAACTCACAGTCAAGATGGGGACACTGAGGCAGAGAGGGGAAGCCCTGCACTGGGCCAGCTGGTGAACCGGAGGCAAACCTCTTGCGTTCTGAGGAACCGACTGACTGTTAACAGTTGCAAGTGGTGAGTGAGTTGGAGGCCATGGCCCCAGCGAACACAGCCAGGGTCCGTCCACCTGTGACCTCCCAGCCAAACCAGGCTACCAAGAAGTGGAGGCCACATCCCATTTTATAGGCCCTGCTCCCACCTGCTCTGCCTAAATTAGAGGCACCCTGGGACATTTGAGATCCCCAGAGCAGAGAAACCCTCAAATTTGGAACCCCTGGTGCCTTAATGGTGGTGTGTCAGGCAGAGGTTGGAGGTCAGTTCCGGTCCCAGGGATGACAGCTTCTTTCTGGCATCTTGGGACCTGTCCCACTGTCCCAAGAATGCCGAGGCAGAAGTAGTGTGGGACTCCCTTGCAGTCTGTCTGTGCTGGGGACCGTGTAAAGGCCGTCTCCCTGAAATCAGTCTAGCTGTCCTGGGAGCCGAGACAAGCCTGGCAGGGGCTTGCACGCGTGCATGCTTGTGTGAGCACGTGTGTGTGTGTGTGTGTGTGTGGATGTGTGTGTACCCGAAGCTCTGTGTGGGTGCGCGTGCCCTCATGCATCTGGATGTGTGACCAGTGGTTGTGGCTGCTGGGTGTGTCCCTAGGCTGGGTGCCCACATGTGCATTCCCTGTGGCTGAAGTGGCTGCGTACCTGATGCATGTGCCTGTTGCGGGGGGCGCCTCATGCCCACTCACAGTGACTGCAGAGGGCTCCTGGAGGCCCCAGGGCCACTGAAGGGGTTCAGCCCTGGCTGGGGGGTTGAGGGGCACCTGGCAGCCCTGGTCTGACTTTACTATGTGATTCTAAGGGCCCTGCCCCTCTGGTCTCCATGTCCTCATTTTTGCCGTGGGACCAAACCAGGACTCTGACTGGCACCCAGGGCAGGCTGACCAAGAGGCCAGGTAGTGACCACATAGTCCTGCTCTCCCCAGGGCTTCTGGCATCCAAAACAGCCTTTCCTCGGCCCCACCTGGCTGCCAAGGCCTCAGAGCTGGTCAGGCGGACTCAGCCCTCTGACACCTTGTGGCCTCTGCCTCCCTCCTGTTCACAAACCAGTTTGACATCTGCAATGTTATTTGAGCTTATGAGGGAAACTGAGGTGCAGAGAGGAGCCATGGGGTTTCTAGGTCACACAGCAAGTTCCAGTTAGAACTGAGGCCTCCTGACCCCCAGGCCTTGGCTCTGCCTCTCCTTTCCCACCTCATGAGGGCTCTGAGAACCTTTCTAATGGAACACTGATGGTGTGACACCAGGCACAGGACAGGCCTAAAAGTCCACCACTCGCTGCCCTCTGGACCTGCCAGGGGAGAGAGAGGCTGCCTGCCAAGGCACAGCCCGACCCTTGCCCAAAGAGGCTGGGAGAGTGTTGTCCTCACTGAGACCTAGGGCTCCCTATTTCTGCTGACCGGTCAGCACTGGCAGCAGCATCAGTGCCCTCTTAGGTGCTGGCCACAGACTGTCAGAAGGAAAGGCCAGTCTTCTCATCCCACTCCAGCTGCAGCACACACCCTGAGCCACCATCCAGTCCTGAACACATACCTCCAGTGATGGAGACCTCATTACATCTTTCCTTCCCCGCCTCCCTCCCAAGACAGTCTACTCAGTGTCCAAATGGATGTGGCCTTCTAAGCATCTATGAGGCTCAGAGACGCTGAGTGATTTCGCCTGGATCTCACAGCTAGACAGAGGCTGAACCAGGATTTGAATCGAGCTGTGTGGCTCCGAAGTCAGCCTTGATATTCTGGAAGGGAAACGTCCTCAGAGAGGGGCACTGACTTGCCCAGTCACATAGCAGAGGGAGGAAGGCAGGGTCCCTGGCAATACCCCCAGCTCCACCCTCAAGCGCAAGCTTCTGGCTCTGGCTTGGGCTGGGACTCTTGCTGTCTCTGGTGCCCTCATCTGGCCGCTGCCCATGGCTGCACTGCCCGTCAGGCAGGAGCCCACAGCTGCAGAGCAAAACCACCCTGGACTTGGTCTTGCTTTCTCAGGCCTCGGTTTCCCAACTGTTCCACGGGGCAGGGGTGGACGGGACCCCAGAGACAGGGGCACAGCCCAGACGGGGGAGGGGCAGACACAGAGACAGAGTAGGACAGAGGGACAGACGTTGGAGCCCAACCTCTCAGATGGAGGGAAAGACGCTGAGACTTTGAGGTGGAGAGTTACTGGACAGAGGCAAGGAGGCTGAGCTGCTGACAACCCAAATGGACTCGGAGGGGGGAAACTGAGGCTGTGTTCTCTCTTGGTCACACTCTCCCAGGAAATCCAGGGCAAGTGGAGGGAGTGGGTGGGCCACCCTGGTGGGCTGAGCTAAGGCTGAGCTCTTTTTGGCTCAAATTAAAGTGGTTAATCTGCAGTTAGAGCTGTCTCCTGGGAGGCGATGAGCTCTCTGTAACTGGAGGTCTGCAGGCAGTGGGCTGTCATCTGTGACCTAGCAGGCCCCTACAAGGGACATGTCCTGGGAGATGTCCCTCCCTGGAGGGGTCTGTTCGGGTGAGGAGAGAGGACTGGCTGTAGCACACAGGAGGGTCCCAAGGGTATCTGTGAATGCTGCTTGGGAAGGAGAGCCTGGGAAGACTTCCTGGAGGAGGTGACACAGTAGTGGAACCTGCCTTGAACAAAGGCCTGGGGGCTGTAGGCCAGGCAGCCCTGCTCTTGGCTTTCCCTTAGGCCCCCCTGAACACCCCCCACCGCTACAGAGCTCTTGAAATCACCTGCTCCTGAGATTTCCAAATGGATCCTGGAGCACAGCAATCAAGGATAAGGATAGATACAAATTATTGCTGGGAGAAACGCGCCCCAGCACATCTCTACTGCATCGTCTCTGTGCCTAGTGCTGTGGCAGGCTCCATGGAACCGACGTGGGGTACAGAGTGGGCAGAGGGAGAGGGAGGAGCTGAGGATGAATCGGCCAGAGCTCCTTTGATTGGTTGCTAGTGAAGAGAAGAGCTATTGATTAGTTTATGTAACTGAAAAGTCAGTGCAGGCTTCAGGACTGGCTGGATCCTCCATGAGGAGGGCACAGGAAGGGCAAGTCCTATGAGGAGATGAGGAGTTCAGGCTGGTCCCATTTCGGTTCTTAGGGAAGCTAGGCATGATCTTCTCCTCTTCTTAGCTCTGCTTTCCTCTGTGCAGGCTTCATCCTCAGGCAGGCTCTCTGTCCTCAGAGTGGCAAAATGGCTACCAGCAGCTCCCGGCTGACATCCCACCAGCTTAGCCACCCCCTGGGCCCACGAGTGTCTGCTTCTCCCGAGTTCCAGCAGAAGTCCCAGGTCCAGCTCTTACCAGATGGGGTTAGGTCACATGCCCATCCCAGAACCAATCATCGTGGCCAAGGAAAGGGAATGCCCTCATTGGTGGAGCCTGGTTGTATGTTCCCACTGTTCCAGGCACTCCTGCTGGAAAGCAGAGTGTGATCAAAGGTCCTGGGGCAGGGAAGGAACAGCAAGAGAACAGCTAGGGAACATGAAAGGAGCGAAGGGAGAGGAGGTGGGGGGGGGGGTGAGCAGGGCCACCAGCTCAGGCCTCTGAATGCCAAGCTGTGGAACGTGGGCTCTCTCCTGCAGAAAGTGTGGAGCCATGGGAGGGTGTCTAGCAAGGAAAGGCCTGGGCCAGGCAGACACCGGAATGGGGCTGGAGGCCAGAGGTAGAACAGTCTCGAAGAGGCAGCAGTGACAAGAGGAGAGGATGAGGCCGTACTGAGGCAGAAGCAGTGAGCATGGAAGACTGAGATGGTCATCTGGTGGGCCCCGCCCTGGGGATGGCGCTGCTCGGCTTCTGCCCATCAGTGCTGCAGGGGACACGCGCCCAGCATAGCCAGAGTTTCTACCTTCTCAAGAGCAGTGGGAAATTGGAATTTATGGGTGAAAGGAACCTCTTGGTTTTTAGAGGTTGATGACTCATTCAAAAACTTTCAAAACATGAATCGTCAGCCTGACTTCTCTGCAGACTGCATGCCGGGTAACTTCTGAGCCCCCAGGGTGGGCCCGGCTCTGCACTCGGTCCCTCCTGGGCCTGGAGTCTGGTCTTGCCCCTCCCCAAGGCTGCTCTGTCCAATAGCATGTACCCCATCTGCTCAACTCCTGCCTGCGGCCCTTAGTCACACCCTGTGTCACCAGCCACATGACCTGTCCTCCTAGCGCCCTGCCAGAGCTGCCCCAGCCCCTCTCCAGTCTCAGCCTCCACACAAGGACCCCTCCGGTCCCTTGATGAAAACCGAAGTAGGGCAGGAAGGACAAAGGGACCCAAAGAACATGGGCATGACCAAGAGGGAAGGTATGAGGATGATGCCCAGGCTTTGAGCCTGGGGAACGAGTAGATAGGGCCCCATCCTCCCTGATGAGGGCACCAGAGGAGCAAGTTCTCTGGGGAGAGGAGGCTCTCAGGTGGGCCTGTTGACTTTTTGTTCCCAGATAGGATCCACATGCCATACTGTTCACCCTTGTAAAATATACAATTTGGTGGTTTTTAGTATAATGACAAAGTTGTACAACCATCATCACTATCTAATTCCAGAACATTTGCACTACTCCAAAAAGAAACCCCACACCCCTTAGCAATCAGTCCCCATTCCCCCTCCCCACACCCTACTTTGCCTGTTCTAGACATTTCATGTAAATAAAATCGTACAATATGTGGCCTTTGTGTCTGGCTTCTTTCACTTAGTGTAATATTTGCAAGGTTCATCCTTCTTGTAGCGTGTACCAGTACTCCATTCCTTTTCTTTTCTTTTTTTTTGGAGGAAGATTAGCCCTGAGCTAACATCCACTGCCAATCCTCCTCTTTTTTGCTGAGGAAGATTGGCCCTGAGCTGACATCTGTACCCCTCTTCCTCTATTTTTTTTTTATATGTGGGACTCCTGCCATGGCATGGCTTGACAAGCAGTGTGTAGGTCCGTGCCCGGGATCCAAACTGGTGAACCCCGTGCCATGGAAGCGGAGCAGGAGAACTTAACCAATACATCACCGGCCAGCCCCTACTCCATCCCTTTTTATGACTGAATAATATCCTATTGTATGGAAATGCCACATTTGGTTTATCCATTCACTGGTTGCTGGACATCTGGGTTGTTTCCCCTTTTTGCCTCCTATGAATAACGTTGCTGTGAACATTCGTGTTCAGGTGTCTGTGTGAGTGTATGTTTTCAGTTCTCTTGAGTATGTCCCTGAGAGTGGAATTGCTGGGTCCTACGGTACTTCCATTTTTAACTTTTTGAAGCATTGCGAGACCGTTTTCCAAAGGGCTGAGTCGAGTTTGAGGGACCTGTGAGATGTCTGGGGTAGGGGCCAGGGCAGGGGGAAGGAATCTGTGTCACCGAGCTGTGGGAGATGGAGACATTTATACAATTCTTTGAGTGCAGAATTTTGTTTCGTTTTGTTCATCTCTTTATTTTTAGTGCCTAGAATGGTTTTTGGCAGGTAACAGGGGCTCGATAAAGATTTGTTGAATGACTAAATGAACGTATGGAATTAAATCTAGGAGGAGAGTGCAGAAGTGGAGAGAAATCCGTGGGCCCTAGTATGTCGGCGACAGCTCACATGAAGTTCTACCTGAGCTGAGAATGGAAGCCAGGAGGATGAGGGCAGAGCGACATTTAAAGAGGAATTAATGAAGGAAGACTAGAGACAGTGACAAGAAGAGGATTATTTCTTATGTGCCTACTGCATGCCAGGCACTGTGTTGATTTCCTCAGAGAGAACTCATGGGAATGTTCCCCCAAAGAAGCACCTAGACTTTTTCTCCCTGGGGCCCAGCCCACAGCCCAGTGCGTGGTACGGCCTTGCTCATATTTGTTGATCAAGCAGCATCCTTGAGGTAGATGGCATCACCTCTGTTTTACCGAGAAAGCCAGGGCTCAGAGAGGTTTGGTCTTTAGCCTGAAGCCACACAGCTGGTGAGTTGCAGTGCTAGTACCTGAAGCTCAGCCTCTGTGAGCCCAGATGCCACCTTCTCGGCCACTGTCTCCTGTGGCCTCTTCCGTGAGGTGCTGTTGGAGAAGAATGACTCAGGACGGGGTGCTGCTGAGGACGAGGAGGAAAGAATGGGAATGAGAATTTCTAGAAGAGGAGGGGCTTCTGAAGATGCCGGGGCATTTGGCATCCGACCCCCTTGGTGGCCTTCCAGGGGTGGTGACCGCAAGGCCAGGTCAAGGCGAGTGTGGCTTTAGAGGGGCGGGCCTGGTGCCATGGTCATTCTATTATTATCAGAACCAAGGACACTGATGCCAGATTCCCAGATTTGACTTTTCCCTTTGACCCGCAGGACTGACAGCCCCCAGGAGCAGACATGGCGCAGAATGGCTGCATCAGCCCCAGCATGGAGCCTCAGTGTGGCTCCTGGCAGACACGTTGATGCCAGGCTGCTCAGTGGAGGGGGACAGGGCTGGGAACCTTGAGCCTGGTCTGCCCTTCTTGCCCTCTGGCTCGAGAGGGACACTCCCCCGGCCTCAGTTTTCCCATCTGTATTGTAAGGAGTTGGTATCGGGCAAAGAGAGAAGTACTGCTGGGACGTCAGGAGTGGGGGCTGCCAAGAGCGAGGCCAGTGACCTCTCCTGAAAGTGGGGTTCAGAATGCGGAGCGGCTCCCCCATCACCCTTAACAGCAACTTCGAACTTGGGCGTGGAGCCAGAGGCATTCCTGGAGGAAGAAACCTAAGGAGAGTGGGGGGATGGGGGATGCCCACCCTCCCTGATAGGGCGGGAAGCAGGCCGCAGGCTCAGGACACTGAGAATTGGGAACCTCTGTCAGCCTCACCTGCTGCCATTGGGACCTGCAGGGGGCAGCAGTGACTGTGCTTAGGCTTGGGGGGGGGGGGGATGGCTTGGCTCCAGCGCCAGGCTGGGGGAGGCGCTTGGAGAAGGAGAGGCGTGGACCATAGGAGGGGAGAGGAGGGAGGACCTTGATGGGCTGCCTTCGTGGGCCTGGAGCAGGGAGACAGGCCCCAGAGAGCCAGCAGTGACTCTGGGACTAGGAGGCCTGGAGAATTCTATTCCTGAGCTCTGGGGGACAGGAGAGGGGCTTTGAGCTCCGCTTGGACAGTGGGCTAAGTGTAAGACGAGGGGTGACAGAGGCATAAGCACACCTCCTCATGGTCAGACACAATTACAGGTGTGCTCACAGATTCGCGCTGGAGATACACAGCTACACACTCTGATGGGCACCAGGGACACACACACACACAGAGTTACACTGAATCTCCATGGAGAGTCTTTCCTGAAGGAAGGGGACCACACCCTGGAGAGAAGTGTTATTCAGGGCGTTCATTGTAAGCAACAGAAACCAAACTGAAACTGGCTTGAATGAAGGAAGGGAACTTATTAGCTCATATAACTGAAAAGTCCAGAGGTAGATTTTTCAAGATGTTTCAGGTATGGCTGGATCCAGGTGCTCTAACAACACTGTCAGAAGTCTGCCCGTCTCCATCTCCCTGCTCGGCTGTCTTCTAAGTTGGCTTCATTCTCAGGCTTGCTCTCTCCAAGACGTAGCAAACATGACTAACCATAGTTTTGGTCTTGTAGCCACCTTGCATAGCCACTCAGCAGAGAGAATGTCTCTTTCCCAGTAGTTCCCAGAAAAACCCTGGCCTCACTGCTGAAACTCCCCGGGTCATGTATCCATCCTTAGACCCATCACTGTTGCTAGGGTGATGGAACATTGATTAGCAACCTTGGTCATGTGCTCCCCCTGCAACCTTGGAGTTAAGAGGGAGGTCAGCCCCACTGAACCTCCCGGATTGAAAGTGGAGAACCCAAAGGAACAGGGGTTCTCAATGCTGGGAAGGGAAGGCCAGAATTTCCCAAGAAAGTTGGGAGACCTCCAGCCTGAGCCACTCCCACAAGGGCCTCAGATGCTGCAAGTCCTTCAGAGGGCCACTTGGCTGGTTTCCCTCCCAGGGGCTCCAGCATGGCTGAGATCGCACTAGCTAACATCTATATAGCACTTCCTCAGTGCCAGGCCCCATTCTAAGTGCTTTTACATGCAGTAACTTGCAACCACAAGTCAAGTACAACTGGTACTATTATTGTTATTCCCATTTTACGGATGAGGAAACTGAGGCAGAGAGGGATTGAATAGCTCCCCCAAAATCACACAGCCCATGAGTAGTGTAGCTGGGATCCAAATCCAGGATCTCGGGCACCGAAGGCCAGGCTCTCAGCCCTTATGATCTACTGTTTCTTGGTAGGAGGACCTCAGGAAGGAAAGAGCGCTCTGGGAACAAGGATTGTGGTCCAAGAAGCTTGGCTCCCAGGCCCCAGCAGATCGTGCTCTTGGAAAAGGATCTGAAAGCATCCTTCAGGGGGTCTCCTCCCTGGCAATTACTACTTTCATAGTGAAAAGAACTGTGGCACTTCTGGCACAGGCCAGCTGGGGGAGGCGGGGGAGGCCCTCCTGCCTCCAGCCCCAGATGCAGCTTTAGGAGCAGAGAGTGGCTTGAGATGCATCCAGGGAGGGGAAGGGACAGGACCCGACATGTCCAGCTGGTGCCAGAGGGGGCAGCAGCCCACAGAGCCACGTGCCATCCTTGAATGGCCCTGCCCAGCTCCACCCCCCATCCCCCCGCAGGTGGGTGTTTGTCTACGAGAAGGGTTACCAGACCTCCAGCAGCCTCATCAGCAGCGTGTCTGTGAAACTCAAGGGCCTGGCAGTGACGCAGCTCCCAGGCCTGGGCCCCCAGGTCTGGGACGTGGCTGACTACGTCTTCCCAGCTCAGGTGAGCTGGCTCAGAGCCAGGTGGGGCTCTGTCCCACCTCCCTGTGGGCCAGTCCAGCTCCTCTCTCTCTCTGGGCCTCAGTTTCCTCACTGTGAATGAGGCAGAAGCAGCCTCATAATATCAGCCCACTCTGACATCAGGGGTGTGGAGGCTGCGGGGCGTCATGTGACTTCTAGGGGTCTACTGGGGCTGTGCTTGAGTTCTCAAGGCTGCTCTCGCAGCTCAGAGGCCTGCCCTACCTTCCCCGTGCCCCTCACTTCCAGGGCGACAGCTCCTTCGTGGTCATGACCAATTTCATCGCGACCCCAAAGCAGGCTCAAGGCTACTGTGCAGAGGTGAGAACTGCTGCCCATCCCCCCTTCTTGGACCCACAGGGAAACATAACATGGAGGAGGAGGTCTCCTTGGGCATTGGAGGTGAAGCTGGCTAGGCTTCCCACAAAGGCCACAATGGTGGAATTTCAAGCATAGATTCACACAAAGTAACGGTCCACCATGGACAGTGCTGAGCTTTCCCTCCCAGCTGTGTGCCAAGCAGGATGCTGAGCCTCAGTGCCTGCCCAACTCCTAAGGCCCAATCTCCCTCTGTGCCGCCGCTCCCCTGTCAGCTGACACGGGCAATGGAGCAGCTGAGCATGAGACCAGAGTGTGTCTTGGGAGGGCACTGGGGAAGGAGGCTGCCAGCAAAGGTTACCCCAAAGGGGTCTGAGACTCTGCCCCACACCCTCCCTAGGGCCCTGGGGGCGGGAGGGGCTCTTCTCAGGATCCCACCCAAGAGGCCTGGCGCCAGCAGCTCTCCCCTCCCCCAGCACCCGGAAGGCGGCACGTGCGCGGATGATAGCGGCTGCATCCCTGGGAAGGCAGAGAGGAAGGCCCAAGGTAAGGTCGGTCTCCTCCCATTCCCCTCCACAGCCCGTCAGCTTCAGGCTTCCTCCACCAGGAGGTCCTTCCTGCTCTCTCCCCTCCTGCCACCCTGACCTTGGCGTGCCCTTTCCCATACCCAACCACATTTCTGTCCTCAGGCTTCTGCTCTTGGGTGCTCCGTCACCGGGGGCTCCTAGGGATGGGGCGTGGGGCGGCATCCTCTGCACCCCCAGCTTGGAGTGGGCACCCATGGGTTCCTCCATTGCTCCAGGCATCCGCACGGGCAAGTGTGTGGCCTTCAATGACACCGTGCAGACGTGCGAGATCTTTGGCTGGTGCCCCGTGGAGGTGGACGATGACATCCCACGGTAACACCCCGTCCTTCCAGGGAGCTAGGAGCAGGTCCCCAGCCCAGACAGAGGGGCGTCTGGATCTGTGTGCTGGGAAAGCTCTGTCCCTCATCTTCCAGCCCTACCCTCACCCCATCCATGCCCAGGCCAGAGATCCCCCTGGTCCCCAGTCAAGGGCCTGAGAGTCCACCATCATAGCACACCCCCCCCTCCATCCATCCAAGGCCACAGGAGGATCCTGTGGGCTCTCACAGCCCCACACTGCGCCAAGCTTGGGCGGGCACCTGGGGGACGCTGGGCGAGCGGGCGGTGAGTGAGTGTGGTCTCCTCCAGCCCTGCCCTTCTCCGAGAGGCCGAGAACTTCACTCTCTTCATCAAGAACAGCATCAGCTTTCCACGCTTCAAGGTCAAAAGGTTGGTGGGAGGAGCGGGCAGCAGTGCCGGCAGCTCCCCGAGGTTGTGCTGTCGCCCTCCACTCCTGCTAATTTCACTCCCGAGGCCGCAGCCGGGGCCGGGCCCCCGGGTGGGCCGCCTTCAGTCTCCAGGGGCTGTGCAAGGGGCATTTCTGGAGCCCGGGAGGCAGCCCCAGAGCTTCAGGGCACGGTGGGCACCCTCCCAGCTGGCACACCGCCACAAACGCCCTCGGCTCCCATAGGCGCAACCTGGTGGAGGTGGTGGATGCCGCCTACATGAAGACCTGCCTCTACCACAAGACCCTGCACCCGCTGTGCCCTGTCTTCAAGCTCGGCTATGTGATACAAGAGTCAGGCCAGAATTTCAGCACCCTGGCTGAGAAGGTATGGTGCCGGGGGCGTGGGGAAGCCTGGGCCCCCAGATCACCAAGCCAACAATGCCTTTCCAGGCCTAGTTACCCCCTCCCACCAAAGCCTCCCAGGTCTGGGCCAAGTACATATATATGAATCTATTCTCTAATATTGGGGGCCCCCGAGGGTCAGCCCTGTGTCCTCAGCAGGGCCTGGCATGGACCTGGCACACAGTAGGTGCCCAGAATGAATGGATGTGGGCAGACACTGTCACCTGGATGTCTGCTGAGGTCCCACTGTTGTTTATTTTATTTATTTATTTTTGAGGAAGATCGGCCCTGAGCTAACATCCGTGCCAGTTTTCCTCTATTTTGTATGTGGGATGCTGCCACAGCATGGCTTGATGAGCAGTGCTAGGTCCACACCTGGGATCCACACCTGGGATCCAAACCGGCAGACCCCGGGCTGATGAAGCAGAGCACGCAAACTTAACCACTACACCACCGAGCTGATCCCCACTGTTTTTTAAATATTGGATAAAAGCAGCTTGAATCCCATGGCCCATGTTCCTGAGAATTCCGTAATTTGCGGTTCCAAGAGAAGGGGTTCCTCGTAAGGAGGACAGATTTGTCTGACTAGGATCAAATCCCAGCAAGTCCCTAATGAGCAGGGTGACCTCAGACAGGTCTCTTACCTTTTGTGCGTCTGAGCTTTTCACTTGTAAAGTGGGTGCAATCATAGTACCAGTCTTGTGGGGTTGTCTTGAGGATCAAGGGAGTTCCTGCATGGGACAGCACTTCAGTACCGCCTGGCAGGTGGCCACCCTATTATGTGCTCGCTGTCAGCCTGCTCCTGCAGCTGCCTATTCAGGGCTGGCAATCAGCCCCTTTTCTGTGACATTGGGCACATGCACGCGCTCATACACACACACACACACACACACTTGCTCACAACACATTTATCTAGAACAGGGGTTAGCCAACTTTTTCTTTAAAGGGGCAGAGACTAAGTATTTTCAGCTTTGCAGGCCGCGTGGTCTCTGCTGCGACTATGCAGGTCAGCCACTGTACGGCAAAAGCAGCCACAGACTTGGGTAAACAAATTCAGCCCTCGGGCCTCAGTTTGCAGACCCCTGGAGAGGGTTTACACTGTAGCAACACACACGACCAGAAAGCTGAATGTTAGGCCTCCCTGTTCCTAAAAATCTCCCTGCCAACCCCCTGGGAACTTCTCACCCGTCACCATCATCAGGTACCAGCCTCCCGCCTAGCTGCCCAGCTCCACATCTGCCTGACCACTTCCCAACTCTCCGGTGGCTCAGCAAACCCGTCCTGTCCCTGAGCCTGGCCGTGCCCAGAGGACCTTTGTATTCTCAAGTTTTCTCTTCCCAGCCCCTGTCTTTACAGACTCACTGTTTAATTCAACAACTATTTACATGCCTCCCATGCTGTGACTTATGCTAGGAACTCAGGAGTCAGTGATGAAGAAGACAGACAGCCCCACCCTCGTGGAGTATACTGTCTTAGAGGAGATGGGTTAACAATCACACAAAATAAATATATGATTACAAAGTGACTAATGTTCCAGAAAACACAGAAGGAATAACGGGGACATATTTTAGACTGGGGGTGGTGGTCAGGGAAGGCCTTTCAAGGAAAGCGATCAAAGGATGAGAAAGAGCCAGCCTTGTGGGGAACTGGGGGGAACTGCCTGTGCAAAGGCCCTGAGGTAGGAAGAGCTTGGTGTATTCTAGAAACAGTCAGAAAGCTGGAGCGTGAAGGGCGGGAGGTGGGGCCAGAGAGGGTGATAGGACCTCAACCCTGAAGCAGCTTCTTGGCGTCTCTTCTCAAACAAAAAAAATGTTCCCTCTTCAAGAGACTGCTGGCGCCAGCTATAAGGCAGGAGTCTCTTGATACTGAAACCTGGGATCTTAAATGCCTGTGTCCCTGGCAGGGCGGGGTGGTGGGCATTACCATCGACTGGAACTGTGACCTGGACTGGCATGTGCGACACTGCAAACCCATCTACGAGTTCCACGGGCTGTATGAAGAAAAAAATCTGTCTCCAGGCTTCAACTTCAGGTGCCTGCCCGGCCCCACCAGTGCACCCTTCCTTGGGGGTCCACAGGCTCTCCCACTCCCAGAACCCCTTGAGGCCAAGCAAGTATCCCTGGGAGGGGAGCAGAGGAGCCCAGGCAGCTCCCAATCTCCTGGGATTGGTCAAGCAGGGAGCCTGCGGGGAACAAGACCTTGGAGGCCCGAGCCCCTGCTCCTGGCTCTCGGTCCCCTGGAGGCCCACCTGGCCAGGACCCGCTGGGGTAATTGCTGACATCAGGAGTTAGGGTGAGGGTTGCATACAGCTCTCCTGGAGTGAGGCTGGGATCCTGCCAGTGGCTGTCCCTCTATATAATGTTGGGGGGCATGGGCCGTCCTCATGGCCCTCTAAGGGCTCCTGCATCCCTGATGCTCTGTGCACTCGGGACCCAAGACAGTCCCCCATCACCCTCTCCTGCAACCTCACCCCTTCCCCCAGGTTTGCCAGGTACTTCGTGGAGAACGGAACCAACTATCGGCACCTCTTCAAGGTGTTTGGGATTCGCTTTGACATCCTTGTGGATGGCAAGGTGAGAGTCCAGTGTGAGGGGCAGCCAGAGACACATTCTCTGTTCCTGTGAGTGCCTGTTGGGTGTCTGTAGTTACAGAGACAGGAAGTTGGGTGGTCTTCACTCAGATAACAGATGGACCTGGGTACCACCGGGGGCAGGGCTTTCCAGCCTGTGACCTCACCTCCCTCACTATCTCCCTGTGTCCAGGGAGGCAGAGCCAAGGTCAAAACCCAGGGCTCCTGACCAGCGGTTGGGTCCTTGTATAAAGCCAGAGCAGTGGGCATGTGGGCAGCAGGCTGTGGGGCCAGCCAGCAGTGGAGGGTTGGGAAGCCCTCTTGCGCCCCTGGCTTCTGAGGAAGGCCTTTTCCACCAGGCCCCTTCTGACTGTTAACCCTTCTCCCCCCTGGGCCCTGCCACCAGGCTGGGAAGTTTGACATCATCCCCACAATGACCACTATTGGCTCTGGGATTGGCATCTTTGGAGTGGTAAGTGTCAGGCTCATGGCATCACGGTGCGGGGGTCAGTCCTGCCTCTTCCAGATCTCAGTAACAGCAACAAGTCTCTTGCCCCAAAACTTGACTGTAATTGTCCATCCTTACTGATCCCACCCACCAGACTAGAGCCACAGTATGTCTGAGCAAACTGAGGCCCAGAGCTGGGGCAGGACAAAGGCGGGATGGGGCAGAGCCTCACGGCCCTCCAGGACCTGAGGTCTGGGTAGGCAGGGATCAGCCAGGCCCCCACAGTCAGTAGGGACTCAGGTGGGATGTGGAGGGCTCTGTGCCAGCCCCCAGATTGCCACCCTCCCCCTGCCCCGCCCCCAGGCCACGGTTCTCTGTGACCTGTTGCTGCTCCACATCCTGCCCAAGAGGCACTACTACAAGCAGAAGAAGTTCAAGTACGCGGAGGACGTGGGGCAAGGGGCGGTAAGAGAACTCCCTGAGTCCGCCCTTCAGAGGCCTTGGGTTCACATGTCTGTGTTGGGGGCCCCGCTGCTCCCCGGGGGCTGACTTTTGTCCCCTCAATGCTTACACAGGGTGAGCGTGACCCCACGACCACCAGCTCCACCCTGGGCCTGCAGGAGAACATGAAGACATCCTGACCCTCCGCCCCCGACTCCTGACTGGATGCAGTGAGAGCCTTTGGGCCAGGGCCCTGGTGGGATCCCAGCCAGGCAGAAGGGTCTCCCAGGAGCTCTCCTGCCCTCCCAGCCAGGCAGACACCAGGTCGCCGGCAGCGCAGGGTGGACACTGGGAGAGACCTGTGCAATTCTGGGCTCTGGCTCCAACTCCGCACCCCCCAAGGGAGCCTCAGCCCAGCCTCAGCCACTCCTGGTCTGGAGGGCCTGGGCCTGCACGGGGCCCCACTCACACTCCTGTACCCGAGCTTTGTGCTTCTCTCTCCAGGACCTCAACCATCCCACCGCCTCGGTGTTTCAACACCTGTGCTCTCCAGTATGGCAGCCACTAATTACAGGCGACTATTTAAATTTAAATTAATTAGACTTGAACTCCTCAAACTAGCCACATTACAACTGCTAAGTAGACACATGTGGCCGGTGGCTGCCATATTGGACAGCAAACATTTTCAGTATCAAAGAAAGTTCTACTGGACAGCTCTGCTTGAGCCCTGTTTCTCACTGGCCTCAGGTTTCCCTGGGGGGCTTATCAACAGTGCAGCCCCCTGGACCCACTCCAGACCTCCTGAACCAGAATCTCCAGGGCCGGCCACGTGATCTGCAAGGATTGCAAACTCCGAGGGCCATTTTAAGGACCTATGTTGAAGAACCGCCCCTGATCCGGTATCAGACTTGGCCTGGGCCTGCCTCCCCTGGCAGGTGCAGGCACTGCACAGGTGTGTGGTGTGCTCACAAGCCACACGGTGTCTCCTGCACACCCCCCGCCCATCTACACTGTGTATTTGAACAGCTTGGGCCCAGCAAACACAACCATCTGAACACACCTACACCCTCAAGCACAGACACATGGTCCATGCCACGTCACCTCCATGGGGCTATGCTTCTTCCCAAGTGTGTCAGGCCAGGACAGCCCCTTCTAGCCATGAATCCTTACTCAGCTACCTCCGGCAGCAGAGAGAGCCGTGGCCCAATCCTGGGCTCCCTGCCTGTGGCCCAGCCCCAGCGCCCAAGGCCTGCCCGGCTCTGTCTGAACACAGGGTCTAGGGAAAGCGAGAGGTGGAGAACAATAAAGGGAATGAGGACAAACCTCTGCCTTCTGCACTTTCTCCAGCCCTCTTTGAAACTCAGTGTCCCCATCTGTACAATGCAGGTTGAGCTGGGCAATCGTTGAGGTCCTTCTGGATCTATCGGTGGATGGTGACGAGCTGACCCTTATGCCCAAGCCCAGCAGGGCCAGTGCTGGGGGTCAGCTCCCTTCTTTCCATGGGCAGCTGTTCTGGCATAGCCCCAACACTGGAGTTCTCCCCAGTCCTCCACAAGCCCCTCCCAGACTGTGAGAAGCCTGGCACTGGGATGAGCAGAGAACCTCAGGAGTGGCCTCATGAAAGCAGGGCTGACAAGGGGCTGGCTGTCCCAGGAGGGAGACCTGAGGGAGTCCCAAAGAGGGGAGGAAGGTCTCGAATGGAGATAGCATGGAAGGGTTCTCCAGGGGCCCTGCTATGGGTATGACCTCCAGTGTGGACTAACAGCCGGATAGACGGGGTCTCTGGGCACCCGCATCACCATGGGTCTAGACCAGTGCTGCCCAACAGCAACGATGGAAATGTTTGCTCGCTGTGCTGCCTGATGTAGTCTTCACTAACCACATGTGGCCACTGAGTACCTCAAATGTGGTGAGTGCACCTGAGGAACTGAATTTTTAATTGTATTCCCTTTTAATTAATTTAAATTGCCATGCATGCCGAGTGGCTACCATATTGGACAGCACAGGCTAGCCCCTCCCCTCTCCCTCCGCCCCTTGCCCTTCTGCCCTCTTCCCCTGCCAAGAACCATCCTTCAGATTTTACAGGACAGGCACTCCCTCTTCTTCCCTCCCTTCCTTCTCCAGACCTACCTGCTTGCGCACCTCCTGCTCCCTTCCCTCCCGAAGGAGCAGAAAAGGATTCCTCCTTTGTATCCAACCCTCTGCCCAGCTGGGGGACCTCCCAGCAGAGGCTGCCTCTTCTCTGCCTCCTCCTGGCCCAGGTTCCCTGCAGCTCTGCCTGCCCTCCCTTCACTGCCACCATTCCAGAGAGACCAGTCCATACTTCCTTCTGCATCCCACCCTCTGCAGTTGGCTTCAGCCCCCTCCTGCCCCCCCCACTTCTCTTGCACACTCTTGCCAAGGTTACCGGCAGTGTCCTTGTTGCCAATTTGAAGCAACACTTCAGCCCGTATCCTGGTTGGCCTGTCAGCCTCTGACACTGTGGACCAAGCCCTCCTTTGTTGACAGATTTCCTTCCAGTAGTTCCTAGGACCCACCCTCTCCTGATTTTCCAGTCAGCCTGGTGTGGCAGGGAAAAGACAGTTTTCGGCTGCAGCTCTGTCACGGGTCACTGTGTGTCCTTGGGCAAGTTGCTTAACTCTCCAAGCCTCCTCAGTGAGTCAGGGATAATAATAGCCTCTGCTCAGGTTGAGGTGAGATAAGATATGTAAAGTGCCTAACACAGAGCCTGGCACGCAGCAGTGCCCGCCTCTCTGTCTATCCTCTCTTTCAATGGTAGAGTGAGCTAGTCGTCCCCGGATGTCTATTCTCTCCACAGTGATAGTCCTTTGGTTCTTGGCTGGGTATTTGTCTGCCTAGAATGGAAGCTGCATTTCCCAGCCTCCTCTTACAGCTGGGTCTGGTCACATGACTAAGTTGTAGCTAATAGAATATATGTGGAAGTGTCACGTGACACCTTCTGGGAACTTTCCTTAAAAGAGAGATGGTGCAGGGACCAGCCTGGTGGCATAGTGATTAAGTCCACACGCTCTGCTTTGGTGACCCAGGGTTCACAGATTCGGATTCTGGGTGCAGACCTATGCACTGCTCATCAAGCCATGCTGTGGCGGTGTCCCTCATACAAAATAGAGGAAGGTTGGCACAGATGTTAGCTCAGCAACAATCTTCCTCACCAGGGGAAAAAAAAGAAAGAGAGGGATGGTGCAGATCCTTTGCCCTCTTCTTCTTCATCCTTGTCTCCATCCCACTGCCTGAAATGCATATGTGATAGCTGAAGCTGTAGCCACCACCCTGAACCATGAGGACAAGAGTCACACCCAGAGGTGGCTGAAGCAGTGAATGAAAGGAGCCACCTCTGGGAGGTCTTTGTCAGGCAGAGCTGACATACCAGTCCAGGACTGTCTTCCCTGAAGTTCTTACGTGGGATTTCTGTTACCTAAGTCAAAACTGATCCTACCCGGTACAGAAACCTTTCCCTCTTAAAAGCGAGTGCTCTGTCCTTGGCCCTGCTTTATTTGCTCTGAGGTGTCTCACCTTTTTCTATGGCTCTCCTTACAACTATGGGTCCTTTCTGACAACTCGCAAAAATGTCTCACTGGCTCAACCCTCTTTCCTGAACTCTAGCTCCACATATCCAACCCCCCCATTGTCATATGGAATTACTATTCATTCAGTAAACATCTTTTGAGCACCTACACAATATGTCAGGCTGTGTGCTGGATGAATCAGGTACAGTCTCTGCCCTCAAGAAGCTCCCAGTCAGAGCACGCACAGGCAGGCACATAGATGCTGAGTACAAGGACATCCCTAGGAGGGGCAGCTAACCCACGCTGGGCAGTGAGGAGATCATGGGGAAGGGCTCCTGGCAGAAGCTGCATTGAACCGAGCCCTGAAGGGAAGGTGGGTGGTTAGGACTGAGGTCATGGAGGGCTTGACTGGACCTATTCTCAGGGTACTGGTGAGCCATGGAAGATTCCTAAGCAGGAGCTGACTAGTTGGACTTGTGTTTCTGAAAGATTGCTCTGGCTGCCAGGGGGAGGGGTGAGACTGGTTGCAGGTGGGAGGCCAATGCAGAGGCTGCTGCAGGGCCAGCCCTGTGACCAAGTGGTTAAGTTCACACGGTCCACTTCAGTGGCCCAGGCTTTCGCCAGTTCGAATCCTGGGTGCAGACGTGGCACCACTCATCAAGCCATGCTGAGGTGGCATCCCACATAGCACAACCAGAGGCACTCACAACTAGAATATACAACTATGTACTGGGGGGCTTTGCGGAGAAGGAGAAAAAAAAAGAAGAAGATTGGCAACAGATGTTAGCTCAGGTGCCAATCTTGAAAAAAAAAAAGGCTGCTGCAGCCACCCAGGTGCAAGATGCTGGTGGCCTGAGCTAGGGAGGGCCAGAGTGGTGAAGAGAAGTGGCTGGACTCCAGAGATATGTAAGGGGCAGCGTGGGCAGGGCTTGGCGATCGACTGGTTGGGGCAGGAAAGGGGTAGGTTACGTGACTGCAGGATTCTGGCTCCAGATTAAGAAAGGGACACAAGAGGCCAGGTTTGCAAGACTCACACGGGGTTCTGTGGGAGAGTCATGTGGGCTTCTGTCTTGGGAAGTGGTGGGGTCAGGTGCCAGGGGATTCACAAGTGAAGAACTTGGCATAACAGAACCAAGAGTTGGTGAGCTCGCCAGGGGAGAGGTTGGGGAGAGAGTCCCCAGGAACAGCCACCGTGAAGGTCAGGCCGTCCTGTAGAGTCTCCTCCATTCCCTCTGTCCTGGCTAAGCCATTCCTGCCGCCTGCTCACAGATCCCTTCCCCAAACATGAATCTGACCACGACCCCAGCCCTCTGTGCTAAACCACTTCCCGTGTCCCCTACCCGCCACCCAGCAGAAGGCGAAATTCCTGAGTCTGACATTCAAGGCCCTTCTCCCTAGCCCTCGGCCTCGGCCCCAGCCCTGCTCGCCTTGCCCCTCCCCTAGGACGCACCGCGCCTCACCCCCCGGGGAGCGCTCCTGCCCCTGCCAGGCTGGGATGGAGGCGGACAACGGGTTTTGGGGGCTAAGTACCTGTACCCTGAACTCCCCGCTCCGGGGCCCAGACCACCGCCTGCAGGGATGCCGGGGGACCCCAGGCAGCCCGCATCGGGTCGTCGGGGGCGTGACGAGGCGCAGCCCCGCCGCAGGGGGAGGGGCCCTCCCGAGCCGCCGATCGCCCCGGCCCCTCCCCTCCGGGAGCGAGGCGGGAATCCAGGGCTCTGATTGGGCGGCGCCGGGAGGGGCCGCGCTGTCTGACCAATGAGCGCGGGCCGGGCGCAGCGGCGGGCGGGGGGGGCGAGCGCTGCCTGGAGCCGCGGCGCCGGCGGTCTGAGCTCGGCGATCGGGACCCGGGCGAGGCGGGCGGGGCGGGGCGTGCGCCGCGGGAGCGAGCCTGGCCGCCCGCCGGGCCGCGGAGACTGTCGCCAGGCGCCGAGGTAGGGGTCGGCGGGGAGGGGACCTGGGGCGGGGAGCGGGAGGAAACGAACGCCTGAACGTCTGCTGGGAACCTGCAGCGGAGAGGGATGGTCTGCGAGGCTGCGTCTACGAGGGCAGCCGGGACCTCGATCGTGCGGGGATCCTCCCCCTTCTGTCTGGGGGGCCGGGTCTACGCGGTGTCACCCTGAGCGTGCTTCTGTCTGCGCTGGCAGCCGAGACCACATCTATGCGGGCGCCCTGCCATCTGCGTCCCTTCCCCAGCTCTAGTCTGCGGGACTGCGTCCACACCGGGCGCATTACCCACCCCCGCCCCAGCTCTGGGTGGGAGGCCGTGTCTATGCGGAGTGGGCCCAGAGTGGTGCACCCACGTGTGGATCAGCGCGGAGCGCTTCACCTACACGCTCCTGCCGTGAATCTTCCTTCCAGAGCTGGGGGCGGGGGGATGAATGGGACATATTCGGCGCGTGGCTTTAGCTGCGCAGCCCTCCCTTGGCTGGGGGTGGAGGGGCAGCGGAGGCGGGTGCTGCGGCTTCTGGGGCTCCACAGGCACAGAACTGGTGGCTCGGAGGGTGCACACGTGCGCGTGGAGCTGTGTGTGGTGTTTGGAGGCGGGTGTGCATGTGTCACGTGGACACAGGAGTGTGCCTGTGTGTGTGAGGGGGGTGCTTTACAGGCTGGAGTGGTGTGTGAGGGCGGGTCACGCGGACATAGGCGTGCGTCTCTCCGGGGAGGGGGGTGTGTGTGTGTCTTGAGGGTACAGGGGGGTGTGGAGAAGGGTATGTCCCAGGTCACAGGACGGGGCCTCAGTGGATGCATAGGGGGGCTATATATCTGCCAAGTGGGGCCAGGAGTGCAGGAGGCACACACAGCTTGTGTCCTTGAGGATCGGGGGAAGATGCACTGGCCTCCCCCACAGCCCTGCCTCCTTCATTCAGCACATACAGATTAAGCACCCACTGTGTGCCAGACTGTGTCCCAGGCCCACAGACTCTGGGGGCTCCCTGTCTCCTCCTTCGTCTCTCATCCTCAGTCCCCACAGAAGGCAGAAGGGTTGTTTTAAACTTCATGTGACTGAGTCACACCCCTGCTCAAAACCCTCAAGCTTTGGAGGCCTCCTGGTCTCTGTCCACAAAGCCCCCCAAAGCCAAGCCCTTCGTCCCAGCCAGGACACTGCTCTTTGTCATGCACAGCATGAAATTCCACCCTCTCCCCCTCTGAAATCCTTACTCAGTGGTCCTGAAAGAGCTTCAATGCCACCTCCTCCAGGAAGCCACCCCCGAGGCCAGGCACAGTGAGTGACAGGGCCTTCTCATCCAGGGGTAACTCTGCTGGCCGTGGGGTGCCTCTCACACATGGAACACTCTGCTCCAGCCACAACGGCCTCCTTGCTGTTCCTCAGACAGAGTGAGCACCATCCCACTTCCCAGCCTTTGCAGTTGCTGGTTCCTTTGCCTGAAATGCTCTTCCCAGTTGTCCACACTGCTCACTCCTTGACTTCCTTCAGATTTCTGCTCAAATCCTGCATCAGAAAGGCCCTTCCTGACCACAGTGCATGAATAGCGCCCCCCGGCCCCTCACTCTTGATCCCCCTTAGACTGTATTTTTCTCCATATTACATTCCACTTGACCTATCTATGAGTTCCGGGCTTTCTTGTTTGCAGCTACTTGCCCCTGCTAGAAATTGAACTGCGTGAAGGCAGGGACTTTGTCTTTTTGCTTCACTGCTTTATCTTCCAGCCCCTCGCCCAGAGCCTGGGCACAGAGACCAGGTGCTCCGTGAGGGTATGTTGCAGGAATGGGTGACTCTGGATTTGCGTCTCAGGAGCCCGTGTCTCTGGCTGCTGCTCAGCCTGTGGCCCCCGGTCTCAGGTCAGGTCTCCTGCCCCTCTGTCCTCCAGACTCCAAGTTCCTGGAAGGCCAGGCCTGGGAGAAGTGTGACCATATTTGCATGTTAGAATTATTCCTTCTTGCAAGTGGTGTGGAGGATGTGGTGGGGTGGGGTCAGGGTGTGAGCCTGGAGGCGGGGAGACTGGCACAAGCAGTGGGAGAGGAAAGCTGAGGATTGTATGTGGACTTTTTAAGGGGTTCAACTTGGTGACCTCACCCAGCAGTGGGGAGATCAGGGAGGACTCCCAAAGGAGATATCTGAGCTGTCCCCCGGCAGCAAAGGAGAAGGAGGTGTGTTCCTGGCAGAAGGCACAGCTTGTACAAAGCCCTGGCAGTAGAACAGAGTCTGCAGTTTGGGAAGCTGTGCGTAGTGTGGTGTGGCCAGAGTAGAGAGTAAGTGTGGGGTTGGGGGGAGCAAGGATGGGCGAAAGGGAGAAGACGGGGATAAGGAGGGGCCCTGGGTTTCTGGCCTGGGAGAAATGGGAGGATGGTGGGACCCTCTTTGCAATGGGGACAGAGGAGGAAGAGCAGACTTGGGGAAATGCTGAGTTGAATTGGGCCCTCTTGGGTCTGAGTTGCTCAGGAACATGGAAGAGAGGAGGCAGCTGGCTGGAAAGGGTCGGGCTGGAGGCGCCAACCTGGCCTGGAGGAGGAGGAGGAGCAGAGGGAGAGAGTGAGGCCTGGAGACCATCAGCCTAGATGTGCTGAGGATGCGCTGAGAGTTGTTGTGTTGACTCAGGCACAGAGCCCACCGCTGTGCTTGGGGCCTCCCTGGGGATGGAAGGGGGCGTCCTCACAGCAGGCGTCCTCAGGCATGACTTGGCTCCAGCCGCCTGGGCCTCCCTCGAGGGGACTGAGTCATCCCAGCGGGGGCAGGAGCGCGGAGGGCACCCGTTGCCAGGGCCATCCAGACACTTGTCAGGAGCATAAACACGGCTCCTGCGAGGCAGCCTGGCGATGTCAGGGCCACCTTCTGTGTTTGGCTGTCCACCTCCTTGCAGCTTTCCCTTCCGGCCAGTCCTCTGCTGGTCAGGGCTGCGTTCTCTACCTGGATGGTAGCTGGTCCCTGATCCACCTGGCCCTGAGGGTCACAGCAGCCTTCCAGAACTCTGAGTGAGTCCTGAGTGGTGCCTGAAGTCATCCCAGGAGGGGCTGTTTGAATCAGCTTGGATGAGAGCAGGATATGCCTGCTCTGTCCTTCTCTGGACCTCCTCTGAGGGATCCAGCTGGATGGGGCATGTCCTGAGGAGGAGGCCAGGCATCCAGAAGCTGGCATCTGGAGCCAGAGTCTGCATCCCTTGGGAGTAGCCAGACACTTGGGATGAGGAGGCATAGCCTACGAGGAGGAGCCTGAGGGAGGAATGTGCCAGGCTATCCTGGAGCCGGGGGACAGGTACGGGGTTGTACTTTGTACATTGAGCCTCTCTCCCAGTGGCTTCCTGAGGCAGATACATCCGAGCCCCACATGGCTCAGGAAGAAACTGCTTCCATGTCCACAGTCTGATCCACTTCCTTCCATAGTCCTGGGAGTTGGCATGATGGTAGCCATGTGTCCAATTCGTATATGAGGAAACTGAGGCTCTAAGAGGCTCGATGACTTATTCAAGGCAACACAGCCCGAGTCTGGGAGGACAGGATTGGGGTAGCTTTTCCCGGTGAGTGGGGCCTGAGTCTGGCCATTCTTGGCTGCAGGACCAGGCTGGTCCCTGGGAGGCTCCCCATGCACGTAGAGTCCTTGCTCTGCTCTGGGCCTGGGTCCCAGCCTGTCTGTCCGTCCGTCTGTTTGCCCATGTGGCCCCTAGTTCCTTGCTGAGTCGTTTCTACAAAGCATCTCCTGAGGCCTCAGCTTGGGGAGGGTCTGGAGAGAGCCCCTAGAGGGAGTGGGTCCTGCACAGGACACACAGCCCAGCCCAGCAGGCAGCTGCAGGCTGCTGGACAGGTGACTACGTGGGAAGTTCAAACTTGACCTTTCTGCAATCAGGTTCCCATGGCG